>NC_139022.1:52586309-53079724 GCF_964662115.1 Mustela nivalis
TGATTCTTTCCACCATCAGAAACAGATTAATCAATACACAGCCCTAGATTAGTATCACCAAACCCATATGTATGTACTTTTTTTTTTAAATTTTGGCACCTTGTTGATAGATAAAACAAGAAAAATGTCTACTTAATTCAGGTATTTTAGTAACCATATTTTTACCTATCACACCTACATTAATATCCCTTATAATTTTTTTATGTCCTCTCTCTTTCAGGGATAACTCATTACACACTGTGTAACCCTTATAGTAAGTATGACTGGTAATGCCTCCTCCATTTGCAAAGTACACCACAGATGGATACCATATTCACTAAGGTTCCCAACTTGTAAACAGTATTTGTCAGTTCTAGCTAACTTAAACAAAAATAGAGGAACTTTCTCCCTACTGAAGAGACTGATGCATTTAACAGAAGACCAGAGGGAGGATCAACAGTCACAGAGGCAGTGCTGGGGATCCAGAACCTAGAAACAAGTGGATAATTAGAATCACCCTGTCAAGACCCAGCCATTCCACTTTCTCAGCTCTTAACATTTCTCCCTTCCTTGTATCACTGTCCTCAAGGACTCCACTTCCCGGGAGAAGGAATTTGATTGGCATAGATAGCTGTGCTTGGAAAAGAATAAAGAGCACCGTGACTGACAACCCCACCAAGACTACATGAAATAAGGAAAGAGGAGTTCGTCCAAGTTTTTGTGGTGGTGGTTTGGTTTTTAGCCTCCAGAAGATAGGCATGGGTGCTGACTAGGCAAAAATGGCCACTGGCCAAAACAAGGGTATATATATTTCATTGTTGAACAAACGGGAACAGGGAATACGTGGGATTGTTCAAAATAATAGAAAATCTATGTGGCAAATCCTTTAAGTGCAACAGGGGCAGAGCATCAGTTTAACATTTATATTTCTGATTTGTTGTGCAGTAATAATTTATCTTTGTCTAGTACTTTTGCATACTTTACTATGTTCCAGCAAATTGGAGAATGTGACTCATCTTTTTCACTTAAGATTTCCCTCACATTCCGTTGCTTTTCTTCCTTTCAGTGCGAAAAGCAAAAACTCCAGACAGATGATGGGAAATATCCTTACGTGCAGATTTACAGCTTTCTTTCATTAACATCAGCAGGATATAAGAAATGCACGGTGGAATGAGTTAAGCCCCATTCTGGCCCTGTCCAGTGCTAGTCCGATATGAAATCAGTCAGGTAACAGAGTCTGTCTTCAGATGTAAAATGACGGAGTTGACCTAGATTGGAGATCCCAAGGAACAAGAAATTAAAGGTGTTACAATTTCTGTCATCAAGTTTAAGTTTGCCAAATGCTAGGCTAAAGTCACTTCTTTTCCCCTCTTTTGAAGGGAAGGCAAGACTTCCTGGGCCCTTAAATGTACGGCCATGCACTGCAGATCTCCAGAAAGAGAGAGAGAGAGAGATGATCTCTTTTCTTCACCAAACTTATTAGACATAGGACACTCTTTTTCTTTGCAGCATCTGGAGGGACCTGGCTTGCATGGAAGAAGGTTAGATTCTTTATAAAATCCCATTCAGCTTTAAAATACGCTAAGTATGTGCTTCTCCTAATCACGAAAAATGTAAAATCTATTTTAGTCCCATTCATCATCAAGCCCTTTCTCTATAGCTAGCATATCAGGCTTTCTGTATAGTTGAACCCGTATTCTTGCATCTAATCCTCTATTAAGGTGAGCAACAAAAAAACACAAGCTAGTTTTCTCTTCCTTCCAGGATTCTTATGTTTGTAGTGAATCATGCCACTTAAACTGTTCTGGCTGTTCCCGTGAAAGTCGTTTTGTGTGTGTGTGTGTTTTAAATAACTTTTGTCACTTTTTAAAAAGATTTTATTTATTTGACAGAGAGAGACACAACGAGAGATGGAACACAAGCAGGGGGAGAGGGAGAACAGGCTTCCCGTGGAGTGGGGAGCCAGACGCAGGGCTCGATCCTAGCACCCTGGGATCGTGACCTGAGCTGAAGGCCAACGCCCAAGGACTGAGCCACCAGGTGCCCCTCTTAGGTCTTACTTTAAATGTGGATCCAAAGCATGAAGGCAGCACTTGATCAGATCTGATAAAGAAGTAGACCAGCCTGAGGCCAAGTTCAGTTTGCAGTGGGTTTTGTTTTTCCTGAGATACACCTGTGCTGCTTGGGGGTCTGCTATTTTTCTGTTCTTCATTGTATTGAACTTGACCCCACTTTAATGTACCATCTCACTAGTTGGCTTCTAGAACCAGTTTCCCCATTCAAATAATTCCACTTACAAACCTGTTCTCGAACCTATCTCAAGTCTCTCGATGAAAAGTAAGTAATAACCCTGAAAGTGACTAAGATGGGGACAAAAGGAAGGGAGGCACTCCCGAATATGCCTTCGCCATTGGTCCCGAGGGCTGTTAGTTCTGTTTTTGCAGCTCATAATTAGGCAGCTCTGCACTTCCAGTATTACGTCATAATCTCTTCATCTGCCGTCTTACTCTTCTGTAAAAGGGGTCATGCCACCTACGTGGCTGGTTTCACTACATTGTCCCCCCTGCACCCTCCTGAGTTCTTCTGCTGCCCAGCAGGCCTGTGTGGGACGTGCCCTCTGGTGCTTGGAATCATTAAGTTCCATCTGCTGGGCCCAAAGGGTCCCCAAAACGTTGACTGGTATCTTTGGAAGCTACTCAAGGATGAAGCTGTACAGGGGCTTCCTGCACTAATCCTCTAAAAACAAGTGAGACATAGTCCCTACCCTCCCCCCAACACACACACACACACACACACACACACAGTTCCTAGGGTGAACATGGCATGGGTATTCAAGAAATGCTTTTTAACTGCTTTGTGTCTGGTACGTCAGGTCAGCAAGTGTGTCCAAACTGCCAAAAGGCCTAAAATGAACCTGCCCCTTTGGAGGCTTTCAGTGTCTTTGTGCACCGATGTAGAATTTGGCACACTGGGCTAGGTCCTTTAGTTCACAATTGATGGAATGCCCCTATCCCATACAGAGTCTCTAGCTTCTTTCTATCAAACTCCTTGGTTCTTCCTTCAAAAAATTTTCAAATTTTGGATCATACCCTCTAAAAGGTAAGATCACAGGGCTCCTGGTGGCTCCGTTGTTAAGCATCTGCCTTCAGCTCAGGTCATGGTCCCAGGTTCCTCGGATCGAGCCCTGTATCGGGCTTCCTGCTCAGCGGGAAGCCTGCTTCTCCCTCTCTCATGCCCCCAGCTTGAGCTCCCTCTCTTGCTGGGTCTCTCTGTCAAATAAATAAAATATTTTAAAAATAATAAAATAAAAAATAAAATAAAATGTAAGATCGCAGGACACCTGGCTGGCTCAGTTGGTGGAGCATATAGCCCTTGATCTCAGGGTTGTGAGTTCGAGCCCCACGTTGGGTGTAGAGATTACTTAAGAATCTTTAAAAAAAAAAAAATAAAATGTAAGGTCCTATAGGCAAAGACTGTGTATCTCTTTTTTCTTATTGTAAATAAAGTACCACAAGGAAGGGAAGCGGAATTAGATAAAGGACGGACCCACCTACCTCTGTGAGAATCCAGGGGATTCCAATAGAAACCACTAAAATTTTGACAGTGAGGATTCCTGCTTTATGGCATTTTTGATCTATGCATATTTAAAGAAAATGACAAGGCAGACAATGCCAAGTATTTTTATATTTCTGCTCTCTATTCTAGAGGAAGTTTGCAACTGAAATGGGGTAGAAAGAAATAATTGGTGTTGATTTTATTCCCTTGAGGAAATCTGAACAGGTCTATGTCATTTTAAACAAGCACGACATATGAAAATTAGGATTTTACAAAAGATAAATTACAGAGTGATCATTCCATTTACAGAAGCAGAATTCTTTTCAATAGCCCTAGAGCATGTTTTAAATGATTTGATTTCTAAAAATCTAGTTGATGTATACTTTTTAGAATCAAATTGGTCGCGAGGGGAGCAAAAGTAGTTGGAAATTTGGAAAAGAGAGCTTTAGGTGAGTGGGAAGAACATTTCTTGGGGAGTGCAATGAAATCCTCAGTGCCTGAGAATTGAGGTAATTTTATAAAGTTCTTCCTTACTAATATGGCGGCAGGGGGTGGGGGGGCGGGGTATGTAAGTGTTGTATTGCTGAGGGCAGGCTGTGGCAGTAGCTCTGGCCTTCAATGGAGTTGTACACAATATTATACTGTGCAGAGAATAGGGGCTGGTAGCTACTTATGAGAAATAATGTTCTATAACTTCATTAGTTTTTCAAATTAGTATCATAGACAGCTCCCACTTTTCACCACTGTGCTTTCTGGAAATAGAATCATAAAGCGAGGGTTGTAAAGTGCCTCCCATTTTCCTCCAGGAGTAATATCTTAATTGAGACTGTATCTCTGACCATATATTTGAGAAAAAATAAATCATAACTATGACCAACCCGATGTCAATGGCAAAGATGCAGTAGCCATAATCTTCCACGGTTATTTAAAATAGTAAAATTATACTCTTTTCTATAAAAAGGATATAAATGTATTATACACATTGATTTTACATGCTCTCTAAAGAATATGTTCAGCAAATAAAAAGTTCAACTAAACTATTTCATAAATTTTAGCAGAACTAGTTATACTATAAATTCATTAAATATTTAATTGCTAATAATTTGGTTCTTTGTATTTAAGAGGAGCTTTGGGGATGATTTCTTTGCCCTAGTTCTGTCCATGGTAGCTTGAGTGAACACTTTTCTTGTGATGAATGTCCCTGGGCCACATCAGCCTGTTCAGTATCCTTTCCCCCTGACACATACCCCCCCGCCACCCCCATAAGATAAACCTTGATGGGTTATTTGGTGCCTCTGAAATGCTAAAGTTCTGGTTTTTAAACTTGTAAAATGAGGAGACGGAACTAGATTGTTCGCAGGGTTCACGCCCTTGAGTTTCGTGATTCAGTGACGTCAGCTTGCAGGTTGGTTATAAGGGGGCAAAAGTGCTCAGTGTTCAGCTGGTGATAGATGATGGTGATGAGATTTGTCTCTAGGTCCAGAGTTACCCCCTTTTACATTTTCAGGCTAATCAGGCCTGCAGCTGCTTAGCATTACTCCAAATAAAGGCCACCCAAAAAGCCTGACCTCCTTCTTGGACTGAATGCTTTGCTGATATTTTGCTGTCATTCGCCTTTACTCTTCACAGGAATGCCTTGAAAACAAGCACCAGGTTATTAGTAGAAGCTTTTTCAAAAGTACTTTAAAATCATTTTGCTTTATACAAATATGTTTTAGTGCATCTTAATTGAATGGGGGGGGCGCTCTATCTTGAAAAATAAGCCACTCATTCACATTTATAGCAGGCTTAAGGACCTACTTACATTGCAGGAAACTCACATGCCTACTCAGTTACTGGCTTTTTAATTTTCCTTTTCTCCCCTAAACTTGTGATTTTGTGGGCATTTATGGCAGATCAGTAAGCAAACAAGCATTTTCTTGGGGTGACCTTGTCTTTCATTCATTTATCCTTTCTTTTCCTGCCTTCATTCAACAGATATTATTGAGTGCTAGAGTGCTGGCCAGATGTGTTTTGGATTCTCTGTGTACAGTAGAGAAATAAAGAGCCAAAAGCCTTGCTTTAATAGAACCTACACTCTGCTGGGGAGCCAGGGGCTGGGGATGGGAATAAACAAACAAATAAATTTGAAATATATCAGGTAGTTGGTCAATGCTATGATGGAAAAATAAAATAGGAGCATAGGGGATATAAGCATAGGGAAATTGCTATTTTATATATAAATATATATATGTTATATATATATATAAAAGGTTTATCCATCTATATAATCATAATATAGAGTGATATAGAGAAGTAGGTAGGGGATACAAAGAGGTAGATCAGGACAGCCCTTTCTAATAGTTAACACTTGAGCAGGGGGTCTGAAAGAAGTGAGGACACAAGCCATGTGTCACTGTTCCAGGTAGAGAGAACAGGAAAACGCAGAGCAGAGTTGTGTGCCTGCATGGCAGGAGCAGGATGAACCCCAGGAGAGCTCTGTAACAGTGTGGAAGCGTGTGCGATGGCTTGGGAGGTAGGGTCGTGGATGATCCTGGATTTCAGAGTGTGATGGGAGCTGTTGGAGAGTTTTGAGCAGAGATGGAACATGATCTGACTTAAGTTCTACCACAATCGCACTGAGCTCTTATCCACCTGTCCGGGGTGAAGCAGAGTCTTTTGTTTCTCTGGCTGGATGGGATCCTTTGGATGTGGTCCACTAAAGGGGAAGAGTTTTTGGAATAGATGGTGCAGGAAATGTTACATATGCTGTTGAGTAGACATTGGTGGACCAGATACATACACTGCAAGAGAAAATGAAAAAGATACAAAGATGCAAAGTCACCCTTCATGTATCTTACTAATGAATTCCTATCCTTATTGAAGTTAGGGTGAGAATTAGTGACTCTGCTGCATTTGGGTTTTTTTCTGAGGCATCAAGAAAGGCCATTGACTCTGTCTATATATAAATAGGAGGTTTGGGGCTCAGCAGGGCCTTCCCCCAGATGGAGCCCTCTCAGTTGGGTTTTGGAGAGGAGGACTTTCTGCTTTCCGTGTTAATTTGGGTTCATGTGCCACAACATTGTCACCTAATTTGCTTCTCCACCAGGCCATGATGGGAGAGGGGGGCCAGGGGTGAAGCAGGCAGGAGCCACCCAAATCCCAAGAGATACCAGGAGGTCAGAGACAGCACTGCCAGGCTGAGCAATCTCTCCTTTCGCAGGGGAGTATGTACTAAGAATGCTGCCAATTTTCTCAGTTTTCTTTCTGGAACATTTGGTTACTATGTTTTGTTTCATGTTTTCTCCTACAGTGGTGCATATGGGTACTTAGGAGTAGTACATCAGTTACAGTAATATAATATTAAAAGGCTTTTTCTAGACACGCACCTGATGGGGAAATGTGGGTAGGACATGTCTCTGCAAGCAAAACCCCACTTGGTTTGCTTACTAAAACCTCTTGCAAATGCTTAAGATTACACAGTCAAGTTCTACCAAGTTTTAACCTACTCCCAGACTTTTTTGGAAGGACTTTTAAGAGCTTCTGGGAAATTATGCAACAAATATTTGAAGTAGGGCATCCATAAATAGGAGTATGATTTATACTATAAACTGAGGTTGTATAGTTCTGGCATTAGAAAGACGTGGATGTGACTATCTGCTGTGCCATACACCAGTTGTGTATGTCATTGGCTAATGCCTGATCCCTGTAAGCCTCAGTTTCCTCATCTCTTAAATGAGAATAATAATTCTGCCTTGCAGAACTGTTCTGAGGATTAAATTTAATAAACCTGGCACAGTGCCTGGTGTGTAGAAATAGTAGAAAAATTGTAGCTATAATAATAATAAAATTATTATTATTATGCATATTATTATGCAGGGAAATGGAGTTCCCTCCCACTAAGCTCCATATCAATTAAGAAATAATTTCATGTTTCTATTTTGTATTTGGTCAAGTTAAATAGAGAAAAAGAAATATTATGGAGAAATAATATTCTAGGGTAATTGGTGCCAAAAGAATCCTAAAATAAAAATATAAGTCTTGTTATTAATCCCTTATAACAATCATTTGTAACCATTCTGCGACAGATTTATTGACTACAGCATTCATTTAGAAATGCTAAACTAATGAGAACTTGGCCATTAGTTGTGATAATGGTCTATCATTTTTGAGCTTGAACCATGTGTACTTATTTGGCCTCTTTTCAAAACAATAAATTATTTCAAACTCATTTCTTCTCTTGAAAATGTCCTTATGATTTAGGTCATGCTTTGGATTATGTGAGTCGTACTCCTATAATCCATCATCCAAAACAAACTAGGATTCTGGGCTATTTTAAGATTGAGAAACTTCAAAGTTGTTTCTTTTTTTTTTTTTTCCAGAAATTGCATAAAGGGGTAACAGAGGCTCCTCAAGCCTCTAATTTATCTTCTTCTGCCTGTGCTTGATTGTTATTCCATATTAAGGTTATTTTCCTTTTAAAATAGCTCTGCACAAAGAGAATATACTGCTAAATACTATTGCAAGGGAATGTTTACAGATGCAAATGACTTCTATTTAAGGAACTCATGATTAAAACTTGAAAGAATGTGGCACTAGAAAGCATGTGAATAACCTTTGAAAAATCTCACAATAGAACTGAATATGGGATATTTATAATCTGGGATTACAGCTATAAGGGTATGTGTGAATATGCATGTTCAATATGCTGCAGAGGACCTCCAACTGAAACATTTTCATTTTACTTTAATTTGGATAAATTAACTGTTTCACTATTGGGAACCTGTAATGTAGGACGAACTAGAAGGCCAGTGCAGAATACTAGAAGGAACTAGTATTATATTTGCCGCCAACAAGTACGCCAGACGGTTTCCACGATGCCATCTTTCTGATAAAGACAAGATATCTTGTTGATAAATTCTTCACAGGGCCATTTCAATCTTCCACAGTTGCTTTGAGGCTTGAAGTGTATTTCATTCTTTCTTTCTTTCTTTCTTTCTTTTTATAATTGCTCACAGAGCAGGCTGCTAATAAAATCAGGGGGGAAAAAAAGCTGTGATCACAAGCAGACCTAGTTTTTCAATCTGCTCCTACCCAGAGAAGATGTGTCCTTTGGTATCTTATCAGGACTAACCTTCTGGGGTCATCCAAGGGCTCAGTGTAAGTTGCGTGTCTCATTTTGGTGGAAATCATGTCTTCCACCCTCTGGTGTGCTGGGCAGTCCCAGCTCCTGCCCCGCGTCTGGGTTCTGGAAGCTGGTCTGGCGCAGACCCTAGCTGTACACAACTAATGAACATGTCATGCGCGTCTTGAGTTTTCCAGTCTCTGGCACAGCTGTGGCACTTTCCCCCCCTGCTGCGAGGCACAGCACGCTGGCCATTTGTTGGCAAGTTCATATTTCACACTGCAGGGAATTGAAATGATTGAACAGACAGAAGAAGAGTTTTATTTGCAGTAGCCTACGTATCCCCAGACTCTGATTTGGCATAAAACATCTGCTTCATGATCTGCTTCAAGGCCAGTTCCTTTCCTCCAACAAAGGTTACGACTTCAGGCAAGCTGTGCTTCCACTGGCAGGAGGAAATTTGCCCGAAGACTTGATTGAGTCAGAATCAAAGCCTCCTGCCACAGAATTTCTTTTTTCAATTATCTTGGAAGAGGCAGCCAGACTCTAAATGTATCAGTATAATAAATGTAACGAAATAAGGCAGACACGCCTTTCCCCCTGTTGCTGTCAAGGGAAGGTGCGCATCTAGTTGGGTGTGCACACCCACACCCAGAAGCCCGCGAGCCTCCCCACCCACCTGTCAACACACACACAGGCCTTGGTGAGAGCCCCTCGCAGGTATGGCCCTTGGCTGTGTTTCAGCCCATCGGCATGATAAATAAGCACCTGCATTGGACCTACCTGCAGTGTTTACATCTTTCAGATGATAAAAGCAAATTGGCCTGATACTGAAGGTAATTATTACTATTTTTCATGGTGAGGAAGCATCAGATATAGCCTTTGTTTTGTAGTGTGGTCCTAATTACTAATTATGTTTACCCGCATGGTTTTGTTGTGCAGAGTCATATTTTTTGTGCAAGACAGTCCTCGCTAGCCTTACAGTCATATATGCAAAATTAAATCCTGGCATTTTATTATGCTAGAGCAATTAGATGCCATCCTCGTAATGAGAAACGTGATATCTTCATCATTCTCCTTTATATTTTCATGTTGTTTTATAGCAGACATTTACCAGAACTGAACACAGTCTCACACACACACGCACACACACACACACGCGCGCGCGCGCACACACACACACACACACACACCCCTAATTGAATATCTGCATATCTCCAAGGAGTCCTGTGGGTGAAACCATGTATTCATCTTCTTTAGTTCTTAGGCCACTTTGGTTTAAGAGTAAGAACTGTTGCTTTTATGAAGTGCCTTTTTCTATAAAGTCAAAACCTCACAGCAGTGCACAGAAAGCCAATGGTATAAAGGAGCTAAGTAGAGTCTTTAATAGAGAGAGCTGGGTTGTAAGTGTTTTTGTTCCTACGGAGCAGATAGATTTGGCTCCATCTGTTCCATATTCATAACAAAGGAGCGCACTTACAGGAGGGCCAACTTCCCCGGAGCCGCCTGGTAATGATCTTTTCACCACAATGAAAGCATCTGAACCCAGTGGCTTGGCCCCACGAAAAGCAGCTAGCAGGATTGCCCGTCAGAACCCCGATTTTCTCGTAACTCAGGGAGACATAAATTTTCCCAATATACGGAATGAGAAAAAATTGACCGATTTCTCACCTTCCTGCGGCACTATGTCGTTAGGAGGCTCAGAATTACATGAATAGAGCCTCCCATTCCACAACCACAAAAGATTTGTAATTAGATCATCGGATGAGGGGAAGTTTGCACTCAAAGTATCTAAAAATATCACCCGGGAGAGGCTATGCTTCAAACTTTTAAGTTGTTTCTATTCAGATTTTCTAATCTTTTTAATACTGGGGTTAATGAATAGAAATATGAGTTATACCAAATAAGGAAAAACCCCTGTTGAGTTTTGTAATTAGCAAACTTCAAAGTCAATTTCAATGGAGACCTCTTAGATTAAAAAGATAAGTTGACCCAAGAGTACATAATTTTCCTTCCACTAAGCAGAAGAAAAATAGAATGAATTTTTTGCCCAAAATGCTAAGCTATACAAAAAAAACCTTCCTATTTATATGACATGTAGAGTCAGCATCAAAATGTAAATGATTCCTTAAAACTTAAATAGCACACTGGTATTAATATCATAGCTAGTGGATAGAATTCTTGTATTTATATGATAGCTTCACAGATTCCTTAAGAAACAGGAACATATTTTGAAATATAGTAATCCTTTTCTCCATTCTGTGTACTCTTCAAATGCAAGAAGCTCCTAAAAAAATACATCACTGATTTATTTAATATACTTTATGTTAAAGTTATCATTGTAATTTATCAAACATTTTATTATACATCTTGGTACCATCTGTACATTATCTGCTTGCTAAACTAGGATTACTGGCAGATCAAATAGCAAACAAATCTCTTAAAAAGTTTGCTGTGGCAATAAAGTGGACAAGGTTTTCACCTAGCTTTGAAATTGCTCTGTGTTTTAGTAAGAGCGAATATAAAAGTAATATTCACATAGTGAAAAACATAGCTAATCAATCTGTGAAGATCGTGGGTTTCTAGAACACCTTGGTTCCCTTTGTAACTATGGACCTGAGTATTTCTGGCGTATTCAGTTTTTACTTCATTCACTTATTCATTCCTTCAAAAATGCTTTTTGTGTGCCTGCTTTGGACCAAGCACTGTATTAGGTTTTGGAAACACCATGGTGTATTAAAAAAAAAGGTTATTGCTTCTGGAGCTTACAGTTTAATTGGAAGATAGACGATATGCCAGGAAACAAACAAATCTCTAATTGCCAGTTACACGAGGACCTATAAAAGGAACTAGATGCAGTGACAGAGAAAAATAGAGAAGACAGCTTTCAGTCGGGTGATCATGGAAGGCCTCCCTTGAGAGGCAGCATTTGACCCACAGCCCAAAAGGAAGTATCAAGTGTGAGTTTTGGGTTGCAGAGGATAGTTAATGTCCATAGGAAAAGGTACTTACTTAAAGGGTTAGTTTGGATTTCAAATTTGATATTTGACCTATTAAATAGCAAATTTTAAAAATCTTTTAAATTTCAAATGTAGCCTAGACTAGAAAATTTAAGTATTTGACTCCATTTACAAACTTGGTTCATTAAACTCCTTTAACCACTAAAGATGTAACATACTCTCTTTGCTTTTTATTTTCAATTCAAATGCAATTAACATTTGTAATTATATTTGAACATTAGTTCAGGTATTAGTTCAGGTATACAATAAGAATGACTCAGCAATTCTATACATTAGTCAGTGGCCAGCACATTAAGTCTTTCCTTTTTAAGTACTTAAATTGACTATCAAACCTTCCCAAGTATTTAAGTAATTCTTACCATAATTTAAAATGAAACCTATGTCTTAATTCTGGTAGATGTTTTAAAATTGTATGTAAACGTATGATCTCATTTAGTCAAAAACTCTAAAACAGTTGTTCCATTACATATTTTAAATTAGAATTCCACGTCTCACCAGTTGCTCCGAATGGCCAAAGCTGTCATACAGTTTGAGAGCATTAAGGCTCCACATTCTCAGGTGCTTTTTTCACAGACAAAAAAATACTAGATGTATGATTTTGATGCTCTTAAAAAATGCAGATACTTCGTTTTTAAACTCAGCTGTGCCTAAAGTACAGCCATATCCCTTAACACAATTTTGGGATTATGTTCTCATTTGGTGTTTGAGGTACCGTAACCTGCCAAGCCTTCTTAATGACTAGAGGATTTCAGCCAGGGTGGCTTCAGTCTTCACCTCTGATTACGACGTGTCTGTCACTTCTCTAACCTTAAAGGAGGCTGAGGTCACTGGATTTTCGCATCGCTCTGCCCTTACTTTCCTGTTTCCTGGTGAGGCCTGCACTGCAGCTCCTACCCAGACGGATCATTTGATGAGATTCTGCAGTTCTTTGGCTCTAAAGATGCCCACATTCCTTTCACTGGCATCTTATCTCTTGGACCACACACTTGCAGATATAGCAATAATACCTATCTGAATTTTGTGTGTCTCCCCAGGTTCTGGCTCTTTGGTCAGTTTCCGAGATGGTTCCATAGGAAACAGCCAGCAGAGAGGAGGGAGGGACCTTCCAAGAAAGGGGATCTTTGCTTTCTCTTAACCCCTCTTCTCCATTTTGTTGTTTATTCTAATCCTGAGTTTTCATTCACGTTTGGTCATGGGCTCCACAGGTTTTTGTTGCCTCCAGACTCATTCTCCAAATCTTTATGGAACACATGTTCTGAACAAAGCAGTGGACTCCAGGGCACTGAGAACCCAGCAGTGCTCCCGTCTGCAGGGGACCCTCAGTTCCACTGACAGAGATGCAACGTTTAAGACCAAACAGGATGGGGGACGTGCTCTTTATTACCTGATAGAAACAGATCCATGTCAGAACCCCAAAAGGGGGTTTTTGTGTTGGAAGAACAGGAAAAGAGCTCAAGTGGCCCAAGACAGCTGGGGTTTTGAAAGGCAGGGGAAAGCTGGCATGAGAAAAGGGAGACAGGGAGGTTCTGGGAGGGAATGTTGTTGGGACTAGCTATTGATGTGGATTAAAGCAGGGAAGAGGGGGAGAGTTAAAGAAGGAAATAAAAGTTGGGGCGGACAGTGAAGGACCAGCTGCGCTGGGTCTGCAGGGTTCTGCCCTGCAGCGCACAGCCAGTAATTTTCCTGGAACCGGTCCTGTCACTGAGAGAGGAGAGCAAACCAGAATTCGGATCCTCCCTATCCATTAACTTTGATTTTATTCACTCTGTCAACATTAAAACCTACATCGAGGAAAGCATTTCTGGTGGGAAATGAAATGTCCGGTCCTGGTACCTAAAAAGACTTCCTCTTTGGTAGAATTTAGCTTCTTTTTTTTTTTTTTTTTTTTCTTTTTTAAGATTGTATTTATTAGAACGCACATGAGAGAGCACTAGCGGGGGGAGGAGAGGCAGAGGTCGAGGAAGAAGCAGCCTCCCCCCCACCAAGCACGGAGCCCTACATGAGGGGCTTGATCCCAGGACGCAGGAATCATGACCTGAGCTAAGGCAGGCGCCCCGAACTTAGCTTTCTAAAGCGGGAACATGAATTTCGACACGCCTTTAGGGTTCCATGGGGCCTGCTACCCAAACAGACACACCCTGCACAGATACTTAATCTTAGGTCCAGAAATAGCGGACTTTGGGAGATGGGGCCTATTGGCTAAGAAAAATCATTGCTATGCATAAATAGATATTTACCCAAATATGCTGCAAAACTCACAGAATCTTAGCATGATTTTCAAAAGGAACAGGTCATCCAGTGCCCCTTCTAATTCCCTGAACTCTCACCCCCCCCCCCCCCCGCCAACATGCACACATCCTCAACACAAACCCCTTCACCCCCGACGTCCGCCGCAAAGCTGTGGTCGAATCCAGTTTTTCTCATTTAGGCTACGAAGAAAAGGTCACCCTTGTCCCCCTGGCTTTCCTTACGATGAAGAACTTGACCACCGCCATCCATAACCCCGTCCCTCCTCTCCCTGTAAATGTGTGCTCAGAACTGGGGTCAGCTCGCTAAGGGAGACCGCCACACAGAGCGGAGGAAGGACAGAGCTCATGCTGTCAGTGTGTAGACACGTGAAGTGATAACTCCAGATCTGAAGGGATCTGTCACCTGAGTTTCCAGGTACAATACAACAATCCACCGTCAGACTTAATTTTTTTTCTGCAAGGAAAGAGAGGCTCAGGTAGGTTTAGCAGCTGACTGAAAGGCACCACAGACGTCAGAGTAGGTGAACCAGTGAGAAGATTCAGATCATCGTTGGGCATGTACTCAAACCACTAAACCCTGTCCCTTCCAAGGCCCCTCACCAGGGAAGATAAGGATGATAGTGGTTATGAAAGCTTCGAAGAAATAATTGCTTGTATCCAGGAGCCCCTGTGAATTGTATTAACTCGATGGTTTAATAGTAATTGACTGTCTTGGGACGCCTGGGTGGCTCAGCAGGTTAAAGCCTCTGCTTTCGGCTCAGGTCATGATCCCAGGGTCCTGGGATCGAGCCCCACATTGGGCTCTCTACTCGGCAGGGAGCCTGCTTCCTCCTCTCTCTCTGCCTGTCTCTCTGCCTACTAGTGATCTTGGTCTGACAAATAAATAAATAAAATCTTTAAAAAAAAAAAGTAATTGACTGTCTTGCTCTTTTAGTGCTATAGGATAACAGCACTTTTGCTGTTAATACTGTATGAATGAGTAAAGGGATCTGTGGCCTTCACCGCTTACGAGTTAACAGACACCCCAATAACAGACCACAGAGGTGGCACAAGGAGTCTGTAGCGAAGGACTAGTATAAATAGCTCTTCTCTGGGATTCTAGGAATCCTACCTTTTGTCTGAGTTTTTGGGTTTTTTATTACCTTTATTATATGGCTTCTAGCTGAAGAAGAGTTTTTGTAAGTGAACCATTCTGCGTATCTGCATCATACTTATTATTCTACATTACACTTATCCGTTACAACAGGCAAAATTATCACAAACAAGAGAGAAAGAACAATTTGACCTCAATGACCGGGCACAGTCATTTCAATAGTGTGGCCTCAGGCAAGCCGGGGTCTCAGAAAAATAATTCTAACACAGTTTATAACAGGAAGCTTACTTTTCCTAACTGTTCACTGGTTTATTTATTTATTTTTTTAATGTAAGATATCCAATAAGGAACTTAACAAAGCCCTAAACCCAAGGAAATACAGTTAACATTTAAAATGCTATCTAAATATTATCTTGCTTTCTGTGCCTGTGTGGACTGGATTGTTCCAGTCACATAATGGCAGGAGATAAATTTAGGTTGACATATTTTTTTCGCAAAAAGACTTTTAAAATGTTCTTATACAGAGGATGTTTTTCAAAGCATTCTCTGAAACCCAGGATATTTTTTGGTCATGCCTTAATAGATACCAAAGTATAAGGGACAAGCCATACCTTCTTGAATAAAGCAGTAGGAGCAAGTTTATTATCCCTGAGCTTTAAAAAGCAAGTAAGAATTTGCCCACACTTGAAATAAATGTGTACAAAAGCAGGATAATGTCCTATTTGTTTTCCTACATATCAGTGGAAAGAAACTTGTCCTCAGCCATTTATTTGAGGTTGCTCAGAAAAAATAATTGATCTACTGAGGCTTAGCTCCTCGAATTTAAATAATACTTAAGTTAGCATTGGCAGTGAGAATTTTGCCTGAGGGGTACAGAGCCTGAAGAGGGGGAGCAATGGGTGTGATGGGTGGTACCTCCTATTTTTCTCTTTTGTCTGAGGCTGCACAGCTGGAACTAATTTTACTTCCCTCTCCCTGAACTTTACTCTAATTATTTGTCCCTGTTACAGTTCCCTGGTGTTGAAACCCAAGTTTTAGCTCATGGAGTACATGAGCTTATTATATGGTGGGAAACACCCCTCTTCCTTCCCTATTTTTTTTTTTTTAATAGCAAATCCCCAGAGCCCAATAAAAGAATCTAATATTTACATGATATCTTAAGTTTCCTCAAGGCTTCTACCTTTACTGGGTAGCCTCTTTTCCGAATGTTACATCTGGGACTTTGACCTTAACCTGCCAGTGATTTAAGTCTTGAGACACGGCTGGCTGGGAAAGATGAAATGTGTGGGCATATATAGCCACTCCTGTGGTTGATCTTAGGACAGAAGTTTAAGAAACCTGGGGTCAAGGGACACCTGGGTGGCTCAGTGCCTTAAGCCTCTGCCTTCGGCTCAGGGTCCTGGGACTGTCCCACATCGGGTTCCCTGCTGAACAGGGAGCCTGCTTCCCCCTCTCCCTCTGCTGCTCCCCCTGCTTGAGCTCTCTCTCCTCTCACTCTCTGTCAAATCAATAAATTCTTAAATTTAAAAAAAAAAAAAAAAGAAGAAGAAGAAGAAGAAAGAAACCTGGGGCCAAGAGCAGGTTATTCAAACATGTGAGTTTTAAATCTCAAAAGGTAGGGTGGTGAAATATATTCCATCCTAACTCGTGTTTTTGTTCTTAATATGAAAATTAGGTGTTGTGCTGCTGCTTAAGAAAGGGCAGATAGCCAGTTGCCAACTGTTGCTGGGGTATTCTTTCCTAACAAGAGGCCTAAAATTTAAGACTTTTTCCTGTAGGTCTGGTAACCATTTTCTAAGCAGTCCATATGGCTTTGGTTAATCTCTATCCTATACCCACCACTTCTTCTGTCCCCACCCTCCACCCACATATACAAAATGGATTTTGGTTCATTGTGTTCTAGAAGACATTTTCAGTAGTACCATTTCTTTAAACGGGCTTTACTTCTTGAGCATTTATTGTGAAAGGATTATTAATACTTAAATCTGCTGTCGCCTGTCTAATTTGCATGTATCTGTGTTGTGTGTTAAACTACATGAAAACCTACAGAGAAGAGACTAGGCTCTGCTAACAACTAATAGCCTATCTTTTCCTTTGACTTGCACAAATTGAGAAATATTGCCTGTGGCAAACATAATGGCAAACTGCATTTTTAATGCTCCCACACACACTCATTTCTTTAAAAGGAAGAAGAAAGTGGATGACTATTCTTAAAAATAAAACTTATCAGAGTACCCAGACTGGCAAGGGACACAGTAAAGGAGAAGGATTTTGGCTTTTGGAATGAAGATATAGGGATGAATAAGGTTAGGCGGAGATGTTGAAGTTGGTTGACTGGCGGGTACGGTATTGGGCTTAAAAATATGGAGGAAAGGGCACCTGGGTGGCTCAGTGGGTTAAGCCGCTGCCTTCGGCTCAGGTCATGATCTCAGGGTCCTGGGATCGAGTCCCGCATCGGGCTCTCTGCTCAGCAGGGAGCCTGCTTCCCTCTCTCTCTCTCTGCCTGCCTCTCCATCTACTTGTGATTTCTCTCTGTCAAATAAATAAATAAAATCTTTAAAAAAAAAAATATGGAGGAAAAAATACAATGGTATCACCCCACCTGCTAAACTTCTGGTTCTTCATGAAGAAGGGCGTTTGTTACTTTTGAGTTGCTTAAAACCTCAAAATATTCATACTTAATGTAACAGCCTGGGTATAAGATAATTGATACAAGCTTTTTGATATGGAGAGAAGCTTTAACTTATCATTAAAATCCTTTTCTTTCACGTGTTTTAAAGCTCCCCTTAATATTCTCTGTCACCTGTTAGAGGAAGGGCATTCTGTCTTACGATTTAAGTTTACATTTTCTATCAAAGCTCATTTAAGTTCACTCAGCAATTTGGAGTTAAAGTGAAACATCGTGATAATTGCACAGAGCGGCCCAGGTTGGCCGCATTAGCCAAAACAAACTAAGTGGCATGGGAAGGAAAATGAAAAACCGTTTTCAAGTGCAGGAGTGAAAACAAATAGATACATCTTGTAGTATTTCTTCAACAGCAGTTTATAATTACTTCTCTTCAAGCCCTGTTTTAAGTGGACTTAGAACAGTAGCTTGAAAAATAAACTGGCAAGCAATCCAGTTGTGTAGACATGGTGGCGGACCAAGGAAGGAGCTGCCCCGTGGGAACCAGGGCCTGGCAGTCCTTCCGAGAGCATGCCCCAGTGCCTTAGTTCTTAGGTCTGCCTCACGTTGGCCATGGGAAGCCTTTGGTGGCACAGAGGTGTTTTTGTACAGCATTGTGTTATTTAGCTGTTGGATTACAAATTACCCCCGAATGTGGGGCTAAGACATTTAACATTCACAGTTCCTGTGGGTCAGGGATCCAAGAGCAGTTTAGCTGGGTCTTCTGGGTCTGAGTCTCCCACAACAGTGACAATCTCTTAAAGGATAAACATTCAGTTTCTGGTTTACTCACCAGATTGTTAGCCAGTCCAGTCTCTTGCTTACGGTTGGCTGGAAGTCTCCCTCCATCCCTTGCCATGAGCCCCCAGCACTGAGAGTTTCACGCTACAGCATCTTGCTCCATGAGCAAAAGAGAAGGCAAGAGAGCAAGCGCTAGCAAGAAAGCAGTCCCAGGGCGCCTGGGTGGCTCAGTGGGTTAAAGCCTCTGCCTACGGCTCAGGTCATGGTCACAGGGTCCTGGGATCGAGCCCCATATCGGGCTCTCTGCTCAGCAGGGAGCCTGCTTCCCTTCCTCTCTCTCTGCCTGCCTCTCTGCCTACTTGTGACAAATAAATAAATAAAATCTTTTTAAAAAGAAAGAAAGAAGTCCCGGTCTTTTGCAGCCTACTCACAGAAATGACCTTCTGTCACATTGGCCGTATGCTACTCATTAGAAGCAAAAAACTAGGTCCAGCCCACACTCAAGTGAGGGTAATGGGAGGCAGGTCAGAAGCTACCTATCAAAAACATGGTGCCTTTATTTGCTTGCCACATCCTACTGATAACCCTGTAGTGAACTGTGATGTGAATATTATGGATATTCACAACCCTAAATATAGCTGATGGAAGTACTGATTTGGGGGGTATGGAATGTGGTCCCCTTTATGTATCAGACTGGCTGGTAAGTGCTGAGCTGAGCTTACCTGGGCCCCAGGAGACCAAGGAAAGAGGTTTTCAGGAATGGCTGGAGTCGGGGCGCCTGTCTGAGGTCATGGAACAGAGTGAGGATAAGCAGCCCCCATGGCCTTATTAGCATGATACTCTAAATACAGAGACCAGAGAGCCCTCAGCTTGTATTTCATTATGTGTTGTAAGGTTTTGATTGGTACTTTGTGGATCATTAGGGGGAAGGGACCCTGTGGTTTGATTTATGAAGTTGCTATTAAGACCATGGAATGGGAGGTTGTACTTGTGTTAATGGTCCCGTGCCCCTGCTCCCAGCTTCCGGACTCCTAATGTACATTTTCAGCAGTAAACTGAATAAAGGGAAATGGATTTGGATTATGAGACAAATGGCTAAGACAGGAGTTGCATTTCACATTTTAATTTGACAATTTCTCTTAGAAAATCCATGCATATTTATGGGAAGAGTTCAAGTCTAGGTTTTCTTCACCTGTTGCAGGTTCACGCGTCATTTTGGTTGCTCACGCTCCAGTGTGGGAACCGAGAGAGGAAATGTTCTAATTCTTTTGTCCCAGTTGCTTCTGCAGGCTCTGTAAAGCCTCGATAAAATTCCCTCTGATAGACATGTCTGGGACATCCTCCCCCTCCCGGACCCAGCTAAGTCCATGTCCAAAGCCCTGTTGGGAGTTCACATAGACCTCGGTTATCACCGCGATCCCTCGTGTGCATCTGACTGTGCGTATGACACACTTTTGCATTCCTGGTGCCTATCCAGGAAGCTGGCGCATAGTAGGAATTTTAAAGCTTTTGAATGGATGGATAAAGTGGTTAGTAATTAATTTTCTAAGGAAAATAGCATAAGAAATTATAAAACTTGTTTTAACTAAGATATGTTGGTCTTATAAACTGGTGTGGCTCTAGAACTATAGGGATCAATATTACCTACACTCCTGAGACAAGCCAGGCATATTTTTAGTTTCTACTCCCTCGTGTCCATCAGTGGCTCATTCTTTCTTTCTTTCTTTTTTCTTTCTTTCTTTTTTTCTTTTTTTTGCTCATAATTGATCCTGAGAGGATTTTCTTTGTAACTTCACTTGTACCACTGCTATATTTTTCAATTTCTTTGTCATTTGGTGTTCTTAATGCTCAGTCCACTGCTTTTTTGTTTACTTGTGACTGGTAAAGCCCTTTTAAGATTACTTTATATCTACAAATACTACTAACTAGTAATCCTCAGCATTCTGTTCATAGTATAAAGGCATCCCACATTGGTCATGCAGGAGGTCTGGGGTTAAGAAACCTGGAACATACATGGAACAAAGCCAGACTCTAACTTTCTAAAATCTTGCATGAAAAGTTTTTATGCTTTTTGGCTTGACTTCTGTTTCTCAGGGTAGTAAATGAGGAACCCAAGTCATACTGACCTGGCCTAGGCTGCCCACTTAAGAATTGATTTCGCCCAGAGGTCGTGGAGTTGACTGATTTAATGTCATCTGCACTGTGTACTCACAGTGATTGTTTTCATTTTTTGTTCATCAGTTTTTTTAAGATTTCGAGTATAATAGTCACACAGTATAAAGTGTCATGTTATTGTTACAGCTTTTCTGGTGATAGGCGAGGAGAAGTCATGGAGAAGTTAGACAGGGAAGATAGTTTATTTAAGTAAAATAAAATATATGCATGTATTTTATTATCTTAATTTACAGAAGTATGTAAGCAGCCTGTAGCTGAGGCTAACTGTCCATCCCTTAGAGCTGGTGAGAGAACTCTATGCAGTTTTTCCTAAAGAGAGCTTACCATTTGTCGCTATTTTATTCCAGTGTGCCCTACAATGATTTTTGTGACCTGGATTTACAGGATTTCTGCTGCATATAAATCTGAAAGACCTGGGCAAACTCCCAAGAAGTTCCCCCACTAAAACAATTAAATTCTTGATGCTGCCGTGAGCCTCCTGTAATCTTGCAGTATCTTTGGTACAATCCGTTCTTGCATGTGGCGAATCAAGTTCATGCACGAGGCTCAAGCTCCTAGGGAGCTCATCTCAGCTCAGAAATCCACAGAATGGCAATGTAAATATCCATGTGTCACTTTTTCACACCACCTCTTGTGAATAATGAGACATAAACTATCTCAAGAGCCATGGTTTTCCTAATGAATTGGAGTCACCTATGTGTACTGTGTTTGTGACATGCACATTTGCAGTCGGGGTCCACAGGAAGGACACCATTTCCTGGATCAAACCACAGAGTGCAAATATTGTGCCCTAAATAACACACTAGTTACTGTAAATGTCAGTAGAGGGAGTTTTCCCGACTTTGATTTAATGAAAGCCTACAGCAAAGCCAGCTGTTAGCACTTCTTAACTGCTTTTCAGAGGGGAGAGGGGGAGGGGAGGGACAAAAACCTCTTTTCTGTATACTTTAGTCTTAGAATTAAGGGGTTGCAACAGGTGTTGCAGTGAGACTTGGGATCCTTTACAGCTTGATATCTTTTAGGTTGTGAATGTGTAAGTTTCCCAGCACTGGGATCGTGGAGTTTCCGGAGGAGATTCATGTAAAATTAGTTTGAAGTTTGCATCTCCAATCCCCTCACCTAAGAAATAAGCATTTTTATTGTCTGGGCTCCCATGAGGACTAATAAAAGATAAAAATAAAGGAGAGAGAAAGTGCACCAAACAGGGGTCCTGTCTTGGTCACTGAGGGACTCATCAAACTCCCTGTAAGCCATGTGAGTTTTCATTGTTGTCATCTGCATTTTCTGAAGAAACCACTTGAAGCAAACACGGGGACGAAAGTATGCAGCACTCCTTTATCATTTTTGCCATTTCTAGAAAGTGTGAGTAAACGGATGAGATCATTAAGGGTCATACCGCCCTTCGAAATCCCTTTGACGTTAGGCTGTGTGTACTGAGGGGAGATAATCTTTCCAGCACAGAGAAAGTTTACAGTCTTATTATCTTGAAGAGAAGAAAAGTTTCTTCCTCAAATGAATTATAACTTGAAACATGTTGTCATGTTTTGGTAAGCCTACTTTATTACTTCCATCCTTCTCTGTGGCAAATTTTTAAAAATAAATGTACCATTGCACCATAGTGCTTTCTCAATAGCATATTGTACTTATAATAGCATGATGGAAGTTGCTGGGCTCGGTTTAGTCATATAGAACGCAGAGCCAAGTTCTGAGTAAAACCTCTAATTGAATTACCTGCAAAGCACTGACAGACTTTCAGGACAGACAAAGCTTTGCTTTCCCCAGCAAAAATAGGTCATGTTTAAGTTGGCCTTGTAACTATTTGTTACTGGTTTTTGCCAGCACTTTCACCTTGGGCCCCTTTTCCTGTAGGAGACGGGGAGTAGCGAGCTCTCTGACAGCCGGAGGGCTCAAGCATTATCTTCTTATTTTCGAGAAAATTGATAACAGATCAAGTTGAATGGAAGAGCCTTTGAAATAAAAATCCCAAGTATTTTTCTGTAGATTATACCAACATTCTTGCGTGAGGTTTTACTGCATTGAAAAGAAAAGCCGGGGATAGGAAAGGAGCCCGTTCTAGCAGTGTCTGTCAATCTGAAGGGTGCTTTTGTTTTAACCTCTGGGAGAAATTAAGAGTATGCTGCTGTTCTTCAGCAAAGAATGTCTTGTAGAACATTTGCATTTGAAAATGAAGAATAATCTGCTGTTGCTCTCTCCTTTCTCTCTCTTTTTGTCTCCTCCACAGCCTCTGCAATCCCAGATAATGGCAGAAGGTCCTGTCTAAAGCTCAAAGTCTTTGTGAGACCAACAAGTAAGTTGACTAGAATGAGCTTCAGAGGGTGGCTTCACTGCGCATGCTTGATCGTGTGGTCTGGTTCACCGCGGTACAACTTTTTTTACTGTTAAATCCTGTGTGGTACCTGTTTTGTATATCAGCATCCGTGTTTTCGTTTTCATCATATTTTTTCTCATCATTCTTCATGATGCTTTTATTTTGAAGTACACAGCAGTTGCTAACTTGTTGTTTCTTAGACTGTTGTACGTGCACAGCAAATGGGAACAATATTGGCATTTAGATACATGCCATTGATTGTAAAACAATCTCCACATAAATTAAAGGAGACAATAGAGAGAAAGAAAAAAAAAAAGAAAGAAGTGGGAGTTTAAGGGTGTCTTCACTAACATATTTGGCTGTTATCTCTATTTTTGTTATAGATAGCTGTATGAAAACTATAGGTGTTCATGATCGTGTTTTCGATGTTAACGACAAAGTAGAAAATTCATTAGAACCAGCAGGTTAGTATGCTTAGAGACTCTCTTTTAACAAATGCATCTCTCTCTGGTGCTTCCGTACTTTTTTTCCTTTCTTCCTCTCCGCATGTTTGCATGTAAGAGTTGCTCTGCTTTTGCTCATTGCTAGCGACGCTAATCTTACTTCTATTCTCCCTCATTCCTCCAGTATCTTTGTCTAATGCATGTTAGATAAAATATGATCTTTCTTTTTTGGACATGGGTTTGATAGAATGCAGTATCCTAATATAGAAGCCCCATCAGAATGCTAAATCTCACTACTTTTTACCATATCCTCTGAGCATGCTGGTGGATCACTGTGAATATTAACGGATCTGTTTTCATAGAAGACAGGGAAAAAAATCCTACTGTATATGCTTAAAAACTTTTTATATTATGTCCAAATCTGTGGATAAAAGTAAGACTGTTGCCCCAAACGGCAGCTAATTCAACATCTTTAATTTTCTCTGGCAGTTTACATGCATCACTGAACTGATCTAAAGACCTTTATTACAGTTCAGATATTACTTGTGCTATTGATATCAATAGCAGTTGGTCTGGAGAAGTACAGTCGTGTCGCCTGACACCACAGGTTCACACACTTGTTACTCCCACAAATGGATCAGTAGTCTGTTCTGCTGAATGTGATCCTTGACTGCTGAGGCAAAAAAAAAAAAGTATTGAGGAGAATTTTTTTTTTCCTACTGCTACGTCCCACACACCCAGAATTTCCTGTCATTGAAGAAACCTAAAACCCACACAAGCACTTGTCGAAACATTTACACTGTAGTGTACTGTGGGTGAAGTGGTCCGCTATGCTATCCATTTGGATATAAATTCAACAAGACGGATTTTGAGGAATAGGAGTTCTCTATCCACTGTGCACTGAGGACTGTGGACCTTGATGCCTCTGTCTACCTACCTTCCTCTGGTTTCCTCTCTTGCCCTACCTGCTTGAGATCTTACTGGTTCCCTTATCCAATTCCCGCTACCATCTCAAAGCTTAATGCATTGAATTAAAATGATTTCTTCTTCACAGAAAGATGTGACCCCCTCCCCCCACCTTATGCGAACAGAGACTTTTTAAAAATCTATTTGTAGCAGCACTTCTCTTTTTTGTGGCCCTAGAAATTAAAGGGTTGTGAAGTCCACTTTATCTTTTGAGTATTGTTACTAGGACACAGTCAGTGAGCCTTAGGGAAACTTACCCTGAGTAAATGCGGTGCCTCAGGACATACAATAGCTTTCGCACTGTAACTGACAGGAAGAGTTGGGTTTTTTCCCCCAAGCATTCTTGTTTTTCTAAGGCAGGCATCTTACCCCAGCACAAATGGTAAGTGTGTACGATAAAGCTCTGAGAGGCCCTCTTGGCTCCCTAGGGATCAGTTAGCTGCTTTAGAAAGTTGCAAGGAATGAGTGCTGACCTGGAGATACTTTAATGGAGTCCTGAAAATCTGGAAGCATTCCTGGGGCTCTTCAAGGTACCAGACTCCTCCCAAACTTGAGGACTTGACCCATGCTAGGATCTTTGAGTTAGATGGGCTCTCGTCTAAGGACCACAGAGTCTGCACTCTCCCCTTGATAACTGAGACTTGCCCAGGCCTCTTCAGTAGTAGAGACTGATCCAGGTTTAATATTCAAAATTTTCAACCCCCATTCCAACGTGAATAGAAAAGGAGGATTCTCTTACCAATAGTAGACACGCAGATCTTCATAAAGCAAACCTCACTCTATTGGAAAGGTTAATAAGTCATGTGTAGAATGCCAGACAGAGTTAGGCATTTTATAAATGTATGTTATCCTGAATTACCATTTTTTAATGCAAGTTGTGGTAGAATGTGGGCATATCTTTCCAATAATCTTTTCTCCAGGTACATTCCATTGCCTATCAAGCAAACAAGAGGCTGTTTAGAAACAACAAAATGCATGTTTTTCTTGGTCATCAAGAGATACACTTAGGACTATTCTGACATTAGGAAAATTTACCTTTGAATTCAATTAATGATAAAATGCAAGATACTAAGATACATTCATAAATGCGAGCATAGGTCACGGTCTTTGGGGGAAATGGGCTCTTTTTCCCTGAGCATTTAAAGTCCTTGATGGCTCCCAAATTGATGCACACAGAACTGACAGAAGTTTGCGGCAGTCCGACAGAATGTGGTGTGTGCGTGCTGGGGGGTGGAAATGCTGGCGCACATCTGGAGGCGTACAGCCTCCTCCCGTCAGTCAAGAGTGTATTTAAGGGCTTTCTTGGGAGCATCTTCACTTAAAAAGTAAGACAGGGTTGAGCTAGGAAGGCAATAATAAATTTGAGTACTTTGTCTTATTCCTCACAAAATCCAGTCCGACATGCGGCTTTACACCACTGTGGTGGACGGTGGAGTACAGAGCTAGACTTTATGAATCCGGAAAGCCTGAAAGGATTCCACTGCATGTTCTCGGCAATGTGTACTAACTCACCTGTCTTTGGAATGTATTTGTCTTTTTTGTTTGCTTGCACACTCTGCCTGCCAGTTTCCTATCATCAGGGATACAGGATGATCTTAGGGCGGACATATGCCACATAACATGTTCCAAAATATCGCTAGTGTTCTCTCAGTTAACCATAGAAACCCTCAGCCTGTGGAATCCTGGAGGCAGGAGGCAAGACTCGATTTGGTTTCTGAGGAGGAACATCTTCTTCCTTCAAGCCACATTTACCATCAGGAGTCTAAGGAAGTCTCTGGTGGTTAGATGTCCTTTCCACTGGAACAGAATTTGCTTAGAATTCTGAAATTGCTCAGATCTACCCAGTGACAGCCAGTTTCTCATTTTGCTTCTCAGGGGCTGTAGAATCTTCCAACATTGAGGCCCTATTAGAATCACAGGATGCTTGGTAGAATCCTGAGCCAGGACCACCATGTTACAGAGAGCAGAGAAGAACTGTGTGGTCCTAGTAGGACAGATCTCCCCCTTTGAGGGTAAAATGATATTTACGGGTTGGTTGCTTAGAAAAGGGTTACTTCCCAAAATCATCCATGATTACAAGACTGAAAAGGACATGTAACCTCATGCTTCACTTGTATGAAAAACAAGAGCTTTCCTCCTTTCAGTGTCCTCCAAAGTCACTGACCCTGTCTTGTGCTGCCAGGAGCAATGGTTGGCCCTTGCTGAGCATCCTGGAAGGACAGAGAGGGCAGCTCTCCCTCCAGTTCACCTGAGTACCTATTGATGACTAGAGTACCTTTTATCAGTACACGTCTAGACTTTACAAGGAAGAGGGTTGGGTAATTTGGCAGTAAAAATAAGACGGAGAAGAACCCAAGAGCTGGTGTAATTTCAGGTGTATAAATATAAATGGTATTTCAAAATGAAATCTGTAAGCCTCAGGGTTTATGGTTTTTACAAATTAAACCCGAAGTGCTCTAATATCCTGATTGACAACGTATCGATGCTCTTAAGGTGATTAGGATTTTAATTTCAGGGCTATTCAGGGCATTTATGTCTAATTCCTGTTAACTACAGATGTAATACATTTGCCAGGCTGAAGAAGAACAGAGGAAAGCGTCCACAAGTAGTTGGCACCATGGGGGGGGGGGGGCTTTATAGTTTCTCCTCTACATCGGTTTAACTTTGCATTCTTGCTTCCTAACCTTCTCTAGTTTTTTTAAGACAACTGCCACCCTACGCAGGTTAGCTCAGGTCCAGGGGAGGAGAGCAAATCTGACACAGGAAGGCAGCAGCTTCTACGTGAGGATGGGCTCAAGTGATAAGAGCCCTCCAGGGCAGAAGCCTTAACATAGAGCAGTAGATAGTTCAGCTCGTGTTGGGAACGGAGGTCAAGAACAGAAACAGCCTACCTGCGCATATTGGAAGTAGGGGCCAGCCCCTGTGCCTGAAAAGTGGTCAATTGCAGACAAAGAATAGGGAGTGTGACAATACGTAGTGAAAAAGAAAGTGTCCTTATTGTGACGTTTGGTGTGAAGATATAAATGAGTTTGAACCCAACGGTCTGTGAAGGGGTTCTCAGTGGGTCATGCAGGGAGACTTAGGGATTATCCTTTGAGGTCTACAAAACTGAGGAACATCACGAGTCCCACTTGTCTCCACTCTCTGATGGGACGTTTAGTGAATACAAGATGACAGTCTCCAGGCTTCTACAGGAAGGTCTCCTGATCTACCACCAAGCCCCACTCCTGGGCCCCAAGAATACGTAGTTCAGAGAACATGTAGTCGGAAAGGACAAGTTAAGCCAGGAGGAAGGAAGAAGACAGGCAACGCTCGAGCAAAGCCTGGCTGGTAGGCAAGCCTCTCATCTATCTTGGGGTACTAATTGCTGCGGAGTTCCTGTTTCCAAGTTAAGCCTGTTAATCATGCAGATCAGGAAGGCTATCCAGAGTCAGAGGCAGCCTAGTAGAACACTTTATAGCTAAATAAAAGAAGCTTACCTCACTTAATCCATTTTATTTAGAGGAAAATTTGCATCCATGCCGATAATTTATGTGCCAAGCTTCAGCCTGAGAAAAGTAACAAGAGTCAAGTTCAAGTAATTTAATCCTGGAGATACAGGGTTTGTAATGGACATAGCACCATCATTGATTCCCAATTGTAGGCAAACTAGTAGGTCTAGCGGGCATTACATATAGTTAATTGAAAATGCGGTCTGGCAAATAAATAAATAATAAGTAATGCAGTTTTGGCATTTAATTTTTCTTCCTTGAGAATTCTTGTAGGTAACCAACCACATAGCATTCAATACTAATCCTATGAAATAGGAGAAAAGAGGAACCACTGATCAACCACTAACATGCCAATGTAACTAAACCCCCCACCCCCACCCCACGTCACTTGCTTCTCCATGGCATCCTGGGTTGACAAGAGACATTCAGCTATCTCAGCTTCGTGCAAGGTGTGTTTGCTAGCAAACCAAAGTAGTTCACATACCAAAGGCTACGGTATGTGTACAATTTTTCCTCTCAGTTTTTAAAGAATGTAATAATATTGCCGAAAAAGTCCAATTTTCTCTGCTTCTCCTTTGTTTGCTGTAAATAATGAGTGATTATGCAGACATGAAAGTCAATGGTGGCACAAGGTTCATTACCCTACTTTGCAGAGGGTGGCGAGGTCTGTTAACAGCAGGCTGCTGCAAGAGAGTTATTAAGGATGTGAAATCTCATTGGAATGTGTGCTTTCTATTTGAACAGATGACACCGTACATGAGTCAGCCGAGCCATCCCGCGGTGAGAACGCAGCACAAACACCAAGGATACCCAGCCGCCTTTTGGCAATCCTACTGTTCCTCCTGGCGATGCTTTTGACGTTATAGCACAGTCTCCTCCCGTCACCTGTCACAGAAAAGCATTAGGGTCTTGGAACACCAGAGATCCACCTAACTGCTCATCCTAAGAAGGGACTTGTTATTGGTTTTTTTGGCAGATGTCAGATTTTTGTTTTCTTTCTTTCAGCCTGAATTCTAAGCAACAACTCCGGGCCAGGAGGGGCTAAAGTAGTTGCTGCTCCCCTGCCCTGCCCCCAACCCCCAGCCTTTGCCCTTGACTTCTCTCATCCCTTCCAAATTAAATGGACTCCAGATGAAAATGCCAAATTGTCATAGTGACACCAGTGGTCGTCAGCGCCTGTGCATTCTCCTCTAAGAGCCCACCTCCGTTAGCGTACTGTGACAGCGGTATACGGACAAGGAAGAATAGCGGCAGATGCGGCTAGTGATGGCAATGCCCGGGAGGGTTTTACTCTCCCATCCAATATTTATGCCTTCTCATTCAGGACTGTAAGATGATCGTGCAGGGCATCGTGTCGCCATGTCAAGTCCAGAGGGGAGGTATTAAGAACAGATATAATATTATACCCTTTCCTCTAGGAGTATATAAATGAACAGGCTTCTGAAAGGTTGAGACACTGGTTTTTTGTTTTGTTTTGGTTTTGGTTTTTAGGGTTATTTTTTACAATGACTGTCTTAAAGCACTCTTGACAGCAAAACTTGTGCTCCACGAAAGAAGCCTTTTTTTTCCCCCTAGAAAACAGGTCGGGTGCGGGAATGCTAGCTAGCACAGAGCAAGGGTGAAAAGAGAGAAAACTAGGTTTGGTGGGGGTGTGTATGTGTGAGTGCCTCTAATTTTTTTGGTGACTGGGCAATGCACACCAGGTTTTTTTTTTTTTTCCCTTGGAATACAGATCACCATGGTGCTACAGTTTTTTGTTTTTTTTTTAAAGAAACTCAAAGAGGCATTTTTATGAATAAAGTGACCTTCCCCAAGGCTGACAAGCCAGGGTTGATGAGTGTATAATGGAATAGCTTTGGATACTCCTCTGGGGGACAATATGTACCAAGGAAAGGAGGTCAGCGGCCAGAGGAGATGTGATTTGGCTTTGCTGGAGCGCCAATGTGCTGTGGCCTTTCCCCGACTCCCACCCTAGTACCCATGTTTTGCTCCACACTCCACAACTACAGGGGCTCGACACACACCCCTGTCACCAGGAGAGTCAGTCAGCACTACTTGGGAGGGCTAAAGGGAAATTTGGAATAAAAATTCCAAAGTTTGGAATAAAAAATTCAAGTGTTGATTTTATATTCTTTCCCTTTCTGACACAGCCTGAAGCATAGGGGGAACATGTGTTTATCTGTGGGAGATAAACAAGATGGAGTCCCAAAGACTTTAACAAAATATTTTTTTAAAAAAATCCACTAGAATAGAAAATACATTATTTAGATATACTTTATGCTGAGAGTGAGTATATATGCTTGTCCTATTTAAACTTGTGAGAAAAAAAGTGGTATCCCTTGATACATTTAGAAATATAGGGGGCTATCTTGTTTCATTGTGGGGGGTGGGGCAGAAGGAGAAAAACGCAAGATGACCCTGTTTGAGGAGTCTTAGCATGGCCAACAAGGGCCATTTCCAGTTGATTACAGGAAGAACAAGCCTTGGGGGTTACTACTGGTGAGGCTGTCACAAACTTTGAACTCCAAAAGCCTAGACAGGGAAGTCAGACCAACGGAAAAGAAATCTAGCCTTTTTACTAGTGCACGACATGTCAACAGAAGCCATGCCTTTCAGAACAGAACGAAAAATAAATCCAATGATTATGTAATATATGAAAAAATTGGAAGCATTCCGGCAAAATTAGTCTTTTTAAAAATAGACATATTTGTTGGAGTTTTTTTGTTTTTGTTTTTGTTTTTTTAATGTCTATATGAAAAAAGAGAGGGGTCGTATTCTGGCCAGACTTCATGAGTGGGAATTTGCTACGAATTGTGACTAGTTCTGAATTAGAAAAATGTGTGAATGAAAGGCAGCTGTAAAGGGACTTGCACCCTGGAGAGTTGTACACATGTTGAAATGTAATCTGGGCTTACCTGATCCATTTGGAATGGATGTTACTGCCGGGTCTCTTCACACTTGGAACCATGGGAGTGGGGTTGCCAGCCTCCCAGACACAATCAGTGCTGCTCTCCCAGACATCAGGAACTTCTCTGGAGTGGCAGAGTCTTGTCACAGAAGGCAGCCACCATTTCACTGAAACAAAAGTTCACAGCATTGGATTCTTTTTTCCTTTAACTCTTTATATGCTCAGTACTCTCAGTAATATCCAGTAATACTTCGTTTTATTAATAGTTACAGGTTTGTTGGTCCGGTGGGATTTGAGTGGGGGTGGGGGGAAGATACCTGCTAAAATGGATCAATAGTCAGAACCAAAATAATACTGCATGTTCTATAACCACAAGGAAATCAAATGATCCTGTAATGATTCCAGTTAGTCATAACTACATTAGCAGTGCTAATTTCATTTTAGAAATGGTGACTTCTGTGGTTTTGCTAGCATTTGTCTCTAACAAATGATAAAATAATTACTCATGGCCCTCTCTGCCACTGTCTTTCATTTTTCACAGTGAAATTAGACCCCTTTACTTCATTATGCCACTACAAATTAAGTTTAAAAAAAAAAAAAAAAAGCAAGACTATCCACACCAGTAGACAGTGTGCTTCTCTACCTTTAAGTGATGTAATTGTAGGTAACGCGTGCCACGGAGTTTTCAAGAAAATGATGGGTATCAGACAGTTTTCATCTTGTCCAGAAATTGCTGGTGGCCTTGTTATGGTGGTGTTACAACCCTCTAGGGGCTTCGGAGGATGTCGATGCAATTTTGTAGCAGCTTTTAATTTAAAAACAACAACTCAAAAGTCTGAAGGGTGGCCGAGCTGCCTCTCAGCCCCAGTAAGTCAAACCCCAGCAACCTTTGCCCCTGGTTGCCAAGGGCTTTGCAACATGAAGCAGGGAAATAAGGATCTGTCTGTTTAGTGGATACCGTGTATCCTTTAATAGACCAGGTAACAGTTCGTGTTAGTTTAGACTATTGTTTTGTACTGTACTTTCTTGGGTGGCAGAGGAAAGAAAAGTAAAACATTAAAAAAAAAAAAAAAACACAAAACTGCGTTCTTTAAATTCTGTATTATTAGCGACCTCTGTTGTATATAGTGTTTGATAATAAAGTATTAATTTGATTCTTATGTCTTTTGTAAGTGAGAACAATAGTCTTTCAGGATACAAAACATGCATTGAGGCTTTGAAACATCCACTGTATATGTAGCTGAGAAGAGTCACAAGTGGCTGAGGCAGTGCTCCACACAGGACTCATGTGCGGTCATCGCCCTCCCAGTCGTTAGGACTCCACCATCTTGGGACCAGGAACAACATGAATTTTTGATCCATATTTTATCCTCAGTGTTTTCAAGGTCTGATGTTGGGAACCCTGTGGTGTTTTTTTTTTTTTTTTTTCCTCCCCTGGCATGTTGGTTTAAAAAGGGTTAGGGAATTTGGTAACAGAGTTCTGTACTTTGTTTTGGTTTTCTGTCTGTGGTGGTTTTCATAGACCGTTTCATTTTTCCTCAGGAAGAGATGCCAGTATCACGCGTGGCCCAAGCATGGGAAAGGTTTCAAGCCTGGCCATTTAGGAAGGTTAAGTGGGGGCAGTTCCCCTCTGCCATTGTGAAAGGAAGAGTTGCACAGTACCTGTGGATTTTCAGGAACTTTGTTTTCCTCCGGTGCCTTAGCAACGGCAGCAGCCATTTTTAGGAGTTTACCCCCAAATTAATTAAACCATTTAAACTCCCCTCCATTCATTGCTTTCAGAGCTCTGGTCAGTCATTTTTCTTTTGAAAACCACCTCCACCAAGACCCCCGTTTGTCTACCGCCACCACCCCCCCTTTATTATGTTTACTGGTTTTTTTTTTTTTTTTTTTTTTGTCTTTTTGCCTTCCTCCCACGTTTTATTTTCCCTCAGAACCGTGAATGGGCAGGTCTGTCTCTGGTTTGGCAACACTGAGTTTTTCCCATGCATTTGCCCAAGAGCTGCTCGGATGTGAGATAAATCTCCCTACAGTGGGCTTGCTCCCATTGTCTGTACAGAGTAATAGATGCTGGCATGTTGGAGGTTACCCATGAGTCAAAATTCACTTTCCATGCTTACTCTTGACACCCCCATTGCAGCCACTCATTGTTGTGTGCGTCTGGGTGTGAAGTCCAGCTCCGTGTGGTCTTGTGCTTGTACTGCCCTGCTTTGCAGTTCCTTTGCACTTACTCATCGAGTGCTGTTTTGAAATGCTGACATTATATAAACGTTAAGAAAAAAAAATGTAAAAAAAAAAAAAAAAAAAGAACCCACACACAAACCAACCCATACAATCTGTATTTGTATATACACGTGTCCGTACAAGTATACCTAAATAAAAATTAAAGATTTTCATCATTTTAATTGGAGCCCTCCTTCTACTTCTTTGTTCCTTGAATGACGCCTTTATTTTAGGGGCTACTTACACTCTGTTGATTTTTCCAAATCTGTGGATAGAGAAGATAATATGATATGTACAAGAGAAGGCCTGAGACAAGCTCCAAGAATGCAGGATTAGAAAATGGCCCAGTATCTAGGCACATTCCAGTTACTCTGATGAGAAAATAGTGAGATTCAAACCTTGTCTTTGTATTTGAGCCTTAAAATGGGCATTATGGCATCCTAAAACCACTTAAATCCAAGAACTATGTACAAAACCATGTTTTTACTTTGTGTAATTTTTCACCCCATCAAGACAAAGACAAAATAAGCATTTTCCAAGAAACCTCGCATACTTCAGAGAGAAATAATGACCATAATGACAATCACTTCAGTACAACACTGAAGGTCAGTGCTCACTCTCAAGGAAGACTTAACAGTGTGTAACCTTGGGCAAGTCACACAGTATCTTTGGGACTCCATTTCCCTATCGGTAAATTCAAGCGATTTGGTTTTCTGAATATTGCCCTTGCTGAGCACCACAAAGCCCATTTGGCATCTGAGTCATGTGAGTTTTTGTCTTTGATGATGACATTACTCTAAGCACAATTTGAAAATCTCATCTGCAGAAGGGAAAAGCATCAAATATCTGACATAATAGACACCTAATGCATTTCAAGACGTGGCTTTAATTATACCATGTTAACATTAAACTCATTGAAAGCTTTTTATTATACTTAATTATTTGACAGGGCACTAAACACTAATTATAACTTACTGTAACCCTTTTTTGCTAATGAAGAGTGACAGCTTTACCAAATGAGGAACAACTCATATTCCAAAAAAAAAGAGAAAGAAAGAAAGAAAAAAAAAGGGGTGTGCTGGACTACCTTTGTGCTATTTTCAAACCAGAACAGCATTACGTGTCATTACCATCTTCACCTTCATCATCAAAAGCATTTAAGTGATCACAACATTGTGCTCAGTGCTGTGCAGAATGAAGTTAATGTTTACAATTTGTACTTTCAAAGTTTATAAAAAGCAGACATTATGTGTAAGCATAACATAGTGCTATTTATAGAGGAAATCTAAAATTCAAACATTTATATTATGCATAAGTAAGAGGGGATTGGGATTTTAAGATTAAGAAGCTTAGAGTGAAAGCAAATCATCTTTACAAATAGTCAAAATGGGGTTAGGAGCTTCTTACGGGACAGGAAACTTGGTGAGTTAAAAACTACTGTGGTGAAGAACACAGTAAGGTTTCATGGTAGCTAACAGGTAACTGTGGAAATGAGAAAACACAAGACAACAAGTGTCACTGAAGCAAATTATGAAGATACTAGTACAGGGAAATCACCCTAGTGCCCTAAAGGAGAAGGGGAAGTGATGAAAAGATGACAATTTCGGATTCTGCCTTAACACTCAAGGTGCTCTCCTGAACTCGAGACTGTATCTACACCAGACTGAGATGTCTAGGACCTCGGCGAAAGGGTAGGCTACAGAATACTCCAATTAGAGGAAAGAGAGAAAGTATAGAATATGCAACATTGGGGACTAATACAACTTCAAAGTGACACTGAATCCCTGAATTAGAGGCCACTTCCCAACAGACAGTGCTGTGCATTCCAACAGGAAAGCAGGCTGGACCAGAGGTGGGACTATGAGCAGTGTTGCAGGAACCACACCTTGTTTGGCAACAAAGTATTTAGAATACTTAAGTCATCAGAGGTGCTATATTAAAAAAAAAAATTATAGGGTGAATTTGAGTGAATGAAACCTATTTGTATTTAAATCTCTTATCTCAGTGATAATGATTAGAATCACCTCTCTTACTGTGGGAATGTATAAAATCTAGGTGTCATAAAAATTTTCAAGGTGATTCTGACGGATGGTTCACTGATTGTTCTACTTTCTTAGGAATTGTTGGCAAAACATTTTCTTAGTGATCGTTTGCAAAACCTACTTCCATATTCTGATAACAGAAGCATTCTTCAGGGGGCACCTGGGTGGCTCAGTCCTTAAGTGTCCTGGGATGAGCCCTGCCTCTTGTCTCAGGCTCCCTCCTCAGCGGGAAGCCTGCTTCTCCCTCTTCAACTCCCCCTGCTTGTGTTCCTACTCTGTCTCTCTCTCTGCCAAAGAAATAAATAAAATCTTAAAAAGAAAGAAAGAAAGACAGACAGACAAGAAAAAAGAAAGCATTGGCAAAAATGTTGTGAAACATTATGATTTTTACACAGTCCTTCTGGAAAACAAGTGCTTTAGAAAATGATTATAAATAATTAATCAGGCCAATATCCTCCATCAGTTTTTAGTTTGACACATTCTGCTATGTTATGTCCAATCATTCATTGGTTAAATACATACGTGTGCCTTTTTTATTCTTTTAATATTTTTTTTTTAAGTAAGCTCCACACCCAATGTAGGTCTCGAACTCACAATCCTAAGATCAAGAATCCTATGTTCTACCAAATGAGGCCACCCAGGCGCCCCTCTGTGTGACTACTAAAATGGAGTTGTGACTGCAGATAGACTCTGTGGGCAGGAAATTTGCAAAAACTGTTTCTTTTTTTATTCAGATGATAAATGAATGCGCAAGCGTAAAAAAAGAAAGAGATACAGGGAGAGAAAGTAGGAAGGGGAGAGAAGGAAGGCAGGGAAGGGAAAAAGGGCAGGGAAGGAAGAAAGGGAAGGAAGGAAAGCAGGGAGGAAGGAAGAAAAAGGCAGAGAATCACATTGACCGCGGAATTGGTAAAAGGCATCACCCAGGGTTCCTTTGCTTTGAGGGAAGGGTGGTTAACCAAACTACTCTTTTAAAAAGGGGGTGGAAAATAGCATCTGAGCAAACAAAGGGGGCCTGCAAATTCTACTTCTAAGCAAGTCCTCTTCCTTCCTCTCCTTCCCAAAATGAACATAGCTTCTGAGCCTTTCTCACATATAATTTCTGGAACCACCTCTTAGAAGTAAGCGGAAGAGGAGAAGGGCCTAAAGGCCTCCCGTTCAGTACATCCGGGGGCAACAACTCTTTTGACAATTGCCATCAAAGACTATCACACTCTCCTCCCAAGGACCTCCGTACATGCTGAGAATAAAACACAATTTCACTACTTTTTATTAAAACCCATCCCCAGCTCCATTCCAAGTGTCCCGTGAGTTCTGCCATCTTCCACCCAGCAATGGTATTAGTGAGAGCCCATCTTGAGGCAAAGTCAACAGGACCGTGCACCCACCTCCTTTCAGTTCCTCTTCTGGTGGTCTGCTTTTCGGCTCAGTTTAATTCCTAACAGTGCGGTTTTCTGCAACATTAAAGAAACCTTTCAAGCAACACAACCTATATCATAACACCCTGGGGATGAGGATGCCAGCGCCAGAGCTGGAGTAGGGACATGGGATGACCTGAGAGTTTGGGATCCAAGTACTATCCCACTGATGCTCTCAATCAGAGTTAATCCATAAGACTCCAATCTAGCAGGGGTCTCTCTGAGTCAATGACATGTTTTGAAATATCCTGGATTTTTTTTTTAAGATTTTATTTATTTATTTGACAGACAGAGATCACAAGTAGGCAGAGGGCAGGCAGAGGGGTGGGGGGGAAGGAGGCTCCCTGCAGAGCAGAGAGCCCGATGCGGGACTCGATCCCAGGACCCTGAGATCATGACCTGAGCCGAAGGCAGAGGCTTAACCCACTGAGTCACCCAGGTGCCCTGAAATATCCTGGATTTTAGACATGATTATTCAAGCAAAAACTTCATGTCACTTGGTAACACATGGATGCTTGTCAATCTTGACAAGACACAAAGAGAAGGGCCAAAACAAAACAAAATCTCTTAGAGTTATTACAATGGGAAAATAGAACAAAATATTTCTGCCTGCTGTTTGGTTCAGAAGTACCAGGTGTTCCTATAAACGGCACAGAACATTTGAGATGGAGATAGCCAACATCACTTTCTTTCCTTCATAGCCATCAAACAAGACGCTAAAATGAGAAAGAACATGTCTCTTCCTACAGCCATCCTAGAAAATGCATTTCATCAACACCCTAGTCCCCTTTCCTTTTCATGTTCAAAGCTTGTTCTTTTGGACCAAGACATAAACAAAGAAAAAACCGATTTGTGTAGCACAGAATGTGGAACTTGTAACTCCTCTGAAAAGCGTGCTTTGCTTTACCAGATCTGGACACGTTTTCTGCAGTAGACAGAACAAGAAGATCTGTGTCTTTTTTTATTTTTTCCTAAAGACAGTGTGCCGGCCAGAAAGCTAACTCCATTTATTTCTCCTGCAGGGAGCCAGTGTGTTCCTTCTCCTGGAAGATGCAGGTACTTAAAATAGTAATAGGCTTTGTGGTTTATTGAGAGTATTTCATCCCAAGACCTCACAGGCCTAAAGAATAAAACATAAACTAATGGCTCTTTCCAACAAGCTTGGGAAGAATTAAATGGAAAGGAGGATTGTCACCATTCTTCCCCGGAGAAACAGAGAAGAAAGCAACTTAAGGCAGGTAGCCCAGGGAAAGAACTGTAGTCAAGTTGATCCCAGATTTGGACAGAGGCCTCCAGTCTGTTCCTCTCCATTCCTAAGAACGTGATTAAGAGCTCCAGCTGCAGGAAAACAAATGATGAATTTATCCCCTTCTTAAGTTTCAAACGCAACACCAGCTGGGAGAGGGGCACTAGGCAACTTCCCCAATTTTTGTCTGTGTGTCATTGTTTTTATTATAAAATGTAACTTTAATTCTGTAGTTTCTCAGGGTGCCCCAGTTTCTGTGCATACATAAACACACCTAAAAACTCAGGCAGAATTTAAGAGAAGAACACTTTGTATTGCCAGTTCTCTCAGTTTTCCCTGCCCCCCCCCACACACTCACACTCTTAAACATGCTTTGTAACGTGATGTATTCACAGCACTTTTTTTTCTTGGCATTGTCTATGCTCAGCAGTGTGATACTTGAAAGGACACTGAAGGTCACTTCAGATACATTTAAACATCAGTCTGATTAATTTCTAAAGCCATAGGGCAGAAATGCGGTAGTGAATAGAAATCCAGCTAAGGGACAGCCAGCCAGGCCCTGTGGTGTTCACAGATGTGACTACAGTGTTGACAATTTCCTAGAGCCCCATCTGTCAACAAAAAACTGTCTACACTGTGGACAGCAACACTCGGCATTCTGAATCCTTGGTGTCTCTTCCTCGACTGAGTTGACTTTCCCTCCCACAGAGTTCCCCAATATTTGAGAACCGGGAAGAGCCCGGTTACACTAGTGTTTGGGTCCCAACCTTTCCTGATCAATACAGATGGCTAAGTGGGCGTGCGCAGTCTCTGAGCCCTAGAGCACATGGATCTGTACCTTCCAAGGGCTGGCCAGCCTGGGTACAAGGAACCACAGAGATGACAAAAATTCATGTTAGTTTGGAACTTCCTTAAATCCCGTCTGAAGGTTTACCTTAGGCTGGCCTCTGGTGCAGATTACAACCCCTCCATTTACTTCTACTTCAGATTTTGAGGTTACCACAAATCAGAGTGCCCTGCATTCTCTGTGGGTCCTGCCCTTCTCTAGTCCCTGTCAGTATTCAACAAAGCAAGTTAATCTCCCTGGTAAGTGACAGCGCTGCCCCTTGTAACTGGCATGGAATCAATTTTTTAACTTGATTTGAGAAATGAGGAGAGTATCAGGAATTCAGTACTAGCTTGTGGATTCATTAGCAAGCTGAATCAGTTTCAGCTGGAATCCGTTTGGCTGTCCTCATCTCTTAGTTCTGCTTTTTTTCTCCTCCTCTTATCATGGATCCTGCCCACAAGACTTATTATCTACTCTGTCTAGGGAGGACACCAACCTCCTTTGCTAAGGTGTTCACAGCAGGCTCACACAGCACACTGCTCTGGTCTAAACTCCGACAGCTCCACAAAGAGGAGGAAACATGGGTGAGTGCTGTATCTCCAGAGAAACTGACCACAAATGTCCCAAACCCTGGAAGGAAGCTAACAGGGCAGTGGATAAAGAAGCAAAAGGAATTGTTATCAGGCTACCCAGTTACAACATGCAACAGGTATGTACTGTCCTTCAGAAGCCCCTCCAAGTACTAAAGAGTTCTCCTCTCGAGCAATGTGTAAAGAACCAAGAACCTATGTCCGAAGAACTGACATTTGCTTTTTTGGTGGGAGATGTGTAAAAGGGAAACTGGTTTTCCAATCGCTACAATATTTCCTCCGCTTCTAAGTCTATTCTCTGCCCTGATCAGGTTTATGGATACACAGGCAGGAACAACTGAATGATGACTATGTGATCAGAGAAACGCCCAGGCAGGAAGAGGCTCTTGTTCACCATCATCCCGTACTTGGTGCTGCATGTCTGCACTTCCTACTGGTGCTACAGAATCTTGGTGCTATTGTCACGCGGAAACAATCCTACTGGGAAATCTACGCGGAAACACTCATGCACTATGCCTGCAATCCCTAGGAGAGGGACCGGACAGATTTCTCCTTCCCTCCCCTAGATGCTCAACATCTGTGATGTCTGTCCATGACCTTGAGGAACTCACAGTTTAGTGAAAAGAGTTTATATATATATTTTTTAAAGATTTTATTTATTTGACAGACAGAGATCACAAGTAGGCAGAGAGGCAGGCAGAGAGATGGGGGGACGAAGCAGGCTCCCTGCTGAGCAGAAAGCTCAATGTGGGGCTCTATCCTAGGACCCCGAGACCATGACCTGAGCCGAAGGCAGAGGCTTTAATCCACTGAGCCAGCCAGGTGCCCCAAGAGTTCATATTCTGAGGACAGATCGCCAGGATTCCCTCTCAAGAAATTGTCCCAGACCTACCTGAAAGCAGAATACTAAGCTATATTCTTAAAAACAGCTTTTCTCCATGGAAACTAGTGGTTTTATTCTACAGTGCCCTAGAAAAGGTGATTCTGGAGGACTAGAGAGACTAGCCCTGGAGGCACAGCTAGTTTCTCATCTTAAAAGACAAGAGCCTTATTAGGGACTGCATGTTGGTGCCTTTCAAAATTCCTATGTTAAAACCCTAATCCCTAGAGTGATGATATTTAGAGTTAGGGTCTCTGAGATGTAATTCGGTCCTAAGGATGGAGTCTTTGTGATGGGAGGCAAGAAGAGACATAGACACCTCTACTCTCTGCCGTGTGAGGACACACCAAGAAGATGGCCACCTGTAAACCAGGAAGAAAAATCTCACTAGAACCTGGCCATTCTGAAACCTGGAGCCTAGGAAGTCTGGGATTTAGACCTGTGAGAAAGAAATTTCTATTGTATAAGCCACCTAGTCCATGGTATTTGTTATAGCAGCTCTAGCTAAGACAGACTCATAGAACACTGACTTGCTGACTCTACCACAATGGCTTGATTCTTAGAGATCAAGGGGGGAAAAATCTACCAACAACAGAAGGAAAGTAAGATATACCATGCCTTCAAACAAATATATAACCTTCTAATTCCCTGCTGTTGGCAAGTAAATGATATCAAATCACATGCAGATTCCAAGCTACTTCACTTCACCCACAGCCCGAGGAAAGAAGATTTTAAAAGAAAGATAGATAAATAAATAAAATCTCAAAATTCATTTATCAGAAAAAGAGAATGAGCACAAGTGGCAGGGAGGGGCAGAGAGAGGGGGAGAAGTAGCCCCCCACCCCGCCAGCAAGGAGCCCAATGCAGGACTTGATCCTAGGAACCCAGAATCATGACCCGAGCTGAAGGCAGATACTCAACCAACTGAGCCACCCGGGCATCCCAAGATTCATCTATTCTTTTAGCTATAATTTACGGAGCATCCACCATAAGTCAGAACCTGTGCTAAATAATATAGGCATTTTTAATAGGAGACAGGTTTCACCCAGTTAAAGCTCCCAGTCATTATGGGGTTGTAGTTCAGGAGCTTGTCACATATACAGTCCCTTTTAAGGGAAAGAAGAAAGGCAGTCCTGGTCGCCCCGTAATACAGCACGCCATCACATCCATGATCCCAGCTGACTGGACAGGGATTGGGCACCTGACTCAAGGCAGCCAATCCACAGCCTCGTCAGTGTCCTGCAGGTGTGGTGGCCAAGAAGAAGTATCTTTGCTCTTGCTGTTTCCTAATTACCCAGGACATTAGCATGTCTCTCTTGAGAGGTAATATAAATAGAATGAGTCAGAAGAGATGGGGGAATAAACAAAAAAAGGAACAGATACACAGAAAACTTCTTGTTCTATTTCTCCTAGCAAAGCCCCAACTTGTACCTGCTCAGTTCCACAGAGCTGTTTGCTGGAACCCAGAACCACTTTCCGGTTCCAGTCACTATAATGCCTGGTCATTAACCGGCTTCTGTTTTAAGGTTTTCATGAGATTCTGACTCCTTTATTGGCATAGGCATCCTGAAAATAAGCCTTCATTATTTGAGTTAGCCTGAGTGAATCAAAGTTCCTTGCAAGCAAAATCGTCTATTAAACAAATATGATGGGATAAGAGGGCTATGAAGAGAGTGCAGTGGAAGCACAGAGGGAGTAATTAACACTGCTAGAATTTAAAAACCCGATTTTGAATATCAATATGTTATACTACTGAAGAAATTTGCCATATTTCAAAGGTCACTACATCTAAATTGACACCATGAATTATATAAAATGACACACTTGATTTTCTCGAAGACGCAGACTTTTTTTTTTCCTTGACAGCGTCAAATATAAAATAAATGGTGAGTAGAACCCCTTCTCCCTGCTGATATCCCCTATCAGTGGGCCCAGGGAGTAGTTACAAGAATAAGACTCTAATTAGAGAGTATTCGAGATGGGCCGACCAACAATGAGATGAAGGCCACACACCACAAATGAGCTCAAGGATCAAGAGAGGAAAAACGGGACTCAGTCTAATTCCACAGGAGTAGGGACCAAGGCAAACTTTCCTTAATTGGCCCTCTGCTTGGGAACCTGGAGTGCTCCCCCATTAGCATGTGACATTTCCTAACAAAGTGAGGTAGGGGAGCAGCTAGTCTAATGGTTGGATCTGCAGCCACTTGTTTCTACTTGGCATAAGCTCCTTGGAGAAAGGGGGACTTGCTGAGCAGTCTCGAACTTTACCAGTATTTTCCAGCACCTGTTAGTCCTTACGCAGGGAAGCCGTCTCATTATCAAACACCAGTCCCGGCAGTAGAGGCACAGAGGGGTCCTAAGCAAGCGGCGGCCAGGGCCGCAGAACGCATCGGTCTAAGTATTTTCTCTCTACCAGCTCATACCATTTAAAAATTCCTTTTTTAGTGGTGACACTCCTCAAGCTGAAAAGACAGGCAAGCAACGTTTCAAGGCATGAATCTGTGGTCCAAAACAAAACAAAACAAAAAAAATGCCCCCACTGGTTTAACGCTGTGCGCTCTGAATGGGAGCGGAGGCCGCAGGGAGGCACATTATTCCAATTCCGCTTGGCCGCGGCGGCCCAAGTTTGCTGGGTTCTCTTTCACTCCTGTGAAAAGCTCTCCGTACTGGTGGAGAGTGCACAGTTTAGATAAACTGGATTAGAAGAAGAGAGAGAGAGAGAGCGCGCGCGATGTCTGTAATTCTTCCTTAGACACTAAAAATGGGACGGCCGCCTGCCATCCTAAGTCCAAGAAAAGGGCCGTGCTTAGTGCTTATCGCAACTCCAACCTGACGTCAGTAATTATACAGAACAGGAGAAGAGAGGTCCCTGTTAACCAAAGCAGGGGCTTTATCTGGCCTTTGTAGGCTCCTGTATAAAACCATTAGCATTGCAGCCTCATGATTCCCTCTCTTGTAATACAGTGTTTACCCTTATCTTTCGCTTGACACAAAAGCACAATCAAGACAAAGCCCAGGAATGCGTGGCTCTTCGTGGCAAGGCAACGCCTGCCCCGCTTATCTCTTTTAATTATTATTTATACTTTACGTTTGTTTTCAGGTTAAAATCAAACAACATAAAGTAGAAAAGCCACCCTGCATTTCCTGGGCTCTGGACTCATTAGCCAGATTTTCTTAAAACTCTGGTACTTCAGAGAAGTTTTGCCAAGTGGCTAAATGAAATGCACACAATTGCAAAGTGTTATGAATATTTATGATGGTTTAATGATGGGATTTTTTTTTCTTGCATCCATGAATAATAAAGATTCTAACAAGAACAGATAACGAGATGGGGACAAAACAGTGAAGTGGTTAATACAAGAACGGCTCTTGGAGGGACCCCACTGAGAACAGCAGGAGCCAAAGGGCCTCTCCTCCCCCTCTACCAGAACCAAGAGCAAAGCAGGGGCGTGAGGGTTAGCTTGTTTTCCTCCCTTCTTTTAACAGATAGCATCAGCTAAAATAGGCATTTTATCCCTACTTTGTGCCTAAGCTCAAAGTAGGGCTCCCCTGGAGGCAAAGGGGGTGCAGACCTTCCCCTTCTAATGGCGGCATTGATTTCAGCCTTGTGTCACAAGCAGAATTTGCCGCTTTGCATTTTCCAGAATTTGCAGTTACTTGTTAAAAAGCAGTTGGTGGAGGCTCAAGTTGCCTGGCGGGCTCTGAAGGCTGCAGACTATCTCACCAGCTATCAACCTCAGTTTGAGGAGGGCCTTCAGCAGAGGTTTCTAAATGGTAAACATTAAAGTTGTTATCCCCACCAATATTTCGTGTGTTGAAGGCCAAGAAAACCCTATGTGAGCCGGCCAGGCTCGGGCATGTAGGGACGCTCTATGTCTCAGCATCTCGTCTCCCTGTGGCTTGCCCAGCCAGCAAATCACCCTTCCCCGTGAAAACCCTGGCAGGGCCTCAAAGGACAGCGCTGACATAATGGGGGGTTCGATCAAGGAGTTCTGGGCTAGCTGCCACCTTTGGCTTAGGTGATGTACTCATGTGAGGCAAACTTTCCCTGATCTCCCAAGATCATTCACTCAGTCAGTAAATATTTACTGAGCACCTATTATAGGCTACAAAATGTTCTAAGCATGTATGGCGTTTCTCTGAAGGAAGAAAAAACAAAACAAAACAATGGCCCATTCACAAGAATTTGACACACTTGTAGGGGGAAAGACAACATTCAAAATAAGCCAAACAAATACATAAATGGTGGATCCTTAACGTGACCCAGGCAACAAGGAAATAGTACCTCCATACTTTATTTTTTAAAGATTTTATTTGAGACAAAGAGAGACAGAGAGCAAGTGCCTGCACGTGCATGAGTTTGGGGAGGAGCAGAGGGAGAGGGACAAGCAAACTCCCCGCTGAGCACAGAGTCCGAAGTGGGGCTCCATCTCACAACCCTGAGATCATGACCCGAGCCTGAAACTAACTGGCCAAGCCCCCTACGCACCCCTACGCTTACCTTGCTAGTAGGTTTACTTGATGTCATAAACATTCCAGAAAAGTTACATGAAATCAAATGCTTTTTAAAGCACTTCGGCAGTGTTCTATAAGTGTGCATCTTTGAAACAATTGTATGATGAATCCCTTCCTTAAGTGATGACCATGCCCTTCTTTAGCTCCTTTGGGAATCTGAATTTCTACACACTAAATGTCCATTTCTCATAAACTATCCCTGGGATTGGAAATCTTTAATACCAAACCATAATACTCGTTGATATTTGGTTTACCCCTGTATTGGGAAGTACACAGCCCTGCTTTTAAATCTACTGATGCAAATTTATGGGGAAACAATACTTATCTGGAGACTCATTTAAAGAGTAAATTAGGTGCAGAGAAAGAACGTCCGATAGGCCCCCATGATTGCTTTACTTGCTCTCCATCTCTATATTCCTCACCAGTCTTCTCACACAGTCCAACATCCCTGCCTGCCAATTTTATTAAAGCCTGCTGTGCGGGAATTTCCTTTCTCTGCTTTACTAGCTACCAAGACAACCCCATCAACGTGATTTTTCACACATTTTCTCTTCCTGTGTTCTGCATCTCAGTGAAATTTCATCTCTCTGACTCACTGTTAAGTGTTTCTCATCTAAAATCACACTCACTCGTAATCTCAAACAAAGTGCAAAAAGAGGAAGTCACAAAAGGACAAAGATGGACCAAAGTCCTTCTCCCTCCAATTACTCAGACATTAAGCAAAAGCTACATGGGAATTGCCCAGTCAACCAAGACTAACTGAGTACCAACATCTACGGAATAGAAGATTAGTCTTGGCACACATCACATTCCACAGCACTTCTCCCTTAATAGAGTACATACATCTGTCTAGATATTAAAAACTGAGGAACTGATGATAGGTGTTTCATAGAGCAAAAAAATCATTGGAAATTGGATTCCCACAGCATAGACAGACCCTGTATCGCCTCCCCAGGGGATCTGGAACAGAGCTAGAAGAGGAAGGGCTTAAAAGGAAATAAGCAGAAGAGAGAAAAGAAAAGAAACCCTAATAGAAAAGAGACTAAGAAGTAGCTTTCGAAGGAAATCCCTCCCCATGCTACCTTACTAAGAGCAAAAACTCAAGTCACTCAGGGAAAAATTAACAGTCTTCTATTTTTGATCAGACAACACAAAAAGGTTAATTGCAAGCAACAGCTGAGATCTAGGTAGGTACATTCTAATTACAATGTATCTGATTCTAACAGACCAGGAGCCTCAACAATATACTTGTCCACCTTGTCCAGTAATTGCTGATAGGACCAAAGAAATCATCACAATGTTAAGACAAAGAGCAGAAACTGGGGCCAAGCTTTTGCTTCTGCTAGGTGTAGCATGGTTACAATTGGTCAGTTGGAGATCACTGCATTGTGTCAAGAGCTATGTGTAATGCTTAGTTGGACATGAGTTCTACCATCAAGGACCTGATGTCTAAATCCACAGAAATAGCATCCATTACAGAGCCTCAAGGAAACTGGACAATTAAAACAAGCTCTTTGTGTGGTTATTTGTGGTCCTAAGTCTAGCAGAAGGAAGATTTCCTGCTTTCTTGTTCTGTTCATCTGTTTTCAAAGGAAGAGTGGAGAGGGAGGTGTGGAATGGGGTGGTGGGGGAGGAGAATGGAAAACTCAAGGCAATAATGATCACTAAAATCCCTAGTATTAGTGCTAGTCTATGTTAATTAATTATTTCTAGTTGACAGGCATTTAATTTAGGTAATTCCTAATGGTAGCCTATCATGGCATAGATGTATTAAGGTCATGGGAGTAACAGACATGGACTAACAACCTATGTAGAAAAAGTTTATGCGGTTTTAAAAGCAAAGTTCCAGGGGCACTAAGTCTCTGCCTTTTGGCTCATGTCATGATTCCAGGGTACTGGGATTGGCCCTGCATCCGGCTCTTTGCTTAGTGGGGAGCCTGCTTCTCCTTCTCCCTCTGCCTGCCACTCCCCCTGCTTGTGCTTACACTCCCTGTCAAATAAATAAGTCTTTAAAAAAAAAAAAAGTTCATCAAACAAAACATTACCATGTAGCACCACAATGGTAAGCTGGTTTCAACCTGATTGTGATTCCCTTGATCTCTAGCATCTGCTTTGAAATCTCACAAGATGGGCCAAGTCCAAAATACAAGCACCTGGTAGAATCAATTGAAATCACATGAGATAAGCTCAGTGTGACAAACAGTTTGTTCTGATCTCCCAAGAGAGCATCTTAGCTCTGTCCAAACTTGCCATCTTCCTAAAAATCATTAGTGAGATGCTGGTTTCCATTAGATTCTTGGTACAATTGCAGAAATCACTGACTTTGGAATCAGAAATATAAGTTTTAATCTGGTCTAGGCCATTTGCTTACAAGAAAAAAAATTCCTCTGCCTCTTCATGCATGAAGAAGTAGTAAGGACATCTTCTTTAGATGTAGTTATTAGAAGAGTTATAGAAGTTATTGCATGTCAAGGAATAAGCATGGCCATATGCTCATAGTAAATGCTCAATAACTGTCACTCACAAGAACCTATGAAATAATACCTCTGAAATATCTGAACATAGTAACTACTTCCTTCTATGGCCTTTTAGTGTATGTTTTCACCTATTTTCTCTACCTTCCTTTTTTCTTTAACATGAGATGCCAATGTGTAACTTTCCCAAATTCTACTCTGGTCTCTATCACTTCTCATCCTCCCTAAAAATGGAGGAAAATGTTCCTGAGACAATCAGGAAGTCTCAACAGATGGTATGACAGAAATGAGAGCTTCATAAAAAGACACCCATCAGAATTTATCCCTCCAAACTAGAGTCTCTTGCTCCAAAATGGTTCTCTGGAGGCCCTCGCTATAATGCCCATGTTGCTAACTTTGTTTAAAAAAACTTCTAGGGCGCCTGGGTGGCTCAGTGGGTTAGGCCGCTGCCTTCGGCTCAGGTCATGATCTCAGGGTCCTGGGATCGAGTCCCGCATCGGGCTCACTTTATAGTCACTCCTGATACACCCAGAGATGGCAATGTTTCTCACATCTATAGTACAGCAAGTAATGAAAAATGTGTGAAAATTTAGCAATTAGGAATGTTTACTATGGAACGGATCTGACTTATTTTCATCAGCTCAAGATGTGCATTTTATGTACTGTGCAAAATTACTTGTGGCCTAATGGAAACCTCTTGGCCTAGAAACTTGTTAATGATACTTGCAAGGCACAAGGAGGCAGATCATGTAGAACATAGCAAACTTCCATTCCAGGGCATCTTACTAACCAGAATTCTCTGTTAACCAGTGTATTTTGGCAGTGCAATGAAAATTTCCTATAATCATGGTCATCCCAAGGTTGTACATGATAATATACTCTATGACCCATCCTAAATAGATAAATGATATAGATTCTGGTTCAAGATGGCAACATGGGTGGATCCTGATGGACGCACTAAATCTACAAGTGTACACTGAACAATTTCCTCTGCAAACAAAATCCAAAAACAAGCTGATTGACTCCTACACCTTGGGCAAATAAGACCCATATCAAAGTGGGTAAGAAAGGCTGAAATACAACCTCACCATAAACCCCACTCTGGACGCTGTGACCCCAAATCAGAAGGGAACGGGACATTGAGCTTTTCCCTGAGATGTCAAAGCTCTGAAGCGCACATCTGGCTTGCTAACTTTTAGAACCTACATCTGACAGGACCCCCCCCCCCCCACCTGCAGTTTTGAAAGCCAACATGTCCATGAAACCCATAAGGCTCTAGTGACCCAAGAAATAGTTCTGAAAGGACTTGCATGTGTGGACTCTCACACCTCAGGAACAAGAGCAAAGGCGGCTGACTGAATAGCATCCAGACCTTCTGTGAAAGAGGCTTATTTCCTCCTCTTAACATATTAGCTTCGGTGTCAGACATCTAATGTAACACACAGTGAGGGACCTACTGAAATATCGTCCAAAGACAGAGGACAGCAGGTACCATCTTTGCACACTCTCTGTGTTGCTCCACGTTGCCTGTATTTCCTAGAAAGGAACAGTATCCTCATCTGGCACCCTAATATTTACCTTTTCACCCAGGGGACACCTCTAGATCACTTGGCTTGGGGGCCAGCAGGGTTTACCCTTGCAGGTCCGACAAGGCTATAAAGAAATGGATAAAGTTCTTATTAGCTCCTACCTCAAGGGTGCAGCACAGAGGCAACAAACCAAGGTACCCAGTCCTTCTATTAAAAGGGCCTATTAGAGGCACTTGGGTGGCTCAGGCAGTTAAGCATCTGTCTTCGGCTCAGGTCATGATCCCCAGGTCAGGCTCCCTGGTCAGCTGAGAGCCTGCTTTTCCCTCACCCTACTGCTCTGTCTACTTGTGCTCTCGCTCTATCTCTGTCAAATAAATAAAATAAAGGTCCTATTAGCTTATCTTCAGCTTATCTTCATAGCTATGTCCTGAGAAACTTTTAGTTTATCACATACCTAAAGGCTGACCATAATCCTATCTAGAGACCACAGAAGATATGTGTTATCTCTGTTTTCTCCCTCTGCCATGCTCCAGAACACCAGTAATGCCCAGAAGGGAGATTGTATATGTACCTGGTGCCCCATTTATATATGGTGCCCAGGTTTTTGTGTACTACACAAAATCCCCTTGAACACCTGGCCAGTGGGCCTAATGTTCATGAGTTCATTGGAATAGTAACAAAGAAACCATTCTTAGCTGGTGATCACCCCATGGAACAGTATAGAGGGAACAGACAGAAATGCTCATTTCTCAGTCCTCCCCTAAAAGAGTTATTTTTGCATGCTTTAAAAGCTGATCTCAGGGTCTGGCTTCCCATAGCCTGAATCTAGGTGTTGACTGAGATCCTTGCCTTTGGGACAGGTGCAGGCTCACCCTCAACTACTGGGAGCCACTAAATGTAAAGTAGGCTGCTTAGACAATCAAAGTTTTGAGAGACAAGCAAGAACTACAGCAAGGTTGAATCTAAGTTTCAGCTCCTATACCAGGCCACTGATGCAAGACTGAGTGGTGGCTGTTTTATCTAATGCAAGGAAACCAACACAAAGAGTCAAGGACAATGAAACAACAGGAATGTGTCTTTAAAAAGAACCAACTAAGAGTTCAGAGAAGTAAAAACAAAGTGAAGTGATTTATCTGATACTAGTTCAAAATAACAGACATAAAGATGCTCACCTTTAGCCCATGAGAATAATGGATGAGGTCAGAATTTTGATTAAGGGATAGAGAATAGAAGGAAGTATCAAACAGAAGTAACAGAGCTGAGGAATACAATAACTAAACTGAAAAATACAATAGATGGCTTCAACAGCAGAATAGTTGAAGCAGACAAATGGAAAAATGAACTCAAGGACAGGACAGTGAAACCTCCAATTACAGCAGCCAAAGAAAAACTGTAAAAGAATGAAGGTAGCTGAAGGGGCCTATGAGATGACATCAAAGACCTATATTCACATTTTAGGAGTCCCAGAAACAGAAAGGGGCAGAAAGCTTAGTTGAAGAAATTATGATAAAAAACCTCCCTAAACTTGGAAAGGAAACAGACATCTACATCTAGGAAGCCTAGAAAGTTCCCAAGAAGAAACATACCAAATTGTTCTCAAGACACTCACATTAAGACACATTATAACTAACTTGTCAAAAGTTACAGACAAGGACACAAATCTTAAAAGCAGCAAGAATCAAAAACAACTTGTTACATATAAGGGAATACCTACAAAACTAGGGCACATTTCCCAGCAGAAACTTGGAGGGAAGAAGAGAATGACAAGATATATTCAAAGAACTAAAAGACAAAAAAATGCCAATCAAAGATAATCTACCCAGCAAAGTCGTTCTTCTTTTGAAGGAGAAAGAGTTTTTCTGACAAAAATTAAAGGAGTTCCTGGGGCAACAGTGTGGCTCAGTCATTGGGTGTCTATCTTTGGCTTGGTTGTCACCCCAGGATGCTGGGATTGAGCCCCTCATTGGACTCCCTGAAGAGCAGGAAGCCTGCTTCTCCCTCTCCCACTCCCCCTGCTTGTGTTCCCTCGTTCACCGTGTCTCTGCCAAATAAATGAATAAAATCTTTAAAAAAAACTAAACTAAACTAAACTAAAGGAGTTCCTTATCACCAGACTGGTCAACAAAGTGAGAATATAAATATTACTGGTAAAGGTAAATATATAGTGAAATTCTGAATAATCCAGTGGTAAAGGTGGTGCATTAATCACTTACAAAGCTAGTAGGAAGGTTAAGAGACAAAGTAATAAAAAAATATAACTGCAATAATTTGTTAAGGAATATACACAATAAAAAATAAAATGTGCTATCAAAAACATAAAACATGGGGAATTAAAAATGTAGAGCTTTAGAATGTAATCCAACTTAAGTTATCAATTTAAAATGCACTGTTATAAATATAAATTGTTTCATGAAAGTTTCATTGTAACCATAAGCCAAAAACCCATAATACATACACAAAAGAAAAAGAAAGGAATTTAAGCATACCACTACAGAAAATCACCAAACCATAAGGAGAGCAAGAGCACAAAAACAAAAACAAACAAAAACAAAAAAAGCCACCACCCTACCAAAACACACACAAAAAACCAAAAACCAAAAATCAAAAATACCCCCCCCAAAACAGAGTAATTGCAAAACAACCAGAAAGCAATTAAAAAATGGCATTAACTCCATTACCTATCAATAATTTTCATGTAAATGGACCAAATTCTCCAATCAAAAGAGCATGGTTAAATGGAAAAAAACAAAACAACACAAGATCATTTATATTCCACCTACAAGAGAGTCACTTTAGATGTAGGGACATGTAGTAATGCAAAATGATAATTCATGAACATTGAACCCAAAAGAAAGCTGGGGCTGCTATATTAACATCCCACAAATTAGACTTTTTGATAAAGAATATAATAAGAAATAAATATGACTACATAATGATAAAAGGGTCAATCCAAGAAAAGAATGTAATACCGAGACAGCGTGATACTGGCACATAGACCAATGAATAGAGCAGACACATAGACCAATGGAACAGACACATAGACCAATGGAACAGAGTGGAGAGCCCAGACATGGACCCTCAAATCTATAGTCAAATAATCTTCGACAAAGCAGGAGAAAATACACAGTGGAAAAAATATAGTCTCTTCAATAAATGGTGCTGGGAAAATTGGACAACTATGTGTAGAAGAATGAAACTTGACCATTCTCTTACACCACACACAAAGATAAACTCAAAATGGATGAAAGACCTCAGCGTGAGACAGGAATGCATAAAAAATCCTGGAGAAGAACATAGGCAATAACCTCTTCAACAGTGGCCACAGCAACTTCCTTCAAGACACATCTCCAAAGACAAAGGAAACAAAAGCGAAAATGAACTTTTGGGACTTCGTCAAGATCAAAAGCTTCTGCACAGCCGAGGAAATAGTCAATAAAACTAAGAGGCAACACATGCAATGGGATAAGATATTTGCAAATGACACTACAGAGACCTGATATCTGAGATCTATAAGGAACTCCTCAAACTCAACACCCAAAAACCAGGAAATCATGTAAAAAAATGGGCAAAAGATATGAACAGACACTTCTCCAAAGAAGACATACAAATGGCTAACAGATACATGAAAAAATGTTTATTATCATTAGCCATCAAGGAAATTCAAATCAAAACCACACTGAGAAACCACCTTATACCAGTTAGAATGGCAAAAATTAACAGGACAGGAAATAAGTGTTGGAGAGGATGTGGAGAAAGGGGAACCCTCTTACACTGTTGGTGGGAATGCAAGTTGGTAACCACTTTGGAAAACAGTGTGGGGATTCCTCAAAAAATTAAAAATAGAGCTACCCTATGACTCAGCAATTACACTACTGGGTATTTACCCCAAAGATACACATGCAGTGAAAAGAAGAGCCATATGTACTCCAATGTTCGTAGCAGCAGTGTCCACAATTGTCAAACTGTGGAAAGAGCTGAGATGCCCTTCAACAGACGAATGGATAAAGAAGATATGGTCCATATATACAATGGAGTATTATGCCTCCATTGGAAAGGATGAATACCCAACTTTTGTATCAACATGGACGGGCCTAGAGGAGATTATGCTGAGTGAAATAAGTCAAGCAGAGAAAGTCAATTATCATATGGTTTCACTCACTTGTGGAACGTAGGGAATAACATGGAGGACATTAGGGGAAGGAAAGGAAAAGTGAAGTGGGGGAAATTGGAGAGGAAGACAAACCATGAGAGACTGTGGACTCTGAGAAACAAACTGAGGGTTTTAGAGGGGAAGGTGTGGGGAGATGGGTGAGCCTGGCGGTGGGTATTAAGGAGGGCATGTACGGCATGGAGCACTGGGTGTGGTTGATAAACAATGAATATTGTTTGTGAACAATGAAAACAATTTTTAAAAATGAAAATTTTTTTTATAACTTAAAAAAAAAGAGTTCATAAAAAACTGTTAGAATAAGCAAATTCAGCCAGGTTGCAGGATAAAAGATCAATATGCAAAAGTCAGTTGCAATTCTGTACATAATAATGTGCTATCAGAAAGAGCAGTTAAGGAGCGCCTGGGAGGCTCAGTGGGTTAAAGCCTCTGCCTTCAGCTCGGGTCATGATCCCAGGGTCCTGGGATTGAGCCCTGCATTAGGCTCTCTGCTTAGTGGGGAGCCTGCTTCCTTCTCTCTCTCTTCCTACTTGTAATCTCTGTCAAATAAATAAATAAAATCTTAAAAGAAAAAAAAAAGCAGTTAAGAAGAACAATTGCAGTGAGTGGTGTGAAGTGTATAAACCTGGCGATTCACAGACCTGTACCCCTGGGGCTAAAACATGATATGTTAATAAATAAATAAATAAATAAAAGAACAATGACACTTAGAATTGCATCAAAATAGTTTAAAAAATAGTTAAATACCTAGAAATAAATTTAACCAAGGAGGTGAAACACCTGAACTCTGAAAACTCTAAGACACTGAAAGAAATTGAAGATGACACAAACCAATGGAAAGATATACCATGCTCATGGATTGGATTAATATTGTTCAACTGTACATATCACCCAAAACAATCTACAGACCCAATGCATTCTCTATCAAAATATCAACAACATTTTTCACAGAGCTAGAACAAATAGTTCTAAAATTTGTATGGAACCACAAATGACCCTGAACAGCAAAGGAGTTTTTTGTTTTTGCTTTTTTAAGATTTTACTTATTTGAGAGAGAGAGAGAGAACATGAGCAGAGGGAAGAAGAGGAAGAGAGAGGGAGAAGCAAACTCCATGCTGAGCAGGAAGCCCAACACAGGGCTTGATCCCAGGACCCAAGGACTGTGACTTGGGCCAAAGGCAGATGCTTAACCAACTCAGCCACCCAGGGGCCACCAACCAAAGAAACGTTAAAAACAAAGCTGGAGACATCACAATTCCAGATTTCAAGCTATGCTCCAAAGCTATAATAATCAAAACAGTATACTTGCACCAAAATAAACACAGATCAATGGAACAGCATAGACCAGGAATAAACCCATGCTTATATGGTCAATTCATGTATGACAAAGGAGTTAAGGATATACATTGTGAAAAAGACAGTCTCTTCAATAAATAATGTCTGCAAAATTGGATAACTACATTGAAAAGAATGAAACTAGAGCACTGGCCTACACTATACATAAAAATAAGCTGAAAACAGATAAAAGACCTAAGTTTAAGATCTCAACCCTAAAACTCTTAAATGACAATATAGTAATAATCTCTTTGATATTGGACCTAGCAACATTTCTCTAGACCACTTCAAGCAAGGGAAACAAAAACCTAAATAAACTCTTGGGACTATGTCAAATTAAAAAGCTTTTGCATGTGAAGGACAGCATTAATAAAACAAAAAGGCAAACTGCTGAATAGGAGAAGATATTTGCACATGATACATATGATAAAAATTAATATCCAAAATATCTAAGTACTCATATAGCTGAACACCAACAAAATAAAAAAATTCAATTAAAAATGGGAAGTGGGGGCACCTGGGTGGCTCAGTGGGTTAAGCCGCTGCCTTCGGCTCAGGTCGTGATCCCAGGGTCCTGGGATCGAGTCCGGCATCGGGCTCCCTGCTCAGCGGGGAGCCTGCTTCCCTCTCTCTCTCTGCCTGCCTCTCTGTCTACTTGTAATCTCTGTCTGTCAAATAAACAAATAAAATCTATAAAAAGAAACAAAAAAAGTGTGGAGCACCTTGGTGGCTCAGTGGGTTAAAGCCTCTGCCTTCAGCTCAGGTCATGATCCCAGGGTCCTGGGATCGAGCCTCATGTCAGGCTCTCTGCTTGGCAGGGAGCCTGCTTCCTTTCCTCTCTCTCTGCCTGCCTCTCTGCCTACTTGTGATCTCTGTCTGTCAAATAAATAAATAAAATCTTAAAAAAAAAATAGGAAGTGTACGTGAATTCCACTGATGGGTATTTATGCAAAGAAAACAAAAACACCAGTTCAAAAAGATAAATGCACCCTTGTGTTTATTGCAGCATTATTTATAATAGTCAAGACATGGAACCAACCTAAGTGTCCATTGATAGATAAATAGGTAAAGATTTGGCATGTGTATACACACACACACACACTAAATATCACTCAGCCAAAAAGAAGAATGAAATTTCACTATTTTCATCATGGACAGACTGAGAAAATCATGCTTAACAGAGTCAGACTGAGAAAAACCAACAAATATCGTATGATTTCATTTATATGCGAGATCTAAAAATCAGAAACAACCAAGTGACAAACAAACAAACAAAGCAAACCAACCAACCAACCAGGAACAAAACAAAACTTCTTAGATACAGAAAACAAACTGGTGGCTACTAGAGGTGGGGTGATGGGCAAAATAGGCGAAGGAGATTCATAAATACAAACCTCCAGTTATAAATAAATCACTGGGATGAAAAGTGTAGCATAGGGAATATAGTCAGTGATACTGTAATAACACTGTACGGTGACAGAGAGTAACTACACTTACCATGGTGAGTACTGTATAATGTATAAAACTCTGCTACACTGTAAAAAAAAGAAAAAAAAAAGGAGATAAGCAAAGGACCTTAATAGACTTTTTTCCAAAGACAACCTTCAGATGGTCAATGGGCACATGAAAAGACTCATATCATTGGTCCTTAGAGAAATACAAATCCAAACTACAATGAGGGCACGTGGGTGACTCAGTCAGTTAAGAGTCCAACTCCTGACTTTGGTTCCTGTCATGATCTCAGAGTTGTGGGATTGAGCCCCATGTCAGGCTCTGCATCCAGCGTGGGGTCTGCTTGTCCTTCTCCCTCTCCTCCACCCCCTGCCTGCTCATTATCTTTCTCTCTCAAATAAATAAAATCTTTTTAAAAATAAGGCTGAGGGGCGCCTGGGTGGCTGAGTCGTTAAACATCTGCCTTCAGCTTGGGTCGTGGTCCCAAGGTGCTGGGATTGAGCCCTGCATTGGACTCCCTGCTCAGTGGGATGCCTGGTTCTCCATCTCCCGCTCCCCCTGTTTGTGTTCCCTCTCTTGCTGTCTCTCTCACTGTGTCAAATAAATAAATAAAAATCTTTAAAAAATTAAAAATAAAAACAATTTAAAAATCACAATGAAATATTACCACACACTTATCAGAATGACAGTACCAAAAAGACAAATAACAAGTGCTGGAAAAAAATACAGAGAAAAGGGAACCCTCTTATACTGCTGATTGAAGATAAATCGGTGTAATCACTATGGAAACCAGTATGGAGATTCCTCAGAAAATGAAAAATAGAACTACCATATCACCCAGCAATTCCTCTTATGGGTGTTTAAAGAAAACCAATTATTTTGAAAAGATCTATGTGCCCTTATGTTCACTATAACATTATTTACAATAGCTATATTGTGGAAGCAACCTAAATGTTTACTGATAGATGAATAGACAAAGAGGTTTATATAGAAATACACACACATAGGCACACATACATACAAACATACAATGGAATATTAGTCATAAAGAAGAATGTAATCTTGCCATTTGAGACCACAAGAATCGGAAATGCTAAGGGGAATAAGCCTGACAAAGACAACTATCTTATGATCTCATGTACGGAACCTAAAAAAAACCAAGCCTAAACAAAACAAACCCCTACCTAATTCATGGATACAAAGGACAGACTTATGGTTGCTAGAGGTGGTGAGGTTGGGGTGGGTGAAATGGGTGAAGGTGGTCCAAATATGCAAACTTTCAGTTTTAAAATAAGTAACCAGGATATAATGTATAGCATGGTGACTATAGTTAATAATACTGTATTGTGTATTTGAAAGTTGCTAATAGATCTTAAAAGTTTTTACTGTAAGAAAAAAACTATGTTTGGTGATGGATGTTAATTAGACTTACGGTGATCATTTCATTCAATACCAAATCATTAGATTATACCCCTGAAACTCCTATTTCAATTGTAGCTTAATTTAACCTGATACTCATTATAGCTGTGGTATTAACTGTATTTTACGATAACTAAATTCTCTCAAAACTGATCATTCATGTTGGTAATTCATGTATAGTACATAGAACTAATTTCAATCATTGCATATGTTTGATTGACCATCATGTTCCACCAGGGAACCACAAAAGGCACAAGAACATAGGATTTTGTTTTACATCTCCAAATTGCCTCCGATTCTCCTCTTGTCTCCCTAACACCTAACTCATTTTCAAGCCACAACTATGTGCCAAGCCTCTCCATCACATTGTCTCTCTCATCTTCCTAACACCTTAAAGGTGAAGAAATTGAGACCCAGAAATTTGGGGTTCTTTGCCCAAAGTCTCCTAAGGAGTAAAGCCAGGACTTGAAGCCAGCTGTGTGTGAACACAGACCCAGATTCTACCAAAAGGCCCTGGTGACTCAAACTGGGTTGAGCCAAAGTCACTGGCTGACTTCTGGAGAGGTCTTAACTGAATAAGGGGGAAGATGGGATAATACTCTGTGGCCAATCCAAGAGTTTCGTGGCTGTTAATGAAACACTTAGAAGATTTGAGTAAGTCCTTTTCATTGTTCCTTTGGATTATCATTACTCATGTTCTTCCTGGCAGTCTTTGACTCTGGTTTTGTTTGGAGTTTATCACTTGGCCCCTCTCTAACCATGTTTTGTTTTTGCTAAACAGGAAAAATAAAAGGGAGAAACTTAAAAGATATTACCTTAGTTGTTTATCCCTTAACTGCTACAGAATTCACATCAGCACACTAAAATATTAAGACACTTTTCTTTTTTGTTGTTTTTGTTTAATTTCCTTTTTTGTTGTTTTTTAAAGATATTTTTCTTTATTTATTCGACAGACAGAGATCACAAGTAGGCAGAGAAACAGGCATAGAGAGAGGGGGAAGCAAGCTCGCCACTGTGCAGAGAGTCCGACGTGGGGCTCGATCCCAAGACCCCAAGATCATGACCTGAGCCGAAGGCAGAGGCCTAACCCACTGAGCCACCCAGGCACCCCTGTTAATTTCCTTTAAACAACACAAATTTTCCTGTCTTTTTCACCTATAATTTTCACAAACTAATTTTTTTCCCATGTGTAGGTTTGTCTACCAGCACAGAATCGGAGATTTGGTTGCTTGGTTTCTTCATTTGCTTTCATATGTGTGAAATTCAACTGACAATTTAAATTTTTTTTTAACTCTGAAAATTAGTGTTTAATTCGGGCATTTCTCCAGCTGCCTTTGTTTGTTGTTATGCATGATAATCTAGTATCCCATTACTGTGAAAAATTAAGGGTTGCCTAATGATGAACAACTAATAAGCAATACATATGCTCAACTGAATATTCTCAGTATAACAGAATAAGGAATGAGCCACATTCTTGATTATGAGATCATGTATTTCATCCCATAGATTAACTACAATTCAGTTCTTTTGAAAAGGAGATGGGGGTGCCTGGGTAGCTCAGACAGGTAGGTGTCCAACTCTTGATGTCAACTCAGGTCTTGATCTCCGGGTCGGGAGTTTAAGCCCCACACTGGGCCCCTGTGCTGGGTAGAGAGACTACTTGGGGGGGGGGGGAGAGATAGAGAAAAAGAGAGAGAGAGAGATGAACTGGGCCAAAAAAGAGGACTCCATTTGGACATAACTGAAGTAGGTAGGTAACTGTCGAGAAGTTTGCATTTAAGTGGCATAGCAAAAACTTCTAGTTCAAATAATTATATTGTCCTTGTTTCCTAATTTTAAGACCCTTGTATTTATTTATGGCAGAGATACTCCAAAGCTAAACATTACAGTAGGTAAGATGTAAGGCAAGATTGTTCAGGGGAACTTCGGAAGACTCCTTTATGGCTCCACGCCCTCCCTGCACTCCCTCCTGCCTGGATATGGAATCAACACAGCACCCATCTTAGACCATGAGGTCAACTTCAAGATGGAAGATATACTTTCGGGATAAAGAGGCAGGAAAGGTCACCTGTGGACTAGGCGGCACCCAAAGCACCAGACTGCCTATCACTGGACTTCCTTTCTGGGAGGGAAAAATCCCTTATTTAAGCCATTGCTATTCCTAATCTCTATTACTAGCAGTCAAATGCAATTCCTAATTGAGATCTGAAATAAAATACTCACTGCTGTCTAAGTTTAGAAGGCAATGAGTCTTGTTTGTCTTAAGCTTTGATCTCTCTCGAAGAGCAAAGTCCCCTGGGAGAGGAAACACTGTTGAGCTGAAGGTCATTTCTGTATAGCAGGTTTTGCAAAGGAGAGCAAAAGTAGAGATAAAAGTCTTCAGAGTAGAAAAAAAGGCACTTGTAGATGTCATGGAGAGCACACTGAATAAACAACTAAAAAGATAATTAATACTTTGGCTCATTTTAATATAAATGGAGTGATCAAGAGACAATGAATTAAGATTTTTGGAAGATTCCAGAACAAAAAAATGTGGGTCACATCAGGAGGACAAATCGTGCTAAGCAAAAGGAAAGCAGCACGATCCTCTTCATCTGACATGTTTCTCCCTTGAATTTTACAGTCACATTTTTTCCCCCTCTAAATAACTAGATATATTTTCCCCTCTAGAATAACTAGGCAGGAAGGCTCCACCTGGGGGCACCTTCTTATCATCAGATATTAAGACCCCTCCTTTTCCATCCATAAAATTTACTATGTTATTCTCATATCGATCCACCCCTGCTGATTTTAAGAGTCAGGAATTTTTACAAAATTATTATAATACCTTTCACTCTTCTTTCTCTTTGAAGTTCCAGCCATTATAATTCAGCTATTTCTTGGCTCATAAACTTGGCAAGGCTTTTTGGGGGAAAAAAAAAAAGTCCTCTCATTGGCAGAGAGCTTTCTCATATGCTGACAGTTTAGCTTATATGAAATCGCTGAGTAATAAGAAGGGTAAAATAGGGCTTGTAAGGGAAACAGGAAGCAGAATACCCTCCACAAATGAATCCCAGACACTGATTTTTGCTTATCTAAGAAGCTGAAGGGTCTTTCCTTTGAGGCAGCATTCACTGACCTCTCGCTAAGACTGTTTATTCAATGTGATTTCTCCACTGGATGGAAAGTGGTCTTGCTTTCTTCCCTAAACCTTTCCTTAAGTGCTGTTTTAGATGTAATTCTGTACTGTCACATTGGAGCCTTCTGTAACCCCTCCTGCTAAGGAACACAGCTGGAAGCTTAGGACCACTTAGGATGCTGCACACTCAAGTAGCCCTTCATCTCAAAACAAATCTCTTAAAACTATTTCTTGGCGTGAGCCTTTGTAGACTGTTACATCTGACATCTCATAAAGACTGAAAAGAGGAAGCTTGTGCACCTCTGAAGAGAGCCCATCTCCATCTCTGCATGGAGAGTACATAGAAAATCCTAATTAGGTAAGTCCTGGAGTATACAACGTAGGAGACATCTGCCCTGGCTTTCTCCATACTAAATCCCTTTTTTCAGGCTTCCTATTTATAACAACAATAACAACAACAACAAGACAAAACAAAACAAAACAAAACAAAACCCCACACACAGGAAGTAAAAATGGTTCAAATTAAAAACACACTCTTTCACACAACATCCTGTCCTGCTTAACAGTGCCATAATTCTTCTGCACTGTAAACAATTAGATAGAGATATTGTAAAATTAGCTCCAATTTGCATAATAATGCTTGACTCTTAAAATTTAAGTGACTGCATTTGCACAAATTTAATAACAATTTGGCTTATATATTTTTTTGTTTTAATGTATTTTATACAAATAATGTCAAATCTATAGATTACTAGTTTCCCCAAAGCCATCCAGATGAGGACATTGCATTTTTGCAAGTTTAATATACCACAAGATATGGTAATTCTAGCCTTCTTAAATTAAAGGTCACCTCCTTTTCTGATTCTGTTTTTTCCCCTTTTTAAGAAAAAAAAGTTTGAGACTCCTAATGATCTGGAACAAAGAAAAATATACCCAGTGCTCAATGACATCTAAACCAGTTCAAAATATTTTAAATATAATTTACCCCATTTTACTTTTAGGGAACTGTAGAATTTAATCTTAAAATCTAATTTTAAGGATTTTTTTAGGTTTAAAATCAATCACATTTGAATCCTGGGTTGGTAGAGCAAATTGCATTAAAAGATGTTTTTATTATATTTATTGTCATAGATGTTAATTCAATGGATCTACCCATTATTGTCTTTTGGACTTACAGTATAATTCCACCTAATAGAAATTGAATTGCCACATAAGCTCTGCTCTTATCTGAGGCTTTGCGCTCCCCAGCCACTGGGTCAATGATGAAATCATTTCAAGTCCTAAATCATTGCTTTCCTTGAGGAAAATTTCAATGATTATTGCCATAACAAGGCATCCCTTTTTCACAAGAGACCAGCAGTGATTCCTCGTAAAAAAAAAAAAAAAAAAAAAAAAAAAATGAGAGGGTCTTTTATTATATATAAAGAGGTAAGTGACTATTAAGGTAGTTGGTTAACTACTGAAGAAACTTTTTTGATAAAATTGGTGGTTGAACATTCAAACAAGCAGTCAAAAAAAAAGGCACACGAATATGTATTTCTTTACTGGTTCAAAATTCTTTGGTTCTGTTTAGGGCTTCTCCATATAGTTAGCTGTGCACGTTACTGGCTAAGGGAAGGACTAAATGAGGGCTGAAATCCAGCTTACACCACACTTGTCTAACTGGGTGCTGCGAAATGGAGCTGCATAAACACATGGGAAAAAAGCACCTTGTTAGTTGACACACCTGCATTCTATGATTTCATGGCAGCCCTTTGTCGGACTCTCCAGGCTGGTATAAATGTGGTTTGGCTTAATGAGAAAAACTACTTCCTAGGGTCTTTTTCACAATTCTGTAATTTTAAATAAGTGATTCCAGTTTATATCCCATCGGGGTTTAAACTCAAAATGCTAATCCCACAATAATTGTCATAAAGAGGATTATGGAAAGCACTGGTAGAAACATCCAAGTCGATTCTGGTTCAATGTAGGTCTTCCTCCTCATGGTTTCATAAGAACTTGTGTTTATATCTGTATTAGAAAAATGATGTCAACACTCATTCAGTGAATTTGATCACCATCGATAACTGGTTATAATGATCAGGCCAAATATTTCATTCACTACTTCATCCTTCATCCTCTTCTAAGTGATGGCAGTTTTTCTGTTATTTTGTTTAGACTCTTAGAGGTCTTTGGTTTTCCAAATAAACCATCTATCCTTTAATCTTGCCAACTCTAAGGTGTTTCATAACCCTGACTAAACTGCTTCTTTATTCACAGAGTTGTCTACATTTACTGATAAAGTTTATCACTTTATAAAAATCTGTTTATATAATTCTTTGCTATGTGACTAACTATATTTGCCATGTATTCTGGTCTATTTAAGGACATCTGGCATATTTAAATGACCAGACAGAAGACACATGACACATAAGGAATAATGTAAATTTCAAACAAGGAGAGTAACAAAAAAGTGGCTAAGGTAATAAATAAATACATGTATGGGGCACCTGGGTGGCTCAGTGGGTTAAAGCCTCTGCCTTGGGCTCAGGTCGTGATCCCAGGGTCCTGGGATTAAGCCCTGCATCAGGTTCTCTGCTCAGCAGGTAGCCTGCTCCCCCTGCCTTCTCTGCTTGCCTCTCTGCCTACTTGTGATCTCTGTCAAATAAATAAATAAAATTTTTTTTAAAAAGCTTATCTTTAAAAAAATAAATAAATACATGTATGATTTAGCATACAAGTTTATATTTTGTATGTGTGTTTTGCACACAGTTATTTCATTAGTGGCCTGGAAAAAATGTATTTGAATTAATCCCCTTTCCCTAATATGTTTTTCTATAGCAGCTTGTAGCTTCTGAAAATTTTTCTTAATACTTCTTTATTAGCCTCTGTACATCTCTGTATATGAACTATCAGAAGACGAAGATATAGAACAATGATAACATGTATTTAGGTATATATATATATTATAAACACAATCTTGTAGGTTAGAGAATATGATGGAGATCCTCATTCAATTAAGCCTAGAGTGCCAGATGCATTCCTATTCTGAATTTTCTCTGATGCACATAAATGAGGTGCTTTTTTTTTTTTTTTTTAAGGATTTTATTTGTTTATTTGACAGAGAGTATGCGAGGAATATAGGTAGGGGGAGTGGGAGAGGGAGAAGCAGGCTCCCCAGTGAGCAAGGAGGCCAATGATGGGCTCAATCCCCAGACCCTGGTACCATGACCTGAGCCAAAGGCAGACACTTAATGACTGAGCCACCCAGCTGTCCCTGAGGTGCTATCCTTAATAGCTGCATCCCATAAAGCTCTAACTGAAACTTCTCTAAGACTGACTTGAAAAGAAAACTTAAGTATTTGTAAAGACTAAAAAAAAAAAAAAAAATAAAGTATTTTTCTCTTACTACTCATATTAAAATTTGAAACAGCCATAGAAAATAAGGAAGACTGCATTCATTTACTTTCTAGGCCAGAGAACAAGGGAGCATAGGCACTCTGCTGAGGCCTACATAAAAATTCTCAACTTCAGTCCTGGACTACTTTCATATTTTTACTTTTAAAATCTACATACCATCTGTATTATTGGCATATTTTTTCCTTAAATGGTCTAGTTACAAAAATCTGGATACATATATTTTTTGATATATTTTTTAAAGGAAAATTTATGTCACTACTATAAAGGGACAAATCACTACCACTTGTCTTGAGATACTATAAAAGTAAATATAATGAAACTAAACCAATTTTAGTAAATTCTAGCTGGGCAGTTCTTCTGTCAAATGCTCTAAGCCCTAGCTTTACTATTTGTTAAATGAGTAGGAGGAGGGAAGAAAATAGGAAGGAGGAAGAGAAAGGGGGTAGGGAGAGAGAAAAGGAGAGGAAAGAGAGATAAATTGACAAGTCTGGAAGAGACAAACAGTCTCATCTGTTTTTCTAAAAGCTTAAAGACCTTAGTAAGGGAAATTCATTTCTTTATATGGCATTCAAAGTTATTTAATGTCAGGTCTATCTACCACTTAGGAACATCTTAAATTGTAGTAGGGATATGGGTCCCAAATTTTTGGTAACACTGCACAGAGTTTTCTGCCATGCCTGTTATGCCCTTCTGCATCCTTCTGACTCAAATTTGTTCCCATCGTTTTGCTACTTAATGAAATGGCCCCTGACTGTAAAAAGCATTTTGTAACAGCCAGCAAAAATCATAGCATAATTACTCAACCTAGTTATTCATTTGTTCAATAGACATGTAGTAGGTATGAACTAAAGCAGGCAAGCAAATATTGCTACCAGGTACAAATACAAAGATTCAGTCCCATTTATAGGCTTAATTTATTACCCAAAGTTTTAAAATTGTAATTTATTTTTTAAAGTTTTTTTTTTTAAATGTAATTGACAGAGATCACAAGTAGGCAGAGAGGCAGGCAGAGAGAGAGGAGGAATCAGGCTCCTTGCTGAGCAGAGAGCCCAATGCAGGGCTCGATCCCAGGACCCTGACATCATGAATTGAACCAAAGGCAGAGGCTTTAACCCACTGAGTCACCCAGGTGCCCCTAAAATTGTAATTTAAAAAAGAATCAAGAGGGTCCCAGGGTGACGCAGTTAGTTAAGCATCTGACTTGTGATTTTTGCCTCAGATCGTTATCTCAGGGTCATGGGATTGAGCCCTGAGTTAGGGTCTGTGTTCAACAGGGAGTCTGCTTGAGATTCTTTCTCCCTCTCCTCCTCTGCCCCCTCCTCTATGCACTCTCAAATAAATAAATCCTTTTAAAAATTTTTAAAAAGAATAAAGAGAAACTGTTTCATGTCTTGATATTTTTTGTTAAGCCCTTCTTCTATCTGCCTAAGAAGAAAAGTTGGGGGAAGAGTCGACTCAAGATGTTGATGAAGGAGAATCCAAAACTCACCTCTCCCAGAAAGAGAAGAAAGGAAGAAAGAGGCAGAAAACACATTTGGAGAAATAATGGCTGAAAATTTGCCTAACCTGGGGAACAAAGCAGACATCCAGATCCAGGAAGCCAGAGAATTCCAAATAAGATGAATTTAGCAATTCACACCAGGACATGTTATGACTATAGTGTCAAAAGTTAAAGACAAGGAGAGAACAGTAAGAGCATTGAGAAAACAAACTTGTTACATAGAAGGAGACATACATAAGAATATGTACAGATTTTTTAGCAGAAACTTTGAATATATCACGCCACCCCTCTGGCTTGAAAAGTACTCCAAGAAAAAACTGTCAACAAAGAATACACTACCAGGCAAAGCTGTCCTTTATTTGAAGAAGAGATAAAAACGTTTTGCAGACAAGCAAAAGTTAAAGGAGTTCATCACCCCCAGATAGGACTTACAAGAAATGATAAAGGGACTTCCTAAAGCTGAAACAAAAAGGTGTAATTAATAATAGGAAAATATGTGAAAGTATACATCTCATTGGTAATGGTAAATTTATAGTCAAATTCAGCATAATTTGATGTTTTAAAGTGGTGGGTTAGAGGCACGGGTTGGCTCAGTCATTAAGCCTCTGCCTTCTGCTCAGGTCATGATCCCTGGGTCCTGGGACTGAGGCCCACATTGGGCTTCCTACTCAGCAGGAGGCCAGTTTCTTCCTCTCTCATTCTCCCTGCTTGTGTTCCCCCACCCTGTCAAATAAATAAGTCTTTAAAATAAATGAATAAATAATGAAGTAAATTAAGTGGTGGGTTAATCTCTTATAAATCTAGTATGAAGGTTAAAAGACAAAATAGTAAAATAACTATAAGTATAGTTACATAGTTTTGGTTATATAGTTAGAACTATAGTTCTAGTTGTTAATGAATACATATTAAAAAGCAAAGAATTCAGAATAATCTTCTAAAAAGTTTTATAAACATATAAACAAGAACATACAGATAACAAAATGAAATTAGTAATGTATAAAGAATATGAGAAGTCCAACAAAGAACTAGAAACCATCAAAACAAAACAAAACAACCCAAAAATAGTAGAGCTGAAAAATACAATGACTGAACTGCAGAACTCAGAGCTTCAAAAAAGATTCAACCATGCAGAAGAAAGAATCAATGACCTAGAAGACAGGACATCCAAGAGTATTCAGTCAAAAGAGCAAAAAGAAAAAATAATGAAAAAAGAGTGAAGAAACGTGATGGGAACTGCTGGACACAATAGAAAGAAATACTACACATATTATGGAATTACAAAAAAAGAAGAAAAACAGAAAGAGACAGAAAGTATATTTAAAGCAATAATGGCTAAAGATGTCCCAAGCCTGAGGGGGAAAAATGGTTTTCCAGATCCATGAGGCTTAAAGGACCCCAAATAGGTTGGATCCAAATAGGACTACGTTGAGGCAGATGACAAACTGTCAAATTCAAAGAATTTTGAAAGAAGGAAAAGAGAAATTAAATATGGGGAACCCCTCTCTCCCATCTCATATAAAAGTAAAAATTTCTCAGCAGAAACTCTTCAGACTAGGAAAGAATGGGAAGACAGATTCAAAATATTGAAAGGAAACAACTGTTAACCAAGAATTTTAAACTCAGCAAAGCCATCATTCAGAAATGAAAGCAAGGTAAAGATTACCAAACAAAGAAAAGCTGAGGGAGTTCATTAAGACTAGATCTGCTTTACACCCTTACACACATTTTCAAAGGGATTTTTTTGAGTAGAACTAAAGTCATAAAAACATAAGAAGTTAGCATAGAACTCACTGGTAATGATAAATACATAGTCAAATTAAGATTCTGTAATGTAGTAATGGTGGTGTGTAATTGCCTTATAACTTCAGTTTGAAAGATAAAAACTAAATGTAGCAGAAAATAGCCATAAATATCACAATCTGATATTAGACACACAATATTAAAAAAAAAAAAAAAGTGTAACATGTAACATCACTAACCTAATACATGAAGGGGAGAAGAGTAGAAGTGTAAAGTATAGAACTGTTATCAAAGTTAAGTTGTTTAAAATAGGGTGTTTTACTTTTAAGATATTTTGTGTAAGCTTCATGGTAACCACAAGGGAAAAAACCTGTAGTAATTACACACACAAAAATAAGAAGTCAGCATACTGATACCAAAAGACATCAAAACACACACATGCAAAAAGACAATGGGATAAGAACAAAGGATCCACAAAAGAGCCAGAAACAAACAAAAAAAATGACAGTAATTAACAATAATTACTTTATATAAATGGATTGTTTTTAAATCAAAAGAAATAGAAAGGCTGAAGTGATTAAAAAACAAAATCCAGAGATATGCTGCCTATGAGATATTCATTTTAGCCGCAAAGAGACTTACAGACTGTGAGTGAAAGATAGAAAAACATATCTCAAGCAAATGTTAAAAAAAAAAAAAAAAAGGCAAGGGTAGTTAGAAAAAAAGACTTTAAACTAGAAATGGTAAAAAGAGACAAAAAAGGCCATTATATAATAATAAAGGGATCAATCCATCAAGAATATGCAACATTTGTAAGTATTTATATACACAACATTAGAGCATCTAAATGTGTACAGAAAATATGAAAGAGCAATATGGAGAAATTATCAGAAATACAATAATGATTGGGAACTTTAAACTCTATTCTCAGTTCATGCAGACAGAGAAACAGTAAGGAACTGTGGATTTGAATAACCCCATAGGCCAAATGGATTTAACAGACATATACAGAACATTCTATCCTCCAACAGCATAATACACATTCTTCTCAAGTGCATATGAAATATTTTATAGTAGAGACCATATGTTGTGTTAGCAAATTCAAGAATACTGGAGTCATATCAAGTATCTTCTTTGACCACAGTGCTATGAAACTAGAAATCCATACAGGAAAGAAAACTGGAAAACTCAAGAAGAACATGGAAATTAAACAACACTCTTCTGGGAAAAAAAAAAAAAATCAATGGATTAACAAAGATATTAAAGGATAAATAAAGAACTATCTTGGACAATGAAAATGGAAACAAACCAAAGCACGGGGAGCAGCAAAAGCAGTCCTACCAGGGAAATTCATTGTGTTAATGTGTATACATCAAGAAACAAGAAGGATCTCTAATAAGCAACTTAACCCCACAAGGAGCTAGAGTAAGAAAAAAACATAACCTAAAGATAGAAGGAAAAAAATAACAAAGATCAGAATGGAAAAAGAAAGAAAGAAACCAAAAAGAAAGTAAAAAAGGTAATTTAAACAAGAGCTATTTTTTTGAAAAGATGAACAAAACTGACAAACCCATACTAGACTCACCATGAGAAAAACAGTTTCAGAAATGAAACAGATGTTACAACTGATCCCCACAGAAATACAAAAGATTGTAAGAGACTACTATGAACAATTTTATGCCAACAAACTGGACAATCCAGAACAAATGGATAAATTTCTAGAAACATGCAACCAATCAAGACTAAATCATGAAGACATAAAACAGCTGAACTGATGGAATACTACAAGGACACTGAATCAGTAAGAGAAAACCTCTCAACAAAAGTTCAAGACCAGAGGGCCTATTGGTCAATTCTGCCAAACATTTAAGGAATACCAATTCTTATCAAACTCTTCCAAAACATAGAAGAGGTGGGAGCACTTTGAAACTCATTTTAGGAGACCAGCATTACCGTAATACCAAAGTCAGTAAAGGACACTATAAGAAAACTACAGACCAGTAACTCTGATGAGTATAGATGTAAAAATTCTCAATAAAATAGTAGCAAACTGAATTCAATAGCCCACTCCAAGTTGAAGTGGGATTTATCCCTGGAAAGCAAGAATATTTCAACATCTACAAAATCAAAATGACATATTACGTGAATAGGATGCAAGAAAAAAAAAATCACATTATCTCAATAGATACAAGAAAAACAGACAAAATTCACCACTCCTTGATAGCACTCAAATTAGACATAGAAGAACATACCTCAAAATAATAAGTGCATCATATGACAAACCCACAGCCAACATCACACTCAACAGTGAGAAGTTGAATACTTTTCTTCCTTTAAATAAGATGAGTGCCCACTGTCATTACTCCTTTTCAACCACCGGAAGTCCTAGTCAGAGCAAGGAAAAAGAAATAAAAGGCATCAGAATTGGAAGGGAAGAAGTAAAATTGGCTTTATTTGCAGTTGAAATAATATATACAGAAAATCCTAAAGACTATACCAAAAAAACCTGTTTGATCTAATAAATAAAATTGCAGGACACAAAATTGACACACAAAAATCAGCAGCATTTTTATACACTAACATGAATAGGAGAAACAGAGGTAAGGAAAATGATCTTAGTTACAATAGCAACACAAATAATAAAATACTTAGGAATATTTGGGGTATGTGGGTGGCTTAGTCAGTTAAATGTTGGACTCTTTAATTTTGTCTCAGATCATGATCTCAGGGTCAAGAGATCAAGCCCCATGTCAAGCTCCATGCTGGGCATGGAGCGGGCTTAAAATTCTCTCTCTCCCTCTCCCTCTGCCCCTCCCCCGCCCTTTCTTTCTCACCTTCTCTCAAAAAAAAGAGTATCTTTACTGAAGTGAAATAATCTTTACACTAAAAACAAGACATTAAGAAAAGAAATTAAAGAAGACACAAATGAAAATGTGTCTTACTCTCATGGATTGAAAGACTTAATTTTGTTAAAATGTCCACAGTATTCAAAGCCATCTATAGATTCAATGCAGTCCTAATGAAAATTCCAATGGCATTTTTTTTAACAGAAATAGAAACAGAAATAGAAACACCATTTATGTAGACTCTGAATAGCCAAAGAAATCCTGAGGAAGAAGAAGAAGGCAGAGATGTCACACTTTCTGATATCAAGCTATATTATAAAGCTATTTTAAACAGTATTATAAAGCTATTAAAAACAGTAGGGTATTAGCATAAAACAGACACATATACCAATGGAACAGAATTGACAATACAGGAATAAAATCATGCAAATAAGATAAATTAGTTATTTGACAAGGAAGGCAAGAATATTCAACGGAGAAAAGATAGTCTCAAATAAATGGTGCTGGGAAAATTTGATATTCACATGTAAAAGAATGAAACTACACCTCTATCTTATATTACTCACAAAAATTGACAAAATGGATTAAGATTTAAATTTAAGATCAGACACCACAAAATCTCCTAAGAGAAAACATATGAACCAACTCCATAAACTTATATGGGTTTTAGCAATGGCTTTTTGATAGGATATGTAAAGCACAAGAAACAAAATAAAAAAAATAAACAGGTCGAATACATCAGAGTAAAAAACTTATGCATGGTAAAGCAAATGATCAAGAAAATGAAGACAATCTACAAAATGGTGAAAAATATTTGTAAACCATGTACCTAATAAGGTTCAATATTCAAAATTGGAAATAACTCATCAAAAAACATAAATTGGAAAAGTAAGACTCATGATTTACAGATGACATTGTTTATATATAAGAAACTGTGCAGACTATATCACATTGCTAGAATTAATTCTGAAGTTACAGAATACAAAAACCAATATTAAAAATCTGTTGCATTTTTATACTCTAGTAACAAACTACCAAAGGAAATTCACAATCTTGCATCAAAAAGAACAAAATATCTAGTAATAAATTTAGCCAAGGAGGTAGAGGATCTGTATACTGAAGACTTTAAGACATTGGTGGAAAAAAAGACACAAGTAAATGAAAATATATTGTGTCTCACAGATTGGAAGACTATTTTTGGTATGTTCATACAATTGAAAACAGTAAGAATTACACTGAATCTGTAGATTAAGATTCCAAAAGCATTTTTCAGAGAATAATCCTAAAATTTGTATAGAATCACAGAAGACCACAAAAATTCAAAGCAATCTTTTTTTTTTTTTTTTTAATTAAGATTTACACTTGAACTCAAAACCTGAGGATCAAGAGTCACATGCTCTACTGAGAGTCACATTGCTCTACAGCCAGGCACCCTTCAAAGCAATCTTAAGAACAAAGTTGGAGGCATCATGCTTCCTGATTTCAAATTATATTATAAAGCTATAGTAAGACGGTATGGTATTGGCATGAAAAACAGATACATTGGTTGTGGAACAGACAGCCCAGAAATAAACCTACATATATGGCCAATTAATTTATGACAAGGTAGCTAAGAATATACAATGGGGAAAGCATAGTCTTTTTAGTAAATGGTTCTGGGAAAACTAGACAGCCACATGCCAAAGATGAAATAAGACCACTATCTTACACCAGAGACAAAAACTTATTTAAAACGGATTAGACTTCAATCCAATGCCTAAAACCTCCTAGAGAAACTTATTAGCAATAAACTTCTTTACACCAAATAAAAAAACTCCACAGCAAAGAAAACCATCGATAACATGGCAAACTACCAAATGGGAAAAATATTTGCAATTCATATCTGATAAGAGGTTAATATTCAAAATATATAAAGAATTCGTACAACGAGGCAGCAAAAAACCCCAACAATCAGATTTAAAAATGAGCAGAGAATTTATTTATTTATTATTTTAAAAAATATTTTATTTATTTATTTGACAGAGATCACAAGCAAACAGAGAGGCAGGCAGAGAGAAAGGGGGAAGCAGGCTCTCTGCTGAGCAGAGAGTCCAATGTAGGGCTCGGTCCCAGGACCCTGGGATCATGACCTGAGCCAAAGGCAGAGGCTTTAACCCACTGAGCCACCCAGGCACCCCAAGCAGAGAATTTAAATAGACACTTTTTTCGAAGTAGACATACAAATGTTCAACCATTACATGAAAAGGTGCTCATTATCACTGTCAGGAAAATGCAAATCGAAAACACAAGGTATTACTGCACACCTGTTAGAATAGCTATCCTCAAAAAGATAAGAGATAATAAGTATTGGTGTAAATGTGGAGTAAAGGGACCCTTATGCAGTCCTGGTAAAGATGTAAACTGGTACAGTCATATGGAAAATAGTATGGAGGTTGCTCAAAAAATTAAAAATATAACTACCCTCTGATCTAGCAATTCCACTTTTATTTTTCTCAAGAAAATAAAAATACCAAGTTGTACAGATATGTGTACCTCACATTCATTGCTACACTATTTATAAGAGCCAAGATACAGAAACAGCCAAAATACCTACTATCAGATGTATGGATAAAGATTTTGTGGTACACACTTACAATAGAATATAATATAGCCAATAAAAAGGAAATCCTGTCATTTACAACAAACTGGATGGATATTGAAGGCATTATGCTAAGTCCAGTAAGTCAGAGAAAGACAAATACTGTAGGATTTCAAATAGCATTTTTTTAAAAAGTAATTGAAAAAAGAGATTAGATATGTGGTTATCAGAGGTGGGGGGTTGGAGAGGGGGAAATGGATAGAGATGGTAAAAGGTATAAACTAACTATAAGACAAATAAATACAAAGAACAGAATGTACATCATGATAACTACAGTTAATACTGCTGTATGGTATATTTGAAAGTTGTTAGAAGAGTATATGCCAGGAGTTCTCATCACAAGGAAACCCAAAACAAAACAAAATATTTTTTTTTTGTATCATTAAAAGATGATGAATGTTAGCTAAACTTACTGTGGTAATTATTTCAGTAAATAAAAGAGTCAAATAATAACTCTGTACACCTTAAACTTATAGACTGTTGTATGTCAATTATATCTCAATAAAAGTGGGGGAAAAAACAAAAAGATTGGACAGCAAAAACATAAAACAAGGGTGGATGGAATAAAAGTGCAGTGCTTTAGAATTTGTTCTTTAAAAAAAATATTTGAGAGACAGCATATGAGGGAGCACAAGCTGGGACAGGGAGAAGCAGACTTCCCACCGAGGGAGCAGCCAGACACAGAGCTTGATCTCAGGACCCTGAGATCAGGACCTGAGCCAAAGTCGGCTGCCCGTTCTACTGAGCCATCCAGGCACGTCTAGAATGTTTTCTGACTTAAGTAGTTATTAACTTAAAAGAGACAGTTTTAAGTTGTTTTATGTAGATTGCAGGGTAACCACAAAGCAAAAATCTATAGTACATACACAAAAAACAAAGGAATCCACACACAACACTAGAGAAAATCAATCACAAGAGAACAAGAAAAGGAACAAAGAACAAAGAAGAAAACAAAATGCGAGTAAGTACATACCTATATAATAATTAAATGTAAATGGACTAAATCCTCCAATCATATACATAGTTTGGCTGAATGGATAAAAAATAAGACCCCTACCATATGCTACCTAGAGTAGATTACATCAGATATAAGGACATACAGACAGAAAGTAAAGGGATGGAAAAAGATAGTTCATCAATTCAATGCTGAACCAAAAGAAAGCTTGGATAGATATATTTATATCAGACAAAATGGGTAAAAATTGTAATAAAAAACAAAGGCCATTGCTGGACTGACCTGTTTATCAACACTGTAATTACATACACACCCAATGTAAATATAAAAAGCAGATATTTATAGAGAAATTATAGAGATATTTAGAGAGAAATAGCCATCAGTACAATAACAGCAGGGGACTTTAACATCCCACTTTCATCAATGGATAGATCATCCAGATAGGAAATCAGTAGGAAAACACTGACCTTAAATGTTACTTTAGAGTAGATGAACTTAACAGACATACACATAGCATTCCACTTAAAAGCAAAAACATCACATGCTTTTCAATTACATATGGAATGTTCTCCAGGATAGATAAGTTAGGGCACAAAACAATCTTTTTTTTTTTTTTTTTAAGATTTTAGGATTTTGTTTATTTGAGGGAGAGAGAGAGAGCATGTGAGCAAGCAGGTGGAGGACCACAGCAGGACAGAGAGGGATAAGCTGACTCCATGGTGAGCACAGAGCCCAATGTTGGGCTCGATGCCAGGGCCCACAGATTATGACCTGAGCTGAAACCAAGAGTCGAATATTTAACTTACTGAGCCACCCAGGCACCCCAGGCACAAAGTGGTCTTAATAAATTTATAAATTCATTAAATATTAATAAATTTAAGATTAAAGTCTTATCAAACATCTTGTCTAACCACGGTGGTATGAAACTAAAATCCACTACAAGATCAAACTGGAAAATTCACACATATGTGGAGATTAGCAATGTGTTACTGACCAACCAATAGGGCAAAACAATTCTCAAAAAAGTTCTCAAAACAAATAAAAAATGTCTTTAGACAAATGAAAATACAACATACTCAAATGAAATGAAAATACAACAACTCAAACTTAGGGGATGCTGCAAAATCAGTTCTAAGAGGAAAGTTCGTAGCGATATAAATGTCTGCATTAAGAAACAAGATTTCAAACAACCTACCTTTGACTTTAATGAACTAGAAAAAGAAATAAGGATTAAGGCAGAAGTAGAGACTAAAAGAACAATAGAAGAGATCAATGAAACAGAGAGGTGGTCTTTTGAAAACATAAGCAAAATGGACAAACCATATGCTAGACTTACTAAGGGGAAAAAAAAACCCTCAAAAATCAGAAACAAAAGAGAAGCTGTTACAAGATATATTACAGATATACAAAAAGATCATAGGAGACGACTATGAATAATTATATCCCAACAAATTGGACAACTTAGAAAAAGATGTATAAATTCTTAGAAACATACAATGTAGTAATCCTGAATCATGAAGAAATAAAACCTCTGAATGGACCAATACTAGTGAGGAGATTGAATCAGTAATCAAAAACATTTCAACAAACTTAAGTCTAAGACCAGATGGCTTACTGGTGAATTCTGCCCAAAATTTAAAGAATAGTAATACTTTTCAACTCTTCCAAAAAAGTGGAAGAGGATGGAATACTTCCAAACTCATTCATGAGGTCAGCATTACTCTGATACCAAAACCAGGCAAGAAAAGAGAATTACAGGACAATCTCCCTGATAAACATAGATGCAAAAATCCTTGACAAAATATTAGCATATCAAAATCAGCAATACATTAAAAGGATCACACACCATATTTAAGTGGTATTCAAGAGACCAGGGATGATTCAACATGTGTAAGAATCAATGTGATATACCATTTTAACAAAATGAAGGATAAAAATTATATGATTGTCTCAATAGATGTAGAAGAGGCCTTTGACAAAATTTAACATACATGTAAGCAAAGACCCTCAATAAGGGAGGGAACATACTTCAACATAATAAAGGCCAATGTGACAAGCCCACAGATAACATCATATTCGGTGAAAAGCTGAATGCTTTTTCTTGAGAATCAGGAAAAAGACTAGAATGTCCAATCATGCTGTTTTTATTGAACATAGTACTGGAAGTCCTACACAGAGCAATTAGGAAAGTAAAAAAATAAAAAGCACCTAAATTGGAAAAGAAGAAGTAAAACTATCCCTATTTTTACAAGCCATTGTATTAAGACTCTACCAAAAAACTGTTGAAAATAATCACAGTTCAGTAATGTTGCAGGATACATCTATAGATAAAACTGTTTTGTCTATACACTGATAATAAACTAGCAAAATGAGAAATTAATAAAATAATACCATTTACAATTGTCTCAGAAATAAAATGCATAGAAAATTTAATCAAGAAGGTGAAAAACTGAGGAGGAGTCAAGATGGCGGAGAACTAGCAGGCTGAGACTACTTCAGCTAGCAGGAGATCAGCTAGATAGCTTATCTAAAGATTGCAAACACCTGCAAATCCATCGGCAGATCGAAGAGAAGAAGAACAGCAATTCTGGAAACAGAAAAACAACCACTTTCTGAAAGGTAGGACCGGCGGAGAAGTGAATCCAAAGCGACGGGAAGATAGACCCCGGGGGGAGGGGCCGGCTCCCGGCAAGCGGCGGAGCAATGGAGCACAAAATCAGGACTTTTAAAAGTCTGTTCCGTTGAGGGACATCGATCCAGAGGCTAAACCGAGGTGAAGCCCACCCAGGGTCAGTGTGGCCTCAGGTCCTGCAGGGTCACAGAAGGATCGGGGGTGTCTGAGTGTCGCAGAACTTGCGGGTAGTGGAACGGGAAAGCCGGCTACAGAGACAGAGCTGACAGTAAGCTCGCAGCTTGGGGTGACCTTGAACCGGTCGCAGGCTCGGTGAGCTCGGAGCGGGGCCGGAGGTCAGGCAGAGGGGAGTAACTGGGCGCTGTTCTCTGAGGGCACAGTGAGGAGTGGGGCCCCGGGCTCTCAGTTCCTCTGGGCCGGAGACCAGGAGGCCGCCATTTGTATTCCCGTCCACCAGAACTCTACGGAAAGCGCTCAGGGAACAAAAGCTCCTGAAAGCAAACCTGAGCGGATTACTAACCCCGGCCCCTGGTAAGGGCAGTGCAATTCCGCTTGGGGCAAAGACACTTGAGAATCACTACACCAGGCCCCTCCCTCAGAAGATCAACAAGAAATCCAGCCGAGGCCAAGTTCACCTACCAAGGAGTGCGGTCTCAATACCAAGGAGAGCAGCAGAATTACAGAGGAGGAGAAAGCAAAGCACAAAACTCATGGCTTTCTCCCTGTGATTTTTTTAAGTCTTGCAGTTAATTTAACTTTTTTCTTTTGCATTTTTTGTCTTTTTTCTCGCCTAATGGTAAAATTTTTTTTTTAACTTTTACCCTTTTCTTTTTTAACGTTTTTTAACTAGTTTATCTAATATATATATTTTTTCTTTTTTATATTTTTCTTTATTCGTTTTCTTTCTTTTTAATTCTTTTCTTTCTTTTTTTTTTCTTTCTTCCTTTTTGAATCTCTTTTTATCCCCTTTCTCCCCCCTCACGATTTGGGATCTCTTCTGATTTGGTTAAAACATATTTTCCTGGAGTTGTTGCCACCCTTTTAGTATTTTACTTGTTCCTTCATATACTCTTATCTGGACAAAATGACAAGGCGGAAAAATTCACCACAAAAAAAAGAACAAGAGGCAGTACCGAAGGCTAGGGACCTAATCAATACAGACATTGGTAATATGTCAGATCTAGAGTTCAGAATGACAATTCTCAAGGTCCTAGCCGGGCTCAAAAAAGGCATGGAAGATATTAGAGAAACCCTCTCGGGAGATATAAAAGCCCTTTCTGGAGAAATAAAAGAACTAAAATCTAACCAAGTTGAAATCAAAAAAGCTATTAATGAGGTGCAATCAAAAATGGAGGCTCTCACTGCTAGGATAAATGAGGCAGAAGAAAGAATTAGTGATATAGAAGACCAATGACAGAGAATAAAGAAGCTGAGCAAAAGAGGGACAAACAGCTACTGGACCACGAGGGGAGAATTCGAGAGATAAGTGACACCATAAGACGAAACAACATTAGAATAATTGGGATTCCAGAAGAAGAAGAAAGAGAGAGGGGAGCAGAAGGTATACTAGAGAGAATTATTGGGGAGAATTTCCCCAATATGGCAAAGGGAACGAGCATCAAAATTCAGGAGGTTCAGAGAACGCCCCTCAAAATCAATAAGAATAGGCCCACACCCCGTCACCTAATAGTAAAATTCACAAGTCTTAGTGAGAAAGAGAAAATCCTGAAAGCAGCCCAGGAAAAGAAGTCTGTAACATACAATGGTAAAAATATTAGATTGGCAGCTGACTTATCCACAGAGACCTGGCAGGTCAGAAACAGCTGGCATGATATTTTCAGAGCACTAAACGAGAAAAACATGCAGCCAAGAATACTATATCCAGCTAGGCTATCATTGAAAATAGAAGGAGAGATTAAAAGCTTCCAGGACAAACAAAAACTGAAAGAATTTGCAAACACCAAACCAGCTCTACAGGAAATATTGAAAGGGGTCCTGTAAGCAAAGAGAGAGCCTACAAGTGGTAGATCAGAAAGGAACAGAGACCATATACAGTAACAGTCACCTTACAGGCAATAGAATGGCACTAAATTCATATCTCTCAATAGTTACCCTGAATGTGAATGGGCTAAATGCCCCTGTCAAAAGACACAGGCTATCAGAATGGATAAAAAAACAAAACCCATCTATATGTTGCCTCCAAGAAACTCATTTTAAGCCCGAAGACACCTCCAGATTTAAAGTGAGGGGGTGGAAAAGAATCTACCATGCTAATGGACATCAGAAGAAAGCAGGAGTGGCAATCCTTATATCAGATCAATTAGATTTTAAGCCAAAGACTATAATAAGAGATGAGGAAGGACACTATATCATACTCAAAGGGTCTGTCCAACAAGAAGATCTAACAATTTTAAATATCTATGCCCCCAACGTGGGAGCAGCCAACTATATAAACCAATTGATAACAAAATCAAAGAAACACATCAACAATAATACAATAATAGTAGGGGACTTTAACACTCCCCTCACTGAGATGGACAGATCATCCAAGCAAAAGATCAGCAAGGAAATAAAGGCCTTAAACGACACACTGGACCAGATGGACATCACAGATATATTCAGAACATTTCATCCCAAAGCAACAGAATACACATTCTTCTCTAGTGCACATGGAACATTCTCCAGAATAGATCACATCCTCGGTCCTAAAGCAGGACTCAACCGGTATCAAAAGATTGGGATCATTCCCTGCATATTTTCAGACCACAATGCTCTAAAGCTAGAACTCAACCACAAAAGGAATTTTGGAAGGAACCCAAATACATAGAGACTAAACAGCATCCTTTTAAAGGATGAATGGGTCAACCAGAAAATTAAAGAAGAATTGAAAAAAATCATGGAAACAAATGATAATGAAAATACAACGGTTCAAAATCTGTGGGACCCAACAAAGGCAGTCCTGAGAGGAAAATATATAGCAGTACAAGCCTTTCTCAAGAAATAAGAAAGGTCTCAGGTACACAACCTAACCCTACACCTAAAGGAGCTGGAGAAAGAACAAGAAAGAAACCCTAAGCCCAGCAGGAGAAGAGAAATCATAAAGATCAGAGCAGAAATCAATGAAATAGAAACCAAAAAAACAATAGAACAAATCAACGAAACTAGGAGCTGGTTCTTTGAAAGAATTAATAAAATTGATAAACCCCTGGCCCGACTTATCAAAAAGAAAAGAGAAAGGACCCAAATAAATAAAATCATGAATGAAAGAGGAGAGATCACAACTAACACCAAAGAAATAAAAACTATTATAAGAACATACTATGAGCAACTCTATGCCAACAAATTTGACAATCTGGAAGAAATGGATGCATTCCTAGAAACATATAAACTACTACGACTGAACCAGGAAGAAATAGAAAGCCTGAACAGACCCATAACCAGTAAGGAGATTGAAACAGTCATTAAAAATCTCCAAACAAACAAAAGCCCAGGGCCAGACAGCTTCCCGGGGGAATTCTACCAAACATTTAAAGAAGAACTAATTCCTATTCTCCTGAAACTGTTCCAAAAAATAGAAATGGAAGGAAAACTTCCAAACTCATTTTATGAAGCCAGCATCACCTTGATCCCAAAACCAGACTAGGATCCCATCAAAAAAGAGAGCTATAGACCAATATCCTTGATGCACAAGATGCGAAAATTCTCACCAAAATACTAGCCAATAGGATTTAACAGAACATTAAAAGGATTATTCACCACGACCAAATGGGATTTATACCAGGGCTGCAAGGTTGGTTCAACATCCACAAATCAGTCAATGTGATACAACACATCAATAAAAGAAAGAACAAGAACCATATGATACTCTCAATAGATGCTGAAAAAGCATTTGACAAAGTACAGCATCCCTTCCTGATCAAAACTCTTCAAAGTGTAGGGATAGAGGGCACATATCTCAATATCATCAAAGCTATCTATGAAATACCCACCGCAAATATCATTCTCAATGGAGAAAAACTGAAAGCTTTTCTGCTAAGGTGAGGAACACGGCAGGATGTCCATTACCACCACTGCTATTCAACATAGTACTAGAAGTCCTAGCCTCAGCAATCAGACAACAAAAGGAAATTAAAGGCATCCAAATCGGCAAAGAAGAAGTCAAATTATCACTCTTCGCAGATATGATACTATATGTGGAACACCCAAAAGACTCCACTCCAAAACTGCTAGAACTTGTACAGGAATTCAGTAAAGTGTCAGGATATAAAATCAACTCACAGAAATCAGTTGCATTTCTCTACACCAACAACAAGACAGAAGAAAGAGAAATTAAGGAGTCAATCCCATTTACAATTGCACCCAAAACCATAAGATACCTAGGAATAAACCTAACCATAGAGGCACAGAATGTTTACTCAGAAAACTATAAAGTACTCATGAAAGAAATTGAGGAAGACACAAAGAAATGGAAAAATGTTCCATGCTCCTGGATTGGAAGAATAAATATTGTGAAAATGTCTATGCTACCTAAAGCCATCTACATATTTAATGCAATTCCTATCAAAGTACCATCCATCTTTTTCAAAGAAATGGAACAAATAATTCTGAAATTTATATGGAACCAGAAAAGACCTCGCATAGCCAAAGGGATATTGAAAAAGAAAGCCAACGTTGGTGGCATTACAATTCCGGACTTCAAGCTCTATTACAAAGCTGTCATCATCAAGACAGCATGGTACTGGCACAAAAAGAGTCGCATAGATCAATGGAACAGAATAGAGAGCCCAGAAATAGACCCTCAACTCTATGGTCAACTAATCTTTGACAAAGCAGGAAAGAATGTCCAATGGAGAAAAGACAGCCTCTTCAATAAATGGTGTTGGGAAAATTGGACAGCTACATGCAGAAAAATGAAACTGGACCATTTCCTTACACCACACACAAAAATAGACTTAAAATGGATGAAGGACTTCAATGTGAGAAAGGAATCCATCCAAATCCTTGAGGAGAACACAGGCAGCAACCTCTTTGACCTCAGCCGCAGCAACACCTTCCTAGGAACATTGCCAAAGGCAAGGGAAGCAAGGGCAAAAATGAACTATAGGGATTTCATCAAGATCAAAAGCTTTTGCACAGCAAAGGAAACAGTTAACAAAATCAAAAGACAACTGACAGAATGGGAGAAGATATTTGCAAATGACATATCAGATAAAGGACTAGTGTCCAAAATCTATAAAGAACTTAGCAAACTCAATGCCCAAAGAACAAATAATCCAATCAAGAAATGGGCAGAGGACATGAACAGACATTTCTGCAAAGAAGACATACAGATGGCCAACAGACACATGAAAAAGTGCTCCATATCACTCAGCATCAGGGAAATACAAATCAAAACCACAATGAGATATCACCTCACACCAGTCAGAATGGCTAAAATGAACAAGTCAGGAAATGACAGATGCTGGCGAGGATGCGGAGAAAGGGGAACCCTCCTACACTGTTGGTGGGAATGCAAGCTGGTGCAACCACTCTGGAAAACAGCATGGAGGTTCCTCAAAATGTTGAAAATAGAGATACCCTACGACCCAGCAATTGCACTACTGGGTATTTACCCTAAAGATACAAACGTAGTGATCCGAAGGGGCATGTGCATCTGAATGTTTATAGCAGCAATGTCCACAATAGCCAAACTATGGAAAGAACCTAGATGTCCATCAACAGATGAATGGATCAAGAAGATGTGGTATATATACACAATGGAATACTATGCAGCCATCAAAAGAAATGAAATCTTGCCATTTGCGACAACATGGATGGAACTAGAGCGTATCACGCTTAGCGAAATAAGTCAAGCAGAGAAAGACAACTATCATATGATCTCCCTGATATGAGGAAGTGATGATGCTACATGGGGGGTTAAGTGGGTAGGAGAAGAATCAATGAAACAAGATGGGATTGGGAGGGAGACAAACCATAAGTGAGTCTTAATCTCACAAAACAAACTGAGGGTTGCTGGGGGGAGCGGGGTTGGAAGATGGGGGGTGGGGTTATGGACATTGGGGAGGGTATGTGCTTTGGTGTGTGCTGTGAAGTGTGTAAACCTGGCGATTCACAGACCTGTACCCCTGGGGATAAAAATATATGTTTATAAAAATTAAAAAATTTAAAAAAAAAAGGTGAAAAACTTGTACATTAAAGAACTTGTACACTAAAATCTCTAATACAATGACTGAAGAAACTGTAAAAGACCCAAATAAATGTAGAAATATTCTGTGCTCATGGATTGGAAGAAATGATATTGCTAAATTTCTAAAGTATCCAAAACAATCTACAGTTTCAATATAATTCCTACCAAAAATCCAACGGCAGGGCTCACAGACAGCCCCACCCATCAGTGCACCTGCAGCACCCATGACCCTGCCACAATAGGAGAGTGCACACAGCCCACATAGGGAACACCTGTGCTCTGGTGGTCACAGGGGATTGCAATTCTGGGCTCCATAGGACATCCCATACATAAGACCACTCTCTGAAGACCTGGAGACATAGCTGAACTACCTAATATATAGAAACAAACACAAACAGCTAGGCAAATGAAGAGAGAGAGGAATATGTTCCAACCAAAAGAACAAGAGAACCTAAAAGAAGAAGTGAATGAAACATATGTAAACACTCTATCTGATCAGAGTTCAAAGCAATAGCCAAAAAAAATGCTGACATGGATGAATAGATGAGCACACTGAAAACATCAACCAAGAGATAGAAAATAGAAGAATACAAATGAAAAACACAGTAGAAGGAATAAACCTCAGATTAGATTATGCAGAATTATATCAGCAACCCAGAGGACAGTATGTTGGAAATCATTCACAATGAACAGGAAAAACAGGAAGAGTTTAAAAATCTGACAATAGGGACAAGTCAATTATATAAACATTTCAATTACAGGAGTCCTGAAAGAGAATAGAGAGGGAAAGGGGAAGAAAACATTTGAAGAAATAATAGCTGAAAACTTCCCTAGCCTGGTGAAGAAAACAGACACCAAATCCAAGAGCCAAGAATCCCAAGTATAATGAACCCAAAGAGATCCAGGCCACGACAAATTTTAAATAAACTGTCACAAGCTAAAGACAAAGAGGGAATCTTAAAAGCAGCAAGAGAAAAATCAATTAGAATTGTATGAGGGAATTCCCATGAAACTATCAACTGATTTTTCAGCAGAAAATTTTCAGGTCAGAACAAAGTGGCATAATACATCTATGTTGAAAAACAAAAACAAAAACAAAACCCCCAAATTTCCAAACAAGAATTCCCAGAAGGTTATTATTCAGAATTGAATGGTAGATAAAGATTTACACCCAGACATGAAAAGGAAAAAACATCAAAGGAGTTCATCACCACTGATCTGACTTTAGAATATTAATACTAAAGAAATACTCTTTAAGCAGAACAGTTCATAACTGGAAGTAAGAAAATACATGAAAGAAAACTATCTCACCGATAAAGGCAAATATGATAAAGGTAGTAGAAAAACCACTTAAAAAGCTAATAGTAAGGTCAAAAAATGAAAGTAGTAAAATCAACTGTATCTACAGTTATGAGCTAAGGAATACACAAAATAAAGAGATATAAAATATGACATCAAATGCCTAAATTCGGGGGGGGGGAGTAAAAATCTAGTGTTTTTTGAAACACTAGATTTTTGTGTGAACTTGTGACCATCACCTTAAAATAAACTACTTATACATAAGTTTTTATATATGTGCCTCATGGTAACCACAAATCCAAAACCTATAGGAGATACATCAAAAATAAAGGGAAAGATATCCAAACATAACACTAAAGAATGTCTTCGAATTGCAAGGGAAGTGATCAAGAGAAGAAAGAAATAGAGAAGGACTACAAAAACAGTCTGGAAATAATTAACAAAATGGCAATAAATACCTACATACCAATAATTACTTTAAATGTTAACCAACAAAATGCTCTAATGAAAAGATGTAAAATACAGGAGACTGGGTGGCTCAGTTAGGCATCTGCCTTTGGCTCAGGTTATGATTGCAGAACCCTGGGATCCAGCTCTGCACTGGGCTCCCTACTTGGCAGGGAGCTTGCTTCTCCATCTCCTTCTGCCTGCTATTCCCCCGCCCCCCACCCCCACTGGTGCGCGCTCTCTCTGTCAAATAAATAAAATCTTAAAAAAAAAAAAAGATCTAAGATAGCTAAATGGATTAAAAAAAGGAAGACTCTTCTATATGCTGCCTACAAGAGACTCACCTAAAAACTAAAACCTACAGATTGAAAATGAAGGGATAGAAAAAGATATTCCATGAAAATGGAAGTCAAAAGATGGGATAGCTATACTTTTATCAGACAAAAGAGAATTTAAAACAAAGACTGTAATAAGAGACAAAGAAGGACATTACATAATTATAAGGGGACCAATCCAATGAGAAGATGCAACACTTATAAATATTTATGCACTCAACATGGAAACACTTAAATATATATAAAGCAAATACTGACAGACACAAAAGGAGAAACTGGCAATAATACAATAATAGTAGGTAACTTTAACATCCCACTAGTAATCAATGGCATAAAAGGACATCCATCAGTGAAACAGTAGAGAACTTAGAAATAAACTCGTGCTTATAAGCAAGAGGCAAGAATATACAATAGAAAAATGATAGTCTTCAATAAATGGTATTTGGAAAACTGGACGGTAATATGCAAAACAATGAAACTGCATCACTTACACCATGTACAAAAACATACTCACATTTAAGTCTTTGATTCATTTTAATACATGAAAACAAAACTCCTAGAAGAAAATATAGGCAGTAAGGTCTATGACATTGGTCTTAGCAACATTTTTTTGGATGTCTCCTCATGTAAGACAATGAAAACAAAAGTAAACAAATGGGACTACAGCAAACTAAAAAGCTTTGACACAGCAAAGGAAACCAATGAGCAAAAAGGCAACCTACTAAATTGCAGAAGATATTTGCAAATGATATATATCCAATAAGGAGTTATTACCTAAAACGTATACAGAATACAACTCCATATAAAAAAACAAACAAACAATCCAAAGAAGACATGGATGGCCAACAGTAGCAGTATGAAAAGATACTCAACATCACCAACCATTAAGGAAATGTGAATCAAAACCAAAATGAGCTTTCACTTTACACCTATCAGAATGGCTAGAATCCAAAAAGAGATAATAAGTGTTGGCTAAAATGTGGAAAAAAGGGAATCCATGTGCACTCTTGGTTGGAATGTAAGCTTGTGTAGCCACGGTGGAAAACATTATGGAGGGACATCTGGGTGGCTCAGTTAAGTGTCTGCCTTTCGCTCAGGTCATGGTCCCAGGTACTGCGACTGAGCCCCACATCAGGCTCCCTGCTCAGCGGGGAGCCTGCTTCTCCCTCTGCCATTCCCCCTGCTTGCACTCTCTGGCTCTGTCAAATAAATAAATAAAATCTTTAAAAAAAAAAAAAAAAGAAAAGAAAGAAAGGAAAGGAAAACATTATGGAGTTTTCTCAAAAAAGTTAAAAATAGAACTACTTTCTGATCTACCAATTCCAGTTCTGGGTATTTATCTGAAGGAAATGAATGAAAACACTTTATTGTAGTAATATTGACAATAGCTAAGATATGGAAGCACCTAACTGTTCATCAATAGATGAATGGATCAAGAAGATGTGGCATGCACGTACACACACCATACTGAAATATTACTCAGTCATAAAAAGAATGAGATCTTGCCATGGATAGACTCAGAAGGTGTCATCCTAAGTGAAATAGGTCAAAGATAAATACTGTATGATTTTACTTATATTAGAATCTAAAAAATATGTCAAATGAACAAATAAAATGGACTCATACACACAGAGAATAAAATGATTGGTTGCTGGGGTGGGATGTGGTGGAGAGGGTAGACAAAATATGTGGAGCAGATTAAGAGTTACTATCTTCTAGTTGTAAAATAAGTAAGGCACAGGGATATCATGTACAACATAGGGAATATAGTCAGTCATATTATTACAACTTTGTATGGTGACAGATGGTATCTAGACTTATTGTGGTGACCATTTTGTAATGCACATAGTGAATCACTAGTACAGTATTATATGTCAATACTATAAATCAATCATCCTTCAATAAAATTTTAAAAACTCAAAAAACAAAAACCAAGAAGCAATAAATGTTAAAGTGCTTAAACAAATTAAGAAAAAGCTTTACTGAACTCATCTTAACATGTCTAAAGTTTTGTCCTGAGAGTCTAAATGTGCAAGGAGAAAGAAGAAAAAAATCACAAAATGAGAAATACTGAGGATGCAAAGTGGGAGGCAGTGGAGCTTAGGCTCAGGGCTCTGGAATCAGCCTACTTGCTTCAAATCCTGGTTTATCTACTTTGTGAATCTGGAAAAACTATGGAATATTTCTGTCCCCATTTCCTCTTTAAGAAAATGAAGAGGAGCACCTGGGTGGCTTAGTGGGCTGACTGTCTAAGTCTTGGTTTCGGCTCAGGTTCTGATCTCAGGATTCTGGGATCAAGCCCCTTGTTGGGCCCTGTGCTCACTGAGAGTCCACTCCATATTCTCTTTCTCTCTTTCAATCTCTCTCTCTCTCGCTCACTCACTCTCGCTCTCTCTCTCACTCTCCCCACCACATACATGTGCATTCTTTTGCTTTCAATAAATAAAATAAAAATAAAAAAGAAATAAGAAAATAATAATTATGTACTAAATAAAGCAGTATGTGTAAAATAGGAGTCTTGGCACTATAAAAGTATTTAAATAAAAAAATACAAAATTCCAATGGAATTTTTTTTTGCATATGAACAGAACAAGCAATCTTACTATTTGTTTAAAACCACAGAAGATCCTGAATAATCAAAGGGATCTTGACAAAAAGAAGAAAGCCAGAGGTGTCACACTTCCTGATTTCAAACTATATTTCCAAGCTATAGTAATCAAAATACTATGACATTTTCATTAAAAACAGACACGATGATCAATGGAACAACAGAGAGCCTAGAATTAAACCCATATATATATGGTCAATTTATAATAGAGTTCCAAGGCTATACCTGATGAAAAGACAATCTCGTCCACAAATGTGATGGGAAGACTGACACCCCACAAAAAAGGTGAAACTGGACAACTTTCTTACACCATACACAAAAACTAACTCAAAACAGATTAAAGACTTCAACATAAGACCTAAAACCATAAAATGCCTAGAAAAAAATCATAAGCAGTAAGCCCCTTGGCATTTGTTAAAGCAATCATTTCTTGGATTTGACATCAAGAGCAAAAGCAACAAAATAAAAACAAGTAGGACTACCTCAAATTAAAAATCTTCTGCCAGGAAAACCAACAAAATCAAAGGGCAACCTATGGAATGGAAGAAAATATTTGCAAATCAGCATCTGATAAAGGGTTAAGATCCAAAATACATAATGATCTCATAAAAGTCAATAGCAAAGCACAATAATAGGATTAAGAAAAGAGCAGATCTGAATAGACCTTTCTCCAAAGATGGCCAACAGGTAGTACATGAAAAGGTTGTTGACATCATTAACCAACAGGGAAATGCAAATCAAAACCACAATTTGATCTCACCTCACACAGGTTAGAATAGCTACTATCAAAAAGACAAGGAATAAGTGTTGATGAGGCTTCAGAGAAAAGGGAACTCTGTGTACCATTGATAGGAATGCAAGTTGGTGCATCCACTATGGAAAACTGCATGGAAGAAAACAGTATGATTCAGTAATTCCAGTTCTGGGTACTTATACAGATAAAAACATTAATTCAAAAAAGACAGCCACACTCCCATTTACACTGCAGCATTATTTATAATAGCCAAGATACAAAAACATACTGTCCATATTAGATGAGTGGATAAAGTAGTGTCATATATACATATAGAATTGGAATATATTCTGCTACAGAAAAGGAAATCCTGCCTTTTGTGACAACATGGATGGACCTTTTGGGCATTAAGCTAAGTGAAGTCTATCACAGAAAGACATATACTATAGGATTTCACTTTTATGTGGAATCTAAAAAAACAAAAACAAAAACCAAACAAACAAAATAAAACACAAAAGCCACACATGGCTACACAAATGTGTGCATATGCACAAACACCATTGCCCATGCTGCGTGCGTTCCCCCACCCCACTCCGGCCTGCTGGTTGCCAGACACAGGGATTGGGAGTGTACGGTGGGCTATAGGGCAAAGGCGGTCAAAAGGTACAAACTTCCAGTTATAAAGTTACTACATCCTGGGGTTGTACAGCATAGTGACTACAGTTCATAGTACTGTATTGTGTATTTTTTCCCCCCAAAGATTTTATTTATTTATTTGAGAGAGAATGAGTGAGAGAAAGCACGAGAGAGGAGAAGGTCAGAGGGAGAAGCAGACTCCCCAAGTTGCTGGGAGCCCGATGCGGGACTCGATCCTGGAAGTCTGGGATCATGACCTGAGCTGAAGGCAGTCGCTCAACCAACTGAGCCACCCAGGCGCCCTGTATCGTGTATTTTTAAAAAATATAGCATGAAGCAGAAATGAAATTGTGCATTTCAGATAATCACTCACCATCTTTATTATGGTTATCTCATTCTCAAACAGCTATTCAAAATTCTTTCTAATGTGTGTTAATTGCTAACATATGGAACTGCCCTCATGTCTGAAGGGGAGAAACAAGCTACCATATAAGCCTATTATACCAAAGCAATAACTTTAACACTTTCATTTTATCATTTTCAGGAAACCACCATCATTATTTTCTCATGAGGTTGAGCTACAACTCAGAATTCCATTTTATAAAGTAAAGAAGTTGAATATCCAAAAGGTTGCTGGTTTATTTATGGCCTCACAACTAACACAGGGGAAATTTTAGTCACCATCTTTTGTTTATGCTCTCACCACAACACTTTCTCACGATGGACAGTTCTGGCGCATTCCTTCCTCTGTCTAGTTTTTGCCCCATGTCAGTTAATATTTATTGGTCACCAAACTTGTGGCAGGCATTCCTATAGGTAAGGATATAAAAACGAATGCCATACCTCAATACTATCTACTTAACTTGGGTTCCTTGGAAAGGGCTTTTGGGCCTTATCTGCCACTGTTGTGAGGGACCTTGAGCCTTGGGATTAAGAATGAGGGATGGGGGGCAGTGAAACGGGGTAGGAGGGGAAGAAATACAAGGGAGTATTACTGAGTTGGCCAACGTTAAGTCTGACGATGGATCTCCAGAACCATTTAGGGGCCTTATAACCTTTGTTTCAGCTCATTACATGATGGAGATTGGAAGGCTGTGGAGAAAGGGGGACACGATTATCTATCAAGATTTGCCACTTGGAATGTTAACTTTTTCATACTTCGGGGTCTCAGATGTGAATGGCAAGGGGACCTGCCTTATCCCTTATCTCTGGGTCATTAGGGGAGCCTCAGGTGGGAGGAAAGGGGCTTATGGTGTGGGCTTAAAGTGACACACTGCTTGGTGGTGCCAGTAGAACGCACAAGTCGTCCCCCAGTGGGACGATGGAAGGAGAGTCAGGATAGGTCAAATGTGTTCAGAAGCGGAGCATGAAATGTCTTAACATCATTCACTGTGAAGATGTTAGCACTCACTGTCTCCATTTCCTGGCTTCACAACTGCTAGCTGCAGTCTTCACAGAGGCATCTCTCAGCGTTTCCCGTCAATGTACGGTTCCCATCTAGAAGTCTTGTCCTCTTCCTCTTCAAATAACTCTTCTCCAAGACAAACAGTAACAAAAAGCTTGATCTTCACAACACCGAGAGCTACCTTCTCTGTATTAGGCTTTGTCTTAGTAGGTGCTGGGATGCAAACACTGCCGGCCCTCACCTTGGTAAAACTGCCTACCTGGTTTGCACTTGGAATTCACCTGGGAAGCTTTAAAAGGACTGCTGGCCCAGGTGCTGCTCCCAGGGGCTGGTTTAATTCAACTGGGGTACAGCTGAGGCATTAGGATTTTTAAAAAGCTCCCACGTGATTCTTTCGTGCAGACACGAAAGACACAGTTGCAACCTGTGATCCAACAGCAGAGAAGAAGCCGCAATGTAGCTGGAGAAGGAATCCTCAGTGCCTCCGAATCTCCGGGGGAATGTGAGGGGCCTGCTGACTCCCAGAGCCACAGCCTGGATTAGGACTCACCGGGGTCTAGAGTGGAGCAGGGCAATCTGCATAGTTGACAAACGCTCCTAAGAGAATTGAGTGAGCGCAGACCTCACTTTGGAAGTATTTCCGGTCTCTAGAGGATAATGGCAAGAACGAAAAGATTTCAGAAGGGGGCACAGAGGTTGTCCACAGATTGAAAAATAGTATGAGGAAGTATTAAGATTATTTATACCAATGACAGGGCCAAAGAAGGATTTTTTAATTTTTTTATTTTTTTTAAGGAGGCTGGAGACTGCAACTCCTGAGGAGGAAGTGTGCTGTGTGGTGACCAGCTGTTCTTTATCTCCTCCAGGACAGATGAAGAGCAAAGACCTTTAAACTGTACCACGTGGGCTTTAGATTATATGCAAGAAAGGAATTCCTGGCAGGGAGGGTTGTTAAGCACTGATTGAGGTTATTAAGGAAGACTGTGAGGTTTTTTCCACCCCACTCCCCCCCCTCCACGCCCCTCCGGAGGTTTTCAAAACTAGTATAGATTCTTATCTATCTGGGCTGGCTAAGGTATTATCCTGCTCAAAGGCAGAAGGAATAGACTAGATAACTTTTTAAGCTCTTGAATGGCTTATGACTCATGGATTTGTAACTAACAGCAACTGTAGTTAAATGTGAGTATAGGAGAACTTAGCAGAATGGCAGAGTGAGGAGACTGGTCGACTATTTTTCTAGGAAAACCACCATTTAATTGATGAAAATTATTTAAAAAGAAAATAATCATTACAAAGTTCTGGAAATTATCTTAAGGGCATATAGCAAATGGAGAAACATTTATTCAAGAAAATCTACTAAATCTCAGTAGGAACAGTGGGCTCCGTGGCATTTGAATTACGGCTTCCACCTCTTTTCCCTCAGCTCTGTGTTTAAAAATTTCCTGGGAGTTCTACTCTGGGTAGTATGGCCAAGAAGACAAAGATGTGTAGGAGTGGAAAGGAGGCGGCTCCCTCATCCCCCAGCTCCCAGTCTTGGGCTGTGTTTCCACCTTGTGAGGGGCAGTCTGTAAGTCTCTGTGCTGCAGGGAACCTTTATTTAGGGTAAGTGTGGCTGAAAGTCCTGCCTGCCCAGCTACTACTGGCCGTTACTCATAGCTCACGAGCTCCACTCTCTGTATGGCAAGAATACTGGGCCCCAAATTCCCCTGCCCCAACAGCATGGAGGTTCCATGTTGTGGGGGAGCCTGGTAAGCAGCTCCATCACCCACTCAGTAGAGTAAAGGTGGCACTCAGGGAGAGGCAGGTCACTGCCTCTCATTCCCAGTTCCTGTGCCACAGTGTAGAGGTTCTGCTAGGGTGAGAGGCAGCCTGGAAACAGCTCTATGGGCAGGACAGGCTGTATTTGGAACAGAGCCTGCTGAATTCCAGGCCTAAGGGTGTTATTGAAAACAATGGAGATACTGGTACAGAACAATTAAGAGGGTTTGGTAGCTCCATGATACTGGCAAGAAGAAGTGGAACAGCCAGAAGTTTTACAGAGAAAACCAAAGAAAGAGCCAAGAATAACTTTCCTGGAATCACAGTCAGCTCTGTGGGTCAGAACGGCTGTGCCCATATGCCACATACTTACTCAGAAGCCATCAAAGGAGAGGTTGAGGCTTGATTTGAAACCATTCCCCAAGCTGCACAAAGACCTATCAACACAGCGTGGAAGCCCTCCTGGCACAAGGGGATTAAGCACAACCTCTGACCAAATAATGGCTGAACAACAGGTTGCTCTGGTCCCGGGACAACTCCTAGGAAGCCAGGCTTAAAGGTGAAATCACATGTGTCCCTCATAGTTTGGAAGACTGTGTGCGTACCCCATACTTGCACCATCTCAGGAGCAGGTGGAGAGGGACCTTCCAAGCTACTAGTCCCTGGGTGATTGTGGAGAAAAAAAAGAAGCCTTGAATTATGATAGCAGTCTCCAAACCACACACAGATCCAGTGGTATGGGGTAAGGTCTAACTGACCATGGGGGTTTAAAACAACCTTTGACCAAGAAGCAGACTCAAGAGCCACCTGTAGAAAGCTAAGGAAAAAGATAAAAACAAGGGAAAAATAATCTGAGCAGAGACACCGGGGACTGTATATTACAGGGGAAGTAGATTTCACAGAGTTAGTTCAACCAAGTCACTGAATGAATAAATGACCAAGCAAATAATCACCACCACCTACCTCCTGGGAGATATTAGTATCCAGAGTTGCTACAATATATTACCTAAAATATCCAGTTTTCACTAAAAATTACAAGATGTACAGAGTAACAGAAAAGTGTGACATATGCATACACACAGGAAAAATAGCAGGCAACAGCAACCACCTTTGAGGGGCCAAGATATTGGACTTAGTAGAGATAGACTTCAAAGAATTATTAAAAATATGTTCAAAGAACACAAGTAAACCATGTCTAAAGAATTAAGGTAAAGTATGATGGCAATGTCTTATTAAATAGAGACCATCAATGAAGAGATTGACAATTTTTAAAGAGTCAAATGGAAATCCTAAAGTGGAAAAGGACATTAAACAAATAATTCACTAGAAGGACTCAAAAGTAGATTTGAGCTGGCAGAAGAAATAATCAGTAAACTTGAACTGGGATCAATACAGAGCATATAATCTGAAGAACACAGAGCAAAAAGAATGGAAAAAAGCAAACAGAGCCTTATAGACATAAGAAACATCATTTATATACCAACTATGTGTAAAGGGAGCACCAAAGAATGAGGAGAGAGAGAAACTGACAGAAAGCATATTTGTTGAGTTTCTTAGAATGTAGTATATTTTTCATCAAATTTGGAAGTTCTCAGCCATTATGCTTTCCAAACTCCAAGTAGTACAAACACAGAAAAGTCCATTACAAACACAGAGAGGTACATAACTAAACACATCAGAGCCAAAATGTCAAAAGTCAAAGATATAAAGAGAAAAATCTTAAAATCAGTAAGAGAAAAAATTACTCATCATGTACAAGAGAACTCCAATAAGATTAATAACTAGCTGTTCAGTAGAAACAATGGAGGTCACAGTGGGACACCATATTGAACGTGAGAGTGTGCAATATGAGACTGAAATCTGTAGACGTTATTCTCCAGTGACTTCACATCATGTTTGGTTTTCTCTCTATATCCTGTAAGATTTCCTCATTATTAACCACACTGTTGTTTCCTGATAGTTTCTGAGTCTTTGTGTGGGAGATATTTTACTACTTCAATTCACACAAATTCACTGACATTTTCAAAAATAGTTCTGGACCTTCCATCTCCTAAGGATTAAATATGTATCTGTGACTTTCATTTCAAGTTGTGAGGACACAGGTCTCTATCACAGATGTCTGTTATTATTTCTTCTGCGTCTACTCCTTCTCAGGATGGTATACCTAGTATTCTTTTGGGGAACCATTCCTCCCTCCTTCTTAGATCATATGGTTTATCTGAGGCTGATCTAAAATTCTGACTTTATGAGTGTGCACATGACAGAAGTCTGCTGAATCAGAGGTTTTCTCTAGCCATACTGAACGCTAACAGGTTCAGGGATGGGGACACACCAAATCATGTTAATGAGACTTAATTTCTTGACTTGGGCTAGAACAGTTGAGAAGGAGGAGATGTCATCTCATCAGCATTTCTCATCTGTTAAGATGTAAGCCTGGGGCTGTCATGGGCCACCAGGAGAACAGTGCCTCTGGAGATACAGGCTGACACAGGGAAAAACAGCTGAGAGACTGGGAGAAAGAAATCTCATCCTTACGGAATTAATTTGAACCAGAATGAATCCAGTTGTGCCTTAAGCCACTTTCGTCTCTGATTACACGAACAATGTATCTCTTTCTTGTATAACAAGTTTGAGTTGCGTTTCTATGAGTTGAAACCAGAAGAGTCATGAACAATGATTTTTCCTTCTTCTATACTTTTCGTGTATTTACGAATGTGTTCATTTTACAACTGAGAAACGTAAACTTGATACAAGAGGCAAAACAGAAATAGGTACACAGAGATTCAAAAATCTCTTACGATGACCTCTTAGAAACCAATTTTTTTTTTTTTTTTAAAGTTGGAGTAACTTTAATAATGAACTAAAGACACCGATACCAATTCAAATGTCTCATAGCTCATGTGTTGGACAAGGCCCAGCGGGTGATGTTGACCTAAGTGTGAGCACACCCATCACAAGTGTGCCTATTTCTCGTTAACCCTACAGGCCTGGGGAAGTGGTTGCAGTTAGGTTTGAGGGCAGGGTGGGCAGAGGTGATTAGCAAAGAAGCCCTGAACATTAACGGAGGGCCTTGTTGAGCTATGTAGGCCATACTAAAAGATCCAAGGAGGCCACATTTAAAAATAGCATAATGAAATTAGTACACTGCAGTCTGCCCTGAGGAGCAGACATGACCTGACTTGATGAAGCTTCACATACAAAATGGATTTTATTTTTAGGGCATTCTATCTGGGATAACAATGGCTCTGCTGATAGGAAGGTGGTGGGTATAGTTTGTCTTCGTGGCTGGCACTTATGCTTGAAAAGAACACAATAGCATATTTAAACTGTCAAGCCCTAATTGTTTCATTAGATGGTGGTAGTCTCTGACAAAAGGAGCTGGCTAACTGCTGAAAGCAAGAATGATGAGCAGGAATCCTGGCAGGGCACTGGGGCGCTGCACTAGCTACCTCTCCTCCTTTGTTTCTTCCCAGTTCATCTCTGTTACAAGGGGAAGTCTCATTTTCTAATGTAATGACTGCGATTAAAATCAGTTAAAAGCCTTTCATGAGCTCTGTGGTATATCTTCTACGTATTTTTAGATATGAATGAACCGCGGAGGCAAGTTCCAGCGTTTATATTCATCGGTTGAGTCCACGGCATCCAGTTTACTATCAATTACGGTAGCGATGGCTATTTATATATTTATTTAGGGTGTTGAACCCAGCAGGATCCTCAAATGATTTACACATTTCATACATCACGGCTGAAATGTTTCGTTTACCCCTCGCTTGCAACCACCTCGCCTTCGACGGTGAACACCACACTGCCACCCCCTGCCTCTCCTCTGTGGAGGATGGAGACCCCCTTGTCTGGCAGAAACCAAGGCAGACTTTGTGGTACGCAGAAGGCAAGGACCCTACTTAATATCTTGACTGGGCACTGTAGAGAAAGCCCCAGGCTAGGCATTTATGGTAAATAAAGCAATTTCCACATATTAATTTTATAAAGCATTTATGCTCTTCCCTCTAACGCTGCACATCTGTGAGGTATCAGGGGAGAGACTGAGTGGGGGTGTCAGAAGGGGGGAGTTCTGATTTATTTCTTGCTGCTCAGTGGAATAAAGACCCACAGCGTGTTTTCCATTTACACACATTTAAGAATTTAGAGGCTGCTTAGAATGAGAGAGTGGTTATATTTCATCAAGAGACATCATAAAAGCTTTCTCTAGTTTGAAACACAAAAAATCAGATCCCAGGGATAGCTATTTTTTCTCAGGTACAAGGAACCAAATGTGATTAATGCCTTTCACACAGGCCGGAGCTGCCCCGCCCCATCCAGAGAGAGCTCGCAGAGGAATCCTCCCGCGGCCCAGGCCTCTGTTGTTGGCGGGGAGGGAGGAAGACTCCTTCCTCTGCTGGGTGGGCTGTGTGGACCTCGGCTTTGGAGGCTGTCTCTCTAAGTTCGGAGAGCTGATTTATCTTTGATTTGGGTTTTTAAATTAGCCTTGTTTAAAATCGTCTATCTTTTTTCAAGGGCCGCTTTGCTTTTAGCCAAGCTTCACACTGCACACTGTATATAAATTTCAGCTGAGTTGCTTTCCAGATCCGAGAGTTTAAAATGTTGAAATCCATGTTTATCATCATCCAAGCTGAGCTGGAGCAAGCTTGTCCTTGTCAGACATTGGTTTTGAGCCTGAATGGGCCTTCTACTTTATTGGTTCTTGCTCAATATTGAAGAGTAATGATTTTGTTGGGAGAGATGCTCACCTTTTAAACCCATCCTTCCCTAAGTTAGAAAGGTGTGGATAGATTAGGGGTTGCAGTAATTGAAAAGCTCCAAGTGAGAAGAGACCAGTCAGAAAATTGTGGAAAGTGTATGAAAGAGGAAAGAGACCCCCTGAGCTAACTTAAAAACTCAAGAGGATGGTCAGGGCTGGTGGCCTTTCTACCTGTTCTGGTGAGGAAGTAGTGCAAAACATTCCAGAATCCCAGGGAAATTACCAAGGGAGAAACTGCTCTTTGGACATGGCATGCCTTATTGTTTAGAGAATGAGCAGGCAAAAGCTGACCTTTAGTTAGCAGGGCTAACTACCAGGGTGTGGTAAAACACTTTTCCAGCGTAGTCTGTCTTGCTACCAGTGTGGACAGGAATTCAGCTGCTGCTGTTTTCGGCGTGTGCTGACACAGGGCTTCCCTTACTCTTATGACTCATGGCCCTTTTCGCAGACTCAGCTGCTACCCAGCAAGTGCCGCAGACATGTGAAATGTTCAAAGACTGGAGATGGGTCCCTTGTCATTGGGAACCACTGAGGGAAGGGAAACACAGAATCTCATTTTCAAATGTTTATTTGCTCTGATACATGTAAGAATACACTTCAAGGGTCTAATTTGGCAATCTGGTTTTCAAGGCAATGAAGTGAATAAACAAAAACCTCTAGTGACGATTACCATCCCTGGTTTCTATAATTTTCCCTAGAATATATTAGTAGACACAGGGGAGAAGGGGACTTATTTAACAATTACAGAACCAGTGGTTTTGGTTACAAAACTTCTAGGAATTGGGTAATTGAATATATCCCCAGTTTGGTTTTTGTTTGTTTGTTTGTTGTTATTGTTGTTGTTTTTCTAAATGCCAACAAATAGCCTGGAAACCTGCAAGCTATAGTTAGCAACATGGTTTTGGATATTGAAGCAAACTGTCTCACCAAAAGTGAAATTAAAATACATGCAATAAGTTCCATCTTAGGGCTGCATATAGGTCAAAATTGCCATCTGTAGGTTAATAGACACACTTAGTTTTTTCTTATGTTTATTTTTCTCACTCTGAAGTATTAGTGTTCACGTTGTTTTCCTGGATTATTATGCAATGCTTATGAATTAATCAAATGTTAAATAGTGCTTTGGATAGCAGCTTCTCTTAAGTTTCAGAAGTTATCATCAAAGAATTGACAATAATTCACATGACCAAAAAATTGCCAAATTGTAACCTTGGCTGTAAAGTGAATCAGCAATCTTCCATCATTAAACCTTTTGCCAGGTTTCATGAGACAATCTGAGAATATGCATGGAATTATAGAATGTGGGTGGTAGATATGAACTTAAGAGCATCTAGCTCAACAGAAGGGAGACAGTTCTAGAGAGGCTATGCCTGCAGCTAGTTAGCGACAGAGCTGCCCTGCATTTATCCAGTTGTAGCCAGAGTTCCTTCCAGGGCCTTCTAGGAGTATCAGCTATACAAGGTAACAACAATCTTAGTGATTCTGTTCCTATTTTTGTGATTTCTTTCTTTTTAATAATCCTTTAGAGTTTCATTAGGGAAAAGAGTGGTCAAACTTAGTAATCAGGACCTTGGGGTAATTTTTGAATGTTACCTTTTCATAATACTCCAATGTAAAGCATAAATTTATGTCCCAAGTGGGAGCAGAACAGCACAGGAAAGATATTCCACTGAGAGAATCCTCGTCCATTTGCCCCAGGCCTAATCCCTCCTAAGAAATGTGAGCCTTGGAGCCTCTCCAAGGTACCCTTCAACCCAGAGGTCCAAGATTTCATGATAAAGCATGTGGAGAAATGTTATTTGCCAAAATGCTTTACTTATGGTCTGCACATATGATGTCCATGGTGTCTTCCTATCCACAAAATTCTCCTACTTGGCTCTTACCCACCTAGGGCATCCATCTCTGATTCTTACTGAAAGTTCAAGTAACTGGGCCAGGATTGGAAAATACAATGTAGTTGTAAATAATTCTCTGTATATTTTTGGGGTATACGTTCTAGATTTTAATAACAGGGATGTTATAAAATGGCTTCAGCATAACCGCTGAGACTCAAAAAATGGGAATAAGAAAAACTAAAAACACTGAAATGTTCTTGGGCTTTAATATACTTACATGAAATAATAGCATATGTAAAATATCAATGCTTCAGACTCACACTAGATGAGCTGATAGTAACATGCCTGACATCATAGAAAACATAAAATCTGGCATATGTAATGCATGATACTGAAAAACTCCTTGGGTAATGGGCAAGAGGGATATTTGGAAAAATATGACTCAATTGGTTATAATTCCCTAGTTAAATAACTCTTGATGTAGACAAAATGTAAATAATTTCAGAGTGGTAGGATGCATCTCATTTTATTTATTTATTTATTTGACAGACAGAGAACACAAGTAGGCAGAGAGGCAGGCAGAGAGAGAGGGGGGAGGCAGGCTCCTTGCTGAGCAGAGAGCCCGATGCAGGGCTCGATCCCAGGACCCTGAGCTCATGACCTGAGCCAAAGGCAGAGGCTTAACCCACTGAGCCACCCAGGTGCCTCGGATGCATCTCATTGAAAAAGAAGTTATTATAGTATTGTTCAGGGCATGGGGGAAGATATTGGAAACTACTGAGTAAGTTGCATAGACAGAGTTTTTATTATCATTTTCACCTTATGATTCCCAGGTCTCTCTCCCAAACTTTTCTCCTCAGTATCACTTCCCTTTGTGTGCCAGACATTAACAATGAGATACCTGCTGTCATCTCAGCTGTAATATATTTTAAAAATTTATTTTAAAGATCTATTTACTTATTTTAGAGAGAGAGAGAGAGAGCACACAAGTGGGAGGGACAGAGGGAGAGAGAAACACAAGCAGACTCTCTGCTCTGAGCACAGAGTCTGATGGCGGGCTTGATCTCATGACCCTGAGATCACAACCAGAGACAAAACCAAAAGTCTGATGCTCAAACGAACTGTACTACCCAGGCACCCTTCAGATGTAATATCTTTTAAGTGAAACTTCTCTGTCTTTGAGCTCTGTTTTCTAAGTCCCCATGTCTTTCATACAGGTCTTCTCCAGGTTACCCATGTTTGAAATCCTGGAGTTACTCCTGACTTGAGCTTTTGTTAAATCAAGGAAACCTAACGATTTTTCTAGGAATTGACTCTATTCTTTACTCATCTTTTGAAAATGTTACTGTTATTTAGACCAACCTCTCAAATAACCCTACTGGCATCTCATGTCAAGAGACTTCATCCATTGTTCACCTTTCCTCTGAATCTGTTAGTTCAGTTCAAGACATTTCTCCATGTAATTTTGCTGAATTTTACCAGACTTATGTCCTTGTTCTTCTTTAAACCTTGACAATAATTTATACTGAAAAACTCCACTAAATTATCTCCTACCTTATGATGTCTGATGCTGTTTGCACATAGTATAATCTTCCCGGAGAAATGTAAGCTCCTGGGGTGAAGAGATTGCCTCTCATAGTTATTCTAGATTTCCTGCAGAACCTAGAGGGTGCTGGGGAAGTAATAGGTACGTTAAAACAGTATGTATTGATTTCATATTTACTGACAGCTATCAAAAACAGCATTTAGATTTCTCATGAAAATGGTCTTCATGTCTAGTTTGAGAAAATTCAGGGTGGGCTACACAATGAAAAAAAAATGTATGTTTGAACTTCGGATATTTTTGCCATATACCTGTATTCTTCTCTGAGAGCTGAGGATAACATCTAAGGAGGCAAATGTAAGGCACTAATGCAAGTTTGGCGAAAAAAAAGTTTCTAATTTCTGTGACATTTGAGAACCCTCAGAAGGTTACATAAATACATTTTTGTTTTTATCTTGAGATAGTTGGCATTTTTGGCCACTTCAAGTGTGGTATTATTGAGGTCATGTCAGATTACATGTTAAGGGGCTGAGAACTGACATATGTCAACAAGATTCCTGACAGATGAAAACTGAAAAACATAATGAAAATGCAAATGTTTTCAAATTCTCTCATGTCTCATGTTGCATTGAGGTTGTCTCCTATAACTGATTATGTACATTAACACAAAGAGCTTTATCAACATTTAAAAAACTCAGTTCCGTGGTATAGATATCCAAAAAGGGAAGATGAGCAATGATGCATCCAATTCACAATAAATCTGTGTGAGACTTTGAATTTTAGGCAATAGCTATATTTATTTTTATTGTATTTTTTATGAGGAGCCTTTGGAAAAGCTTATGTTCCATGATCTGATGTTTATGGTCAGTTCAATCTTTCTTTGAAGATGAGCTACACCCATAAAGTAGGCCATGACTCATCCGGATGCTTGTGACTACACGATGCTCATTTGTAAGGTTCAAATCTTTACAACCTTATGGACACACCTTTTCTTGACAAGCCTGAGATGGCTGGGCTCCACAGAGATGTAAGGATATGTCGCTACAAGCTCAGGAATGAGCACGCTCTTCCATTATCCAGGCTGACCTCAGTGTCTCTGGCTATATAAACTAGTCTGTCTGCTGTGAATATTAATCACATGGGCTTTAAACTTGGGAGTCTTTAAAAAGAGAAGCTTCCCACTCCTCAACAATAACAAACAATTTAACACTGTGTTTAGCAACTTGTCAGCTACTCCATCTCTGTCAAAGGCATCTCTTTGGTGATTATATCTCAATTATGGCTGGGCCGGTTTGCAGTGTGCATTGTATAGAAGTGAGGTGTTCATAAAACAATTTAATAGCACTTCTTGATGTGAAGAAAAAATGAAGACAGAGAGAGACAAAGGGAGGGAGGAAGGGAGGGAGAGGAGCAGAGACAGAGACAGAGAAAGGAAAAAATAAAAAGATCATAGCTAACAACCTTTGGGCACAACCTTTTTGCCAGCAGCTTCTAAGAGCTTCATGTAGATTGACTCATTCAATCTTCACAGCAACCCTATGAAACAGCTACTATTATTATCTTCATTTTTTTCTGATGAGGAAATTAAGGCATGACGAGTAAGTACAGATTTAGAATTGGAGCCCAGGCAGTCTGACACCAGAGCCCAACCTTTCAACCTCTACAGCGTATTTCCTCTCTACATAAAAATGGCCGATGCCTCTTTTAAAAACGGTCATAGCACAAAAGCTGGGGTTGGAATTTTCTGTCTGTTTAGGAGTAGTTTCACAAAATACTTTGACAATTTATTGAACGTTAAACTATTGCCCCAGTCACTTAATCTTGAGTCCACGGAATGGAGTTATTTGATTGGTGGTGGGGGGAATGAACTGATAGTTTTCACACAACCGGGAGACTGTGAGTGTCATCTGAAATTTCATAATAGTTAAGAAATGCATCTATTTTTTTGGTTCAATTGGCTTCTTTTCATTAAGTCTTATTCTCGATCACTTTCCTAATTTTATTTTAGAGTTTCATGCAGATGTGCCCAGTCTTTGTAAATGTCAAAGCATTAGCCAGCAAATATTAATTGATTAAATGTTCACTTTCCCTCCTGATGCACATGTCTAGAGAGTAGGGTCATGTGCGTGTTTTACTGACGGTTCATCGGTAGAATTAGTCATTCAGCCAAAAGTAAAGGCTAAAGCATGAATATGAAGTGTATAATGTTTTATCTCCAGCTCATTGAAAAAATGGTTTGGTTTTGATAGTCAATAACTGTTCGTGTAAGGTTGGAAGAGCAAAATCAGAAAATTAAAGATTTTGTTGTCTTGCATGAAATTATTTCCAGGCATCCAACGAAATTGAGTATTGTGTCAACTATGGTGAAATTCTGTTGTTTTGCTGCTTAGCATCCAGGTTATACATTGGTAGAACCTCTTCTCCCCCAATTTTAGCTCAAGGGAACATGGTAGTTTTGACAGCATTCTCACTTCTAGCAGTAGAGCATATGACCCAAACCTAAGCTAATCAACAGATCACACTCCTTTAACACTTAGAATTAAATGTGACCTAAATCAGTCCATTATGATTTTGAGGAATATTTGGAATACTTATGAGGATGTAGCCAGGGGGCCTTTGGGCAAGGAGTTTGAAGCCATGAGAATGGAGCCAACATAGAGAACATCAAGTTGTTAAATAGTGAAAAACAAAAGCAAAGACAAAGCTACTAACAAAACAATCATGGGTAAAACCATCCAAGCTCTGTCTGCAGCATTCTTGCTTAAATCCAGAATACCTTTGTCTAATGCAATTATATAAGTAGATTTCTTTATCTTTTTTTTTACTTTTTTTCTACTTTTTTTTCCTAGTTTTTTTTTTTTTTTTTACTCTAATGCAATTATATGAGTAGATTTCTTTATCTTTTTTTTTTTTTTCTTAAACACAATTGAATTAGGGCTTCGATAATTTGGAATGGAAAGGATCCTAAAGAAGTAAGTAAGTGGAAAAGGAAACAAAACAATACATTTCTTAAAAGATAATTTATTTCACTTCCCTACTGTGACATTAAGGGGTTAAAGTTAGGTGGGACTATTTGAAGTAATCTCCTTTGACGTTTTATCGTTGCTGTTGGTTTTAACAGACACTATTCAGGCCGGCAGAAGCTCTACTTTTATTTATTTTTATTTATTTTTTAAGGATTTTATTTATTTGAGAGAGAGAAACAAAGAGAGCGTGAGAGGGAAGAAGCAGACTCCCTGTGGGGCAGGGACCCTGATGTGGGACTCAGTCCTGAGACTCCAGGATCATGACCTGAGCCAAAGACAGTTGCTCAACCAACTGAGCCACCCAGGTGCCCTGAAGCTCTACTTTTAAATTGCCACCAATATCCTTGACGGCACCAGCTGAAGTGGGAGACAAAGAAGGCTATGTTCGTTCCAAGTGATATTGAGCTCCTCGTATCTCTTTTGGGGACCAGAGAAAGATAGAATCAATCCAGAGGCTAAGCTGAGCAAATGTTTTATGTCACTTGAGTATATACACTACAGATTGGATTATAACAAGAGAACAACAAACACTTGAACTGCAGGGGATGTTGAGTCTGGAGATAATTTTCAGCTATGTTCAAAGTCAGAAAAAGCAAGTTTGGAGAAGGAACATCAAGGGAAAAAAAAAAAGGAGAGAGAGAGAGAGGAAGCAACAGCAGCAGCAGCAGCAGAAAGAACAAAAAGCCAGTGATGATGACCACATGGGACTGTACAAGAGATGAAAGAAACCATCTAAGTTTCTGACTTCCTAGTTTCGCTCCTTCCATAACTGGATTGAGTGTCCTGCTTATCTAGTCACCCATTCAAATCACTTGCTTATGTGTTCATTTAACAAATAATCATTGAGCAACCTCTTTGGGGGCTCCGTGTTGTACTGTTCTAGGTTCTACAGATATTGTGGTAAGCAGATAAAGCTCATACATTTGTCAGGCAGCTTATAATTTAGAAGTGAGAACTAAAAGATGAAGGAAAGAAGGGAGAGAGCAAGACAGGAAGGAGGGAAGAAAAGAATGAAGGAAAACCTACATATATATATGAAGAGAAAGAACTAAAACTGCTTTGAAGAAAAATGTACTTTGAAAAACAATGGCCCAGACAGATATGGGAGGATGATGGTGTTTTTATCGACTCCTAAGCTTTGAGTTTCTTTGGTGACATTTGACAGCTGGAGGCAGGGAGAAAATAGGCGAGGATAACTAGAAAAAGGGAGTTCCACAGAGAGAGCAGAGAAAATGTTAGGACACAAACAAAGGTGGTGGCAGGGAGGAGCAAGAAAGTCAGCATGATTGGAGCAGGGTGAGGAAGGAAACTGGCAGAATTCAAGATCAGTGAGGGACGTAGGTGAGAGTGTATGCCTGGCGTACGCCTGGCTTTCAATGCCATGCTAAGGACACTGTGGACAGGCAAAGTGAAATTGCTTGCGTTTTCCAAGAATTGTTTCTATTTACCCAGAGCTAGGTTGAGTAGGTTTCTGTTTCTTGAAAATCAACAACCTGGGACTGGAACAGCTACAAAGCATTTTTCATAAAAGAATCATTTCTTTCTAACTCATTATCATGTAAAGCCCCTTACATGTATAAAAGGTGAGAGCAGGGCTATGGTTGAAAAATTATAGTAAAAGTTCATATTTGTAACATTTACTTACTATAAAGCCAAATTAAGAGAAAAATGATGTTATTTTAATGATCGCAGAAATGTGAACTCTGGGTTATAGATGATGGGTACAGTCTCTATCTTCAGTTTTACTTTGGTATTTTGCATTGCTTGCACAATATTAAAAAGAAAATCCCGACTCACACCAATAAATAGGTGCAAATGGTAAGCGATATTAACAGCTCACCTTGAAATCTCAGGATTTTCCTCCATAAACTGACCTTGAAACTTGAAAGTGGGGGCAATGGTTAATTATCTTTACAAATTTGGATTGTTATCGATATCTAACATACTAGCATTCTTTATAATGAACAAAAAAGGAAGGCAATAAACAAAGACAATGTTAAGATTACTTACATTATGGTATCACAGGATATGTGTCGTGTTTCTTCATCACTTCCTAACTGACTCTAATGCTGTGGCTGGAGCGGACATCACACGTACCCCAGATGGATCTGGATGGGTCTGGGCGGGCATCGACCGAACACAGACAGCCTGTGCTACAGTAGGTATTTCCTCAAATCCTTTTTCATAAAGTGCATATAGGAAGGAACAAATTTATTGAGAAGCCAGGTCAGAGCTACAACCTATTTTATCAATAATCCAATTTCAAGAAGTTCAAATGTATGCACAGAGCTCATTATGAGGCCTGTACAAACATCTGTTAACCTGCATGCATAAATTATCATGTTGGTAGGTCGTTTCCAACAGGCTAAAATTTGGCATAAGATGTTATTTGACTGTATTATTTGCTTTACTGTATTTTTAAAAAACAGTTTTAAAGTTAGTTTAAAAACTAAGTTTTTAAATAAAAAAACTTGCACAATGCAAAGCTTCTCTGAGGAATATCTGAATAAAGTCTTCGAAAATGATGAATCAAAATAACCCTCAATATCATGATGATGAAATTTAAGCCCAGTGAGGGAACTTGGGAAGACAGAAGACATCTAGGCTGAGAACACAGGTCTGCCTGTCTCATGGCTTGTGACTCTTTCCACTTTAAAAACTGCTAATTTTTTTTTTCTTGGTACCAAATAATGAAAGCATGTCAAACTTTTTGACCTTATAAGATTATTTTTCAAGACTTCCAATATAGTTTATGGAACACATTGTAACATCTTTACATTTATTTCTATGGTGCCTATAAAAGTTTGTTCAAGTCCAGAATGAACTTCTAGTTACTAGAAGCAGCTTATATTAAAATACTTATGTAGTAGGAAAAAAGCCAAAACCCCCAAATCTCTTTACACCAAATCAGACACTTGTTTCTGGGATGAGACATACTGGTTGGGGTCACCCCCTAGTATGTAATCTTCACAGAGTCAGGACACTTTCTGCCTTGTTTATTTTTGAATCAGCAGCTTATACAACAGTGTGTGGCACATAATAGGTACTCAAGTTTTGTGGTCTTTTGGCAAGGAGGTCAGAGAGAGGAGCTCTAGACTCAATGCCCAGTGGCCTAGCTTGAATGAGTTCATAAATTAAAAATCATCAGGGTCAGCTTTATTGAAATTTGGGGCATCAGCCTAAGTTCTTACAATATTATCATTTAATGTGTAGATTCACATCTTAAAGTTTTCTCCTATCCAATTTTAAACCGGTTGAGAGACGCCTCTTACCCTAAAGACCTTTAAAGTTTCTCAGGGTTTTCTAATTTAGGTGTGACGAAACTGCATTGTTAATAAACAATTCTGATTTTAATAATACCTCCATTTAACTCGAGAGTGTTGTTCTGAAACTTCCAATATTTATGGCTAGACATCTTTAACATTAAGGGGCAGCAGACTGATTTGTCTTAGCTGATTGTGGTCAGTGTGGATGTGTATTATGGCCGACCCATGTTTTCCTTTCGTTTTAAGTTTTTATTTTAATTCCAGTTAGTTAACATGCAGTGGTATATTAGCTTCAGGCGTACATCATAGTGATTCAACGCTTCTGTAGGTCACCACAAGCGCCCTCCTTAATCCCTATCACCTATTTCAAGATCCTGCCACTATCCTCCCCTCTGGTAGGCATCAGTTTGTTTGTAATTAACATCCTGTTTGTTGACTTCTCTTTCTCTTTCTCTCTCTTTCATTTCCCCCCCCTTTGCCTGTTTGTTTTTTTAAATTCCACACCTGAGTGAAATCCTCCATATCTGTCTTTCTCTGACGGACTCATTTCACTCAGCGTGGTACTCTCCACCTACACTGGCCCATTTTCAGTGGATGCCATGGATAACCCGAGTTTCATTTACTCGAGACTCATTTATTGATTAGTTTCTTTGCATTATTTACAATCCGGGTATATGTACAGAAAACATTAAAGAAGGGAAAAATTAAAGAACCAAAACTTTATTCATATGTTAATGATATCCAGTGGCTACCCCAGGCTGTCAGTCGATTCAAAACCTATCTGTCTTTCTTGTTTAAAAACAAGAACCTGTCTTTTAAGCCTCCCTTTGTTTGGTATTATGGATATCACTGATTTAGGGTGCAATTTACTTTGTCTCTGAGATTAACTCTTCTCTTTCTTCCTTATTCCCGGGCTGCCACTCCTCACCCTAACAATGGTCCTTTATGCCTCTGTGCCAACGCCTTACTGTTGTGCTCAAGTGCTGGATTAGTGCCAAGGGTGAAACTCAGAAAACTTTATGGAAGTGCTGACACCAGTAAAGCTCCAAATGGAAGAACATAATAAGAATATGGTCTTAAATTTCTAGGGGCTGTTCAATCTCATAATGATAGTGATAGTTTTCCTTCTTGAGAGAAGTGGCCACTGCTCCTCTGGTGAAGGATCCCATCTGAACTGTGGGAAGGCTGAACTTGGGAAAACGGCAGCCAATGCTTAAATACGGTTGCTTTTTGGGGAAAGACCATTGTTGTGAGTTGAACTGTGTTCCCCCAAAAGATGTGCTGTAGTCCTAACCCTGGATACCTGTGAATGTGAACTTATACGCCAGAAAGGTCTTTGAGATGTAATTAAGATGAGGTCATCTTCAATTAACCTGGGCCCTGATCCAAAGACTAGCAACACCGAAAGATAAGAGAAAGGCATGAGACAGATTCTCCTCTAGAGCCTTAGACAGAGCTGGTCTGACTGGCCTCTTGATTTCAGACTTCTGGCCTCCAGAACTGTGAGAGAATATATTTCTGTTGTTTTAACTCACCCAGGCTGTGGTAATTTGTTATGGCAGCCTAAAGAAACGAATACATTCATGAAGGTAAAAATGTGGATGACTTGAAGATAATGAATTTTAATGTTTTTAATCATTATATTCTGGTCTCTTTCCCAGTAACACTTTTGAACGAGTGTCACAAACCATATATTTTGTCCATGTTTTTTCCTTTCTTCCTCTAGTGTCCGGCAGACAGGAGCAAAACCCTGCTCTCCCCACCCCCACTTAGCTGAGTTATGTGGCACCCTTCTGTTGGCCCTTTTTGGAGTTGCCCTCTAGATCCTGACGGTTCTTTCCCTTAGCAATGCCCAAGCTCAGTACTGCATGTTCTGGATGGCTCCCACTGCTCTCTTTCTTCCTTCTTCCCTCCCTTTCCTATCAAACAAACCTGCCTGGTGTCACGTTTCCTCAGAACCTTGAGCTCTGCCAGGAAACATGTTATCTGGTCTGCTAAGTAAATGCTGGATCACTGTATAAGCAACCATTGCTGAGTTAAGATTTAATACCTCACAAGTAATGCATTTGGATGAATTAAGTCCATCTTCAGACATGACTCTGGCAGAAAAAGTACGGCAAGTGGCAGAGATTTCATGATGGGGAGGGTGTGGGTGATAGGGAGGGCAGATAGCTTAGCACAAACATACCTGTCATATCTTTCAGGTTATATCACACAGCTAACCGCCTACTGTCCCCTATCTTTGAACCCTGTTGGTGGGAGTTCAAATACTGTCCCAAAGGCAGGCTTACAGGAAGAAGCACCCAGGAGCCTAAATAGAGCACACTCTGATAATTGCCTCCTGAAGAGTAAGAGCTTAAATTGAATTCACTGTCCTTGTGCTGTATTTATTTTACTTTCTCCGTAATTGGACACTTTTTTTTTTTTTTTTTTACAAAATTCCTTTTCTGTGAGGTGCTTCTACCACCAAATGACATGAAAGTACCCGTACATGTAATGATAACACATGACACCCCTGTAGAAATGATACTCTAAGTTTCTTTAATTTCTCAAAAAGCCAAATAAACAGTGACAAAACCTTGTGAATAAACATGTATACACACATCTATCTATCTATATTATTCCTAGGTGCTACTAAATAAATTATTTGCCTATAGCTTTATACTTTGAATTTTTGACTGATTTGAATGAGGAAATTCACAGATTTTTTTTCTGCCACTGTATAGACACAGCCCAATTCCAGGGATAGATGTCCAACGCTAATTGCTTATCTACTGTGACCTAGTCTTAACACAACTTTGCATTTTTCACTTCTGTTTTCTGGGGTCCAGGTGATCGAATATCTGTCTTTCCTCATTGAGCACCCACTCAGGAAATAGCTCCATGAGTGTAGTGCCTCAGCAGCAAGATTTAAATAATGACAACTCCTACTGATTTTCTGCCAGAGTAAATAGCTGTAAGTAATTTTTGAAATAATAATGTAGGACTAAGTGATCACCCTCAGTTAATCAATGTGAAAACATCCTCGAACTTACTCAGGTCTAAAAAATCCAGAAGGTATCAATCTTGAAAGGGAGGTTTTCTTTTTCTTTTTTTTTTTTTTTCAGGTAAAAGGCTAATTTCCTTCTATTTTTGTTACAGCTAACAGAATCCCAGGGCTACTACAAACAAACAGATAAAACTAGGCTCTTCCATGAAGGCAGAAATGTGCAATAGCATGGACTCAGAAGCAGAATGTTTGAGTTCAAACCCCAGTTCTACTATTCCAGGCACTGTGTCCTTGGACAAATCACTGAACTTCTTTTTCCTTGATGTCCTCTTTCAGGAGATGGAAGTAATAGCAGTGTGTACCCCCACAGGGTCGTTGTGATGATTAAACGAGTTGATAAGCATGAAGCTCTTAATGTAGTATCTGGCGCATAGTAGCACTCGGCACGTGGGAGCTACTGTTTTTATAACTATCATGAGTTTTTCTTGATTCAAAAGGGAAAACCCGACAGACTCCCAGATAAATCTGGAACTGGGAGCTGAAAAACAGTGTTCGAGAGCATTCTTGCTGTGGAAAACGAAAGCTGCTTCTCGCAAAGGAAGGTTTTATGGTAAGGCGTCCTGAGGGCCCGGAAAAGTACGAAAAGTACGGCGGGGACCAAAACGGACAAGAGCAGAGCAGCCGAGGACCCCCGCAGCTGCAGCTAGGGAGTGGGTTCTCTTCCAGCAGCAGGAGCCAGAACTGATCTCTGCTATTGCTTGAGTCCCGGGGCTACACCTGACGTGCATACAGCACCATCAACAAGCCTGCTTTAGACAAGATCTTGTCATTCTGTAGGAAATGACTAGCTTGGAAAACACTTGACAAATTTCAAGTCTTTGCTGGCAAATCGTTTTGCACAGTGCCCAAAACAGATCATCAAACAAAAGATTAGTCCAAAAACTGATGTTTATTTCTAAGTCAGAGATGCGCCCAGGATCAGGATGGAAGTTGAACCAGCAAAGAGGTAACAAGGTCAAGGTGCAGGGAGGCAGAGTCAGGAGGCAGGTCATGCGCAGAAACGAGATTACTGTGGAATTGTATTTTACCAGGGCATTAGATTCTAAAGCCCACACTTGTAAAAATTAGAGTCAAAACTGCCCTTAAAAATCCCTTCTACCCCTCATGAGGTATAATATAGATGGTTTTATATATGCAACCTTACATGGTATATTTATGATATATGGAAAAGAAATAGTATATAAAAATAGTACACATGCAAAATGTAATTTTACAGCATCTTGTAGTATTTAAAACTGAATCTTGAGTATGGATACTTGAATTCACTTAAGTTAAATGCACCCATTATGTGGTTCTTAAAACCACGGCTAGACTCTTGGCTTGTTTCTATTCTTTGGGCCCCATGTTTTATTATTTTTTCTTAGTCTTCATACTTTTTCATGCAGAATGACACTGAAAGACCAATGCAATTTTTCAGGAGAAAGGGAAGAGGGAAAAGGTGATGTAACATGTGGCTACTTTGCTTTCCAACGTTTTTTAATACTATAGCCAGTTGAGTAGCAGTTTTAAGAAAGTTAAAAACAGAAATTCTCTTATCCACGTCTGTGTTTAAGGGATATTGGCAGTGTTTCCACATTTTAGGAGATTAACAGAAGAAAAAAATAACCTACATATGCCATCACTTTAAGATAGGTCACCCAAATAAGTGAGCATCTGTGCTCAGTTCTTGATTATTTACTTCCCATGAGACTAGAGACAGTTTATAAAGGAACAGACTTAAATACTGAATAAGAAACCAAATGACGGTGGGGTAACTGAGAGGATGTCAGGGAATCTCTTATTCCCCAAATTTGGTCTATAATCAATATGCAGTTTTTCGGATAGATATTAATTTCCTTATTTTTAATGTTAGTCTTGCTCTGTTGTACGGAAGTATAGCTAGATAAACCTCCATTTCTTTTTTCTGGGTCATATAAACCCCCATTTCCAACCTTGCTTGCAGTTAGATGTGGACCAAAGTAATGTCAGTAGAAGGGATGTCTACCATTTTCAGGACCGGACCTAAAATACTTTGCTCAGTCTTCCAAGATCTCTTTCCTACCTTGGTGATTGAGAAGGTTATACTGAAGAAGGCGCCATTACAAAATGGAGCAGCCACAAGAAGCTTGAGACCTCAACCAAGGAAGCTTCCCATTCATATCAGACCGTGTGCAGATGACAAATGTGCATCTCACTGTGAAGCCCTGGGGATTCTGAGGCTGCCCATTATAGCAGCTACGTTTGTTTATCCTAATAGAGACATTTCTATCAGAAGTGAAGTACTGCCATTAAAAAGCCAAACTAGGCATTGACTTGGTAATGGGATAGGTAAGCGGTGGAAGAAGGCTGTCTGGTGACACAGTGGCAAAATATTTATACAACTGTCAATAAATCGGAGGTCAGAATGAGTCCCAACTCAGACTGCAACTCTAGGGTTGATGACTGAACTAAATCAGAGCATTAGTGTGGGCTGGCTAGATCAGGCAGTAATTTCCAAGTTACTACCGAAAGAGGTGGGCTCAGGAAAGAACTGTCTGATGTATAAGCATAAATGAAAGGGATTAGATGGAGTCCAGAAATGTTTGGTTGGAAAAGCTGCTTCTAAATCCTAAATAGGAAAAATTGGGTTTAAAAAAAGTTGTTAGCTGAATTAAGCAATTTAGTGCACAGATCAGATTAAGAGTGTGTACCTCCCTTAGCTATCAAACTAACTGTGGCTGGTGGTTTACAGATAAGGAAGATGGCCTCATCCTCCGGGTTGCACACAGCCCCAAGATAGCCATCATTCATTTGGAGGAGAGAGAAACGAGGGTGAGAAAGCAAAGTAACAAAGCCCATTGAGGAACTGTATTTCAGAAAGAAAGTTAAAAATTTACCTGTTCATGGCAAATGTATTGGAAGCCTATTAAGTTGTTGAGGGAATTGTATTGCCAAAGAAACAATGAATCTACACTAAAAAACTCCTTTGCTGAATATTAAGTAACTCTTGGGACCTGTAGCAAGCAGATGCTGTCATTGCACCAAGCTTCTTTCCTTGGCCTATCCCAGGACACAGCCAACATATGCTGCGCCTGTATCGCTCTACTCTGGGGGACTTTGTTGTCTGCAAGACTTTTCGGAATTAATGCCCCAGGAATAATCTTAAATCAATGACAGGCAGGAGTTTCTGCACCTCTCATGGAAATCATGTTCCACAGAATCTTGGGGGGTCCTTAGAGGTTTTGAGCTCCAGTTTCTCTATGAAAATCTCTCCAGTGGCCACCTACTCCTAAAGGCTCCTTTTACTAACTTTCCTTCCTTCCATGTCTTACTATTCCACTAGTCTTTTGTTCTTCTTGAGATCACCTCTCAGATAAAGAACTTGCACCTTAATCCTTATTTTTAGGGAACACATATTAAGACGGATTTCCACTTCCATGAATAACAGGCAAGGCTTTAAATGTTCTATAGTCTCCCAAGAGGCCATGCTCTGGAGCATCTCATCAGATGTCCCCAAGAAGGACAAGAGAAAGAATAGATTTCCCAAAAGAAGGAATCAAGGGCCTTGGAGATCAGCTGACAAAGAAATTCTCCCAGTGAACAGAATCAAAGCCAAATTAAGGAATTGCCCCATCTGTGTAGCAGAACTTTGGGACTGGAAAGAACCACTGAGGACTACTCTCTGATTCCCGTTCTCCCTCTTTCTAAAGGGAGTGTTTATTGCGGCGATCCTGTCCCTGTTCCGTCACTGTATACAGAATGTGCATATCAGGAACAGAGAACTTGTCGTTTTAGTTCATATGTGGCAGCAACTAGATTGGTCATATCCAGCCTTGGGGAAAGGACTGTGCTTGCCAGAGATGCAGGATTCTGCACTTAATGCGGTGACCAGAAGATACTATGGGAGGAAGATCGAAATGGATATCTGATTACACAGAAAGGGAATCTGTGTAACAGACTGATTAGACGCTCATCAATCCTGTTCTGTTCTCTAAGCACAAAAGAAAAATACACTTTTAATCTCCCTTGAGGTTATTTAGGGGCCACGGAATGTGGGCAAATATGATGTGTGCAACTTTCAGCCCCACCATAAAATCTCCCCTATCATTGTCCACGTTCTCTCTTTCCTCGGTGAAAACAGAAGATGATAGCCTAACAAAGATGGAAGGAACTTCTATCCCAGAGCCACTGCTCAGAGGAGATCTGCCTAAGGAAGTTCCCCAGCTTTTTTGGACTGTGATGTGAGCAACCAATAAACCTTTATTTTGTTAAGCAACTGTGAATTGGGCTTTTTTTTTTTTTTTTAATAGGAGCTAGCATAACTCCTGAAGACTCAGAGACATACATATTAATGTATTTATTCTTCTCTCATTCTAAGACCTGTTTCGAACATGCTTCGATGGGGAAGAAGGCAGCTAGATCATGATGCGATCAGCGAACACATAGCAGGGGAGGGATTCCTTATGAAAGAGACCAGAAGGTGCTAAAAATAGAATACATTTCTGCCTGGAAGTGACTTTGGTTCTCCACTGGATTCTAGAGCGCTTTACGTGGTATTTGAGAGTGTGCGTGTGTGTGTGTGAGTGTGTGTGCCCATAGTATCTACATCCACGAGGAGGACCCAGATGGAGCCAGCTGTAGGTAGTGGAGTAGAGCAGGTGGCTTACTTTCTACCTCTCCTTGCAGTGACCCCTTCGTCTTCTTCTTTGCCCACTGCCTATCCTTCGTTTTTGACTTTAAAAACTGTGCTGTTTATGACATCCTTAGTCCTAAGTATAGCTAGCCAGGGTTGCTCTGATGAATCAGACCGGCTGGGCAAGCTCTGCAAGGAAGTGAAGAAGTCAAAGATAGGGAAGGATCATTCTGGGTCAAGGATTCTTCACATCCCCAGCTCACAACCAACTATTTCTTGCAAACATGTGCCTTTTTTCCCCAGAAGCATTTACATTTCAAGTGGAACTTCCAGAGGACTTTCACAGTTTCAAGAAGATCTTTTTTTTTTTTTAATTTAAAAATGTTATTTTTAACAAGTAATATATGGTAATACATTCACGTGGTTCAAAATAAAATAATAAAAACCAAGAAGAATTTGTATATATTCTATATCACCTCCTACAAGTAAACACTTTTTTTTTTTTCTAAAGATTTTATTTATTTATTTGTCAGACAGAGATCACAAGCAGGCAGAGAGGCAGGCAGAGAGAGAGGAGGGGAAGCAGGCTCTCTGCTGAGCAGAGAGTCCGATATGGGGCTTGATCCCAGGACCCTGAGATCATGACCTGAGCTGAAGGCAGAGGCTTTAACCCACGGCCACCCAGGCGCCCCTGAGTAAACACTTTTACAAGGCTCTTATATAAAATCCACCTTTAATGACAAAATTCCAGGTGCCAATAGTCGTTGGGGAAATATTTTAAGACACAGAAGGCTCTCTTCAAATTACATACTTCCACAGTGTTGTGGCCATCGATTCTATTACAAAATGGTCTTGAAATTGAGGAACAAACATTGAGAAGTTGTCTCAACCCTGCACCCCATGAAAGACTAACCACTTGATTTCCATACCATCAGATCAAAATAGTTCAAGCTTTTTGTTGCTGAGCTAAACGGCCACACACTAACTCATAGCAAATTTTAATTTCTGGGTAATTTCAATCTTCATAACAAAGGTTTACATATTTATCTTATCCCTTCTCTTCAGACGTATTTCCTATTCTTCTGCTGGTATCCAGGAACAAAAATGCTATAGCGATCGTATAGGTAATAATATCACAGCCCTGCTGTGTTTCCCCAGTGTGAATGCAATCAGCTGCACCAGACTTCCTAAATTTCTTTCCTATGGATTTTTCCTATTACTTTTCTCCAAGGCAACAGCCCCAGAAATTTAACCCCTCTTTTATATAGAAAAACCAATTTGATTTGAATATAAAACCCTGAATAAATTTAGTCTTAAAGACATATTTGATATTATCTTTTCTTTGAATTTCATTTCATGTGATAGTTTCATTCCAAATTATAAGTAGTAAAAAAACGAAAATGAAGTTCTGGATGCTAAATACTAACCATGTGTTCGGGATGGTTGGAGGGGAAGTCAGGATCTTGGGGCTTTTGGATCTGTACGACAACAGATGTAAAGATCAAAAAGGGAAAATTAGGAGTACGAATGTAGGGAAAATACTTTGAAGTGTAAGTGTTTTTTACCAGAGGAAACCAATTTTCCCAATTTACTCACATAACGCTGGGGCGAATAAACCCGCGGCGAACATGAGCCGGCGCTGAAACACTGGTAAACAGACCAACAGATGGGAGCGTGTGCCGGGGCCTTTCCTGCCTCCTCATTCTCTCTTACTATATGAGGAGCATGCAAAACAACAAAACGAAACAATAAACAAATAAAAGCAGAAAGAGGGTTTGGGAAGAGTACTCGGGTCTACTTAGAATTCAGAGTCAAAAGACAAATGGGGCCTTCTGAACAACTCTGTAGGCAACCGATGGAGTTGTCAGTATCTCTAAATCTCTACCCTTCAGGTTTTCAGCATGTTACAGAAGAACATTTATGAGATACGATCCTTTCCATCTGAATAAAGACATTTAAATTCATGTATGGTGTAGCTCTTATGACTATGGCCTCAAATTTTTTTTTTTTTAGCAGTTTTGTTTAGTGTCCTTATTTAATGCGTAATAATAACTATTTGGAGATCTTCAAAGGTTGCCTGCCCTAAGAAACCCTAGGGAGTCTTAGGGCAAGAGTATCATGTGGTTTTCAGAGCCCTTTGCTTTTCATTTTTTGTTTTTTTAAGAGGTTTCAGGATCATCTGTTTCCTCTGGCTTTTCATGAACGGCTGCACAACTTTGCCTCTTCCTTTGGTATATGTGTTCTGATGATCTCAATGAGCAACATGTTGGACTCTGTGAATTTGCTTCCATATGGAACAAGTTAGCAGCTATTTAATTTCTAAAAATGTTTATGAAGTCCACAGCCCATTGTTATTTTTAGAGAAGCTTGTTCAGATCTTTGCCAGACAGTTATTTCAAGACTCCAGAGATTCTTTATGAAACTTCCCCAGAAAACACACCACATTAAAGCTATACTGAGTTATTGTAAAGATTAAAATAAAGGTATTGATTTCTTGTCTCATTCACATTAATTCTCTTCTCATAGAAGTTATTTTGTATTTAGCCACATGACAAAGAGAATTTTTTTTTAAATGAGAAGATTTGTCTATAAGCTTACATGGTTTTATAATCAATGAGTGAACTGTATCCATAATTGACCAAAAAATGTATATGACGGTTCTAGGAATCTTGCAAGTCCATAGATAAACTTAAAAAAACAAAGTTGATTTCAATGCATCTGTTCTTAGCATGTAAACCGAGACTTAGAGACAATATTTCACTTATGCTGTTTCCAGGTTTCTGATATCCTGGTTCTTAGGTGATTTAATTTTTCTTCTCGGACTATTAGTTCAGAGTTGGCCATTTATTCAAGGCTTTGGCACTCTTTAGTATTCAGCCTTCATCACTCCTTCTGAACGCTTCTTGTGGTTGAATGTTGAACACTCACAAAAGCTGAGAGGTATTTAAATGTGAAAATGAATTCTTTTAATTAGATTTACTCTTTTTAATCAAGGATGCAAAATACTGTTTCTTGTTCGCAATGAAATTTAGGGGATAATGTTGAGACCATGTAAAAGTAGATGCATCTGTTTCTGATGTTGGAAAATCTGCATCTCTCTTGAATTGTTCTTATTTGATATGATTCTTCTCATTACATGATGACTTAGTAGTAGCCATAAAGGAGTATGTGAATTACAGAAATGCCAGGCTGGCGGCATTAGGGAATTGTGCATGACGCTTATCTCTGGGTGGCAACTTGAGGTAAAACAATTGTGGAAAAAGGAAAAGCCCTGAGAAAGGAAGTGGGAAAGGAAAATGATTCACGTAAGGAAGTATAATGTGGCTTCTGATAATTTTGGAGTTTTAGGGACTTCAGTGATTTTTTACACACGGTGCCTGTGGTAGAAGATATCATAGGCGAAAGAGTAAATTGTAAGATCTTTTGTTTTTTTTTTTTCCATTTTAAAGCTGGTAGGGATTCAATGAAGATTTTTTTCTTAAAACATTAATTTTAAAATAAAATGAATTTGCCAGTCTCAGGAACCAGTCTCTCTCTCTAAGATGAAAAATAATTTTGTTTTGATTTATGCATTTAATATTTCACACTGGAAATGTAAAACTACAGCAGTTATTTTATAGTGACTGAGATCAGGAAATATGGAGGTAATTCATTATATTTATTATTTTTCTTTATAAAACTATAAATCAATGTTATTGAAAATTAAATGTATGGTCTACTGTGAGGGCATTTTTGAGGTATAACAGTACTTTCCATAAAGCTTTCTAGGATCTGACAGAAACTTGAATTATTCATAAAAGCCTTGGATTTTCCTTCAACCTAATCAAATTAATAAAACAATTTCAATTCCAAAAGCTATTAATGCTCTGTGGAAGGGAGCAAAAAGCATGAATTTATCTTCAGTTTCTTTTTGAATTTTGTATACTGGGAATTACCAAGACCAAAAAAGTAGATTAAAGAAAAAAGGGCATAGTACTGAGTGTTATCATTGCTACTTGGCTGTATAATACAGTGGTGTGATAATTTTTGTTCTTCCATTATCACTGTACTTTCAGGGAGACTATTACTTGTAGTCCCCCGGAGGATCTTCTGAACTCCTTTTTAAAGGAAAAAAATAGAGAGAGAGGCATTCTAGTTTTTAAGATTGATTACCATCCTATATCCAAAATATTCTGAAGACCTTTGTAAAATAGAATCACAACATGTGATAAGACAAATATAAACAGCTATATAAAACAAATGTAGAAAGGAACAGAGGTACTATGTCACTAGGCATAGTAGATAAGCAAATTCTTTAGTTGGTCACTGTACTGAACTGATTTGAAATTTTTTGGTACGTAAGGCAAGAGGGAAATAAGTTCATTATCTAACTCTCATTGCCTAATCCACAAGCAAGGGTGTACATTAGTCTATGGGAAAAAAACTTATTTCAGGGTGTAAATTCAAAGAGAAGTTTTTATGTGGGTCCTTGTATGGAAACTTTAATAATAAAGTAAACAATGTCCTCAACTCTAGCTTCATCTTACAGAAACATTGTTCAAACTGACCCTTCTGGAATCAGTCCTTTTTGAAGGCTGAGGATATGATATTAAGCCATTACTCAATGAAGGCATTCCTAAGGGGGCTCAGGTAATAAAGTATAAGTATTCTACTTGTTGAAGATCTGGCTTAATACAGGCATAGAGCTGGAGGAATCTAGAAAAGGAAGTGCTTTCAAATCCCCTGGGCAGTCTCTCTCAAATTTCAGATGCTTTAAGCAGGCCGTTAGTAAGTGCTGGATCATAGTCAATTTCAGGATACAATTCTGAACCAGAAACCCATAGATGGGAGTGAGGCACAATTGTTCTGTTATTAGAGTCCAGCTTACACTTTCATCCACTCAGAAAGCACTGTGTGCTTTAGCAGAGTCATGGGCAGCTACAATGCTCGAAGGTAGGGCCAATATATTTTCCAATCTTGCTATTTGCCTAGCTAATGTAATCACAGAGCATGATGGATTTGAATTACCCAGAAAATGTTTATTCTACCTGTGGAAAGTCCAGTTTCTAAGCAGAACTACATTTTGATAACCTTGCCAGCAAGAGTTAGCTGCAAAATACACATAACATACCTAAATCTGTTGAATGGTATTATTTGAAAATGTCTTTAAAACGTTAGAGGATGCCTACCAGATGTTACCAATTTTGATGTAAATGAGACCAAGTGGCCCCTTTTGATTTTTATGAACTGATGAATCCAATGCTTAAGGCCTTTATTTGTTTTATCGACAGAGAAAATTCAACTGTTTGGCTAACATAAAGAAGGATGTTTGGCATCTTGTTTGCTCTAGCAGGAGGGAATACAGTTAATTCATTGAATAGCTCTCCCTATTGTGTAGGTAAAAAAATCAAAGCAGTGAGGCCAGGATGCAGCACTCTTGTAGACCAATTTCCAATTAGACAACTGCTCGCTATGATGCTCATATGTCTCTCATATACATTCAGCGTCTAATGATCATATCAAGCTCGGGTTGTTTGTCCCACATGCTGAAGAAAGATGGGTAAGCTACAGGGGCGGGGGTCAAGATACTGGAAGCTGAATCATGATGCTAGAAATCAGTCTGACTTAGAGCTCAAAGGGCACTGTTCAACGGATCAATCAGTTGAAATCACGAATGCATAGAGTGTCTATTTGTAAAAGATGGCTATTCTGGGGCACCTGGGTGGCACTGCTCATTAAGTGTTCCACTCTTGGTTTCTGCTCAGGTCGTGATCTCAGGTTCTGAGATCAAGCTCCACATTCGGCTCCGCGTTCAGCACAGAGGTCTGCCTGGGAATTTCTCTTCCTCTCCCTCTACCCCTCCTGCTCATGCTCTCTCTCTCTTTCTCTAAAATAGATAGATAAAACTTTAAAAAAAAAAAAAAAAAGGTTGGCTCTTCTGAAGGAATCTAATTTTCCAGGGAAAAAAAACCCCAGCAGGAATAAAGTAGAAATAGTTATAAGGGAAAAAGTGTGGTCTTTCAAAGTCATTAAACTGATTTATCTAGGACTCTGTCTTGAATACTGTCATTGGCTTCTATCAACTACATAAAATGTGCAGATAGTTGTGTGAATTTATTTATTTTTAATTAAAAACATGTTTTCAAAGACTTTTATTTATTTGACACAGAGGTAGAGCCAGAGCACAAGTGGGGTTAATGGCAGAGGGAGAGAGAGAAGCAGGCTCTCCGCTGAGCAGGAATTTTCCCAGTGAGGGGCTCAATCCCAAGCCCCTGAGATCATGACTTGAGCTGAGGGCAGATGCTTAACTGACTGAGCCACCCAGGCACCCCCAGTTGTGTGAATTTAAATGGACATTTATGCTTCTGTTAATTCTTTGTCAAAAGTGAAATTATAAATAACCATTTCTCCAAATTTTCATTGTTTTTCTCTATGCCTGAATCCAAAGCTGCTTCTTGAAATCTTACACTGTGTTTTATTAAATATTTATGAATAAATATCTTAACATGTTATATAATACATCTTATGTATTTATTACATATGTATTTACATACTCTGGAAATTTTTTGAATATGGAAATAGAAGGAGGAAAGTGAAGGAAAAAAAAAGTGTGCTATGTTCCTAGGGCTTCCATAATGAAGTACCACAAAGTGGGTGGTTTTAAACAACAGAGATTTGTTCTTTCACAGTTCTGGAAGCTAAAGTCCATCGTCAAGGTGATGGTAGGGCTATGCTCTCTACAGTCTCCAAGGTCTCCAGGGAAGATCCTACCTTGCCTCTTCTCACTCATTAGAGGCCCAGGTGTTCCTTTGCTTGGCTACATCGGTCTAATCTCTGCTTTGGTTTTCACATAGTCATCTTCCTCTTCCTCTTCTTATAAGAATAGCAGTGGTATTAGAGTAAGGGCCCACCCTACTCCACTATAACCTCATCTTAACCTGACTAATTACATCTGCAACCATTCTACTTCCAGATAGGTCATATTCTAAGGTCCTGGGGTTAGGGCTTCCACATATCTCTTTGGGGGACAGAACTCAATCCATAAAAAGGGGTACTTTGTTTTGCTTTTTTGGTGAGGGTGTGAATCTTTACAGAATCAAGAGTCATGTAAAGCCAGACCTTGTTTTAAAAAAAATAAAGAAAGAAAGAAGAAGAAGGAAAAAAAAAAAAAAAAAAGAAAAAGAAAAAGCCAAGCCTGGGTTTATTTCTCTATTACCTGTGACTTGAATAAGAAAAGACAGAGGTGAGTTAAAGAGTTGGTGAAATCCCCCTTTTATCTTCACTTCACTGTGCTGTAATCTCCTCATATTCTCACCTACCCGGTTATGGAGTCCGACTCAGCAGCAATGATTTTGAAAATCAAAGTGTGTTTAAGGAAGGACAGAATTTCAGTACCAATTTGAAAAATAAAAAAAAGAAAATAATAATGATATTAATTGATCATTAATGCTGATGTCCCTCAGTTAGCCCAGAGGATGCCATTTGTGGTATAAAGTTACAGAGAATTAGTTTCACCAGCTATTTGCATCAAAGTTTCAAACATTTATCCCCACAGAAAGAGCCTATGGGAAAATGATTTTCTGATCTAAATTTTCTTTGCGTGGAAGGAGATGTGGATTCACCACTCATTAGTTTAATGACCTTGGTAAATAAGCCCATTAATCTTTGAATTTTTTCTGCATTTGTAAAACAAGAATAATAGTAACTTAACCATTAATTTAATAGGGCATTTTAATATAAGAGTCATTTATCCACTATAATGTTATATATACAAATGTAAGAATTTATTTTTGGACAGTGTCTTCATGGAGCCTTTAAGAGGCACTATGACATAGCAGTTATGAGCAAAGGACCAGAGTGAGGCTGATTTGGACAGAATTTCAGCTCTATGATCTACTAAGGTGTGATCTGGATCTCTCAGGGTCTCTGTTTACTTGTCTGTAAAATGAGGATGGTAGTATTTACTTCCCAGGTTGTTAAGAAGATTACACAAATTAATAAATCAACGTGAAGCAACTAGGATAGTGCTTGTTATGTAGTAAACACCCAATAAATGTAAATTGAGGATGATGATTACCATAAACTCTGGCATTCAGCTCTCCCCAGTAAGTGCTTGGAACATATACTACTTAGAAGACAATGAAATTGGTTCCAGAAGAACAGGATGTTAGTTTATATATATAACATAGCCTATCTACCCACACACACGTACATACAAACACACACACAGTCTATATAGGTAGCTATGGAGTTTGGAGATATATAGGTGGTGGGGAGTGGAGAATGGAACCTGAAAAAATTCACATAGGATTGGACAAAGAGGGAGGTGTAGTGGTGACTTGAGGAGAGTTTTTTAAAAAATGTTGAAAACAGACACTGTGGTGAGTGATTAAGACACCATAATAAAAGACTGCTTTAAAAAATGACAGGAATATTGTGGGCCCAGCTAAGGCTAAGCTTAGGTACGCCACCAATCATTTTTGTGGGTTTTCGCACTATGGTCTGGCTCAGCCAAACGGAAGAGTGCAATGGGAGAAGAAATAACCTTCGTGTGTTGGTTGTGAGCCGAAGGCCATCAGCTTTCGAAACAATGGATTTTTTATTCAAACTGTCAAAAAAATTTTTTTGTACTCTTGGAATCTCACCCTTAATTTGTGAATCTTGTTGAGCTTAAGGGTTAATAGTCATTTGATTAGTCAATAATGTGAAATGATTTAAACAGCTATGTGTCAGGTAGGTCATTTTCTATTTTAAGTGAGACATTAATTCAATTGAAACCAGCTTAAGAAAAGGGAAATGACTGAATTTAGTGCCCAAATAATGTCCATGGTTTCTCTCCCTCTCTTAGCTTTACCTCTTCTCTGCTGCCTTCTTTCTCAGTTCTTGCTGTGGCCAAAGAGCTGCACGGATTCCAGAGTCTTTGTCATTTCGGGATAAACCCAGCAGAAGAAGAACTCGATCAGGCAGTTCCCACACGAGAGCGAAGTTGCAGAGTACTTTTTGCAGCGAAGTTGGTAGAGTACTTTTGGTCACATCCTATCCTTCAACCTATCACTGTGACCAGGAATGGATGATGTGCTGAATGACTTACAGTGATTTAAAGACTGAGACCAAAGATAGGGTGGAAGCCCAGATGAAATTTTAGGGTTGTTGAAGAAGGGAGGCTGGATGTTGGCAAAGCAAGTGCTAAACATCCATTGGAGGCCAATACATTTTAAACAGTTGTCTAAAACGCCCTTGCTATAACTAGGACTTGAACTAATTATAAGAAAATTTTATAGAATGGAAGCACAGACGGATGACTGGGTGTCTCAGTCGGTCAAGCATCTGCCTTCAGCTCAGGTCATGATCCCAGGGTCCTGGGATCGAGTCCCGCATCAGGCTCCCTGCTCAGCAGGGAGTCTGCTTCTCCCTTTCCCTCTGCTTGCCGCTCCCTGTGCTTGTGCTCATTCTCTCTCTGACAAATAAAGAATAAAATCTTAAAAAAAAACCAAAAAGAATGGAAGCACAGATTTAATCCTGGGTAAGTATAAGAAGACGATGTACATTGATTACAAATACAACTCTGCTAAGGTAGCTAAGCTAGTGCTTCGGTTGTTTAGATGAAGTAATGAGTAGTTCTATGACTACCTTTATTCTTTTTTATTGAAAAATATGGATTCAAGCTAGTCACAGAACTGAAAGGCTAATTTAGATGGCTGCTTCCTATCTTAGAAGCAACTAAAGTTTGTTAATTGTTCTTTTCATTTTAATATGATAAATAGAAATGTTTAAAATCTATTTTCAAGTGGTTTAAACACTAAAATTGGCTTTGATCTTTTAACATGTTTTCATCCTTAAATTTGTGTTTTAGTGTTAATGTAATAGGAAGCAGACATTTAGACTGAATTAAAAACTGGGTTTGACAGATAAAAAGGAATAACTATGATTTAAATAAAAACAAAAGCTGTAGACATATATTTTTGTGACTACAATCTTTATAGAAACTCACTTTGGTGACTAAAGACTTTATAAACTATAATTTAAAAAAGTGACTACAATTACATTTACATAAAATATAACGAATACAAGGGAAGAGTATACAGTGCCAAATTTCCCACACTATTCTAAAAACAAAGGGGTTTTACAATATTACTTTTATTTTAGGAAAAAGAAGCCTTAATGTAAAAATATTAGATAGCTGGAAAAATGTTACAGAGGAACCTTAAAATTAGGCCAACGTAACTGGTTTTCCTAGTTCTTCCCTGCAAGGAAAAAACACTAGCAACATATTGAAATATATTTGAAGAAATCACAAAGCTAGATATTGCATTGATCTATGAGGCACTTCCAGCAAAAATACATCCAAAACCAAGAGAATCATCTACTAATATAATAGTTTACTTTGTGTTCTACAGAGCTAAATATTCCACTGTATTTCTATATGATCATTTATATGAATTATAATCACTTAAGGACACTTGACAAGTTACATGGTTTAAGGATTTTAAAGATGTAGAGATGTTTTTGACTGTTATCAGAAATTTTGTTACTGATTATTTCAAATTGGGGTATAGGTTTTTATAAAACTCCTTGAAAGAAAGAAATGTTCTTATATAACATCCAAGGTAGATGTGTGTTGCTTAGTCTTCAAGAATAACAACTGTGAGGATGCCAGATACAATGCCTTTATTGCTTAATTATTGGCCAACCCACTAACATTCACTGGCAAACTATCCTCTATTGTACTATATGACTTGGTGTCTGCATGAGGACAACAGTCTGGTTCAAGGCTGACCAGACTGAGGTGGGTGGTGTTTTCCTAGCAGAGCTGGTTTGGCCCAGCTAGCTACTCAAGCAAAAATGTATTGTGGGAGTCAGTTTGTTCTCTCACAGTGAGGGGAATTTTCCAGCCAATACATTCGATTGTTCTTGCGTGAATAGCGCAAGTATTAGAAGGGGAGAACTGACATAACTTTATGTGAAACCAGCTCCTGCCTGTTTCTGCTGGACACACCCATTTCAGAATGCTGTTAATGTTAAGTTACCCAGGGCTTGACAGAGTGGGCAATTCAGACGGCAGTATCAGTATGGCCATAGAAGCTGTTAAGATATTAAATTACTTCTGTATCGGTTGATAAGCAGCCATTGTCCTGAGTAGCCTTCCTCACCAACAACCCCTGGCCATCTTCCCCTAGACCCAAGAGCCCTACCTAGTCCTCTCCAGGATACAGCAAGTCGAGGCAATTACTGGCAGAGCAGAGGGCCTCTCAAGTGCCGGGGGCAGTACCTATTCTGATTGGCTGGTGTCCGTGTTCTTCTGGTTCTTGACTCTCCCCAGTATCACCTTAACAAAGAGCTAGTGAAATGTCATTTCAGCACTTCAGTTGAAGACCAGAAACTAAAAACCTCAGGACAATGACAGTGGTCACAACATAGGAAAGGGCGCCTGGGAGAAAACCAGGTGGCTTTCAGATCCTCATGCTTCTTTAAAGACTGCCTTGGTATTAAATGTGATGTAGTTTTGTCCTTCCTCATTTTTTTCTGCCTCCACTTTTGGAACTGGTTCTGTTTATAATTCTTCTTAGGACTTACAGGAACTGCTCTTAAGTTCCATGGTGGAGCATTTCTGCTAATGAGCATATGCCGGAAAATGTGTGGATAGGATGATAACAACCCACCCACTTTTAAGCTTATTTTAGAAGATGCAATCATTAGAAAATGAAAATTAATTAATGAGCAAATTAAGACAATTGCCAAATATCACGGATTAGAGATTTCTCTGTTTCCTTTTTTGTTTTACCTAGAATCTTTAAAAAACCTAAATGATCTTGTAACTGTGGGTTTAAACCCCCTAGTAGCTTCTCATTGCTCTGAGAATAAAATCCTCGTCTCCTCATCCTTATTATGATCTACAAGGCTCTCTATGATTTGGCCATGGCCTTTCTCTCTAATCTGATCTCAGTTGGTTCATCCCTCTTCTCACTCTGCATCTGGCACACTGGCCTTACAAAGATTCGCTAAGTGGATCCCTTGCCTCAGGACCTTTGCACTTGTTGCTCCCTCTGTTCAAATATCTTCCATGCAATGCTATCGTTCCATTCTTATCTCCTCAGAGAGCTACTTCCTGATTGTACTATATGATATTGCCCTTCTTTCCGGCGCTCTGGCTTACCGATAGCTCTAATCACTATCAGGAATAATTTCATTATTTGTTTTTGGTCTGTCTCCCTCCACCAGAATGTGAGTTATGTGACTACAGGAAATTCTTCTGGCTTATTCACCACTGTAGCCAAGTAGCTAAAGGAATGAGAAGCAGTGTAGTGTAGAGGAGGCAACACAGAGTAGTGGTTAATATGCAGGCTCTGGAATTAGAAAACTTGTGTTAGAAACTCAGTTCTACTCTCTGCCCGCCACTCCCTTGCTTGTGTTCTCTCTCTAACAAATAAATAAAAAATCTTTTAAAAAAATAATAAAGAAAGGGCAAGATTTCATTCTCTGGAATGCCAGGATGGCTCTGTTCAGTGTCTGTCTTCAGCTCCGGTCTTGATCGCAGGATCCTGGGATGAAGCCCAACATCGGGTTCCCTGCTCAGCGGGGGAGCCTGCTTCTACCTCTGTCTTTCTGCCTGCCGCTCCCCCTGCTTGTGCTTTCTCTCTCTCTGACAAGTAAATAAATAAAATCTAAAAATAAAGAAAGAAGCCCAGTTCTACCACCTAATTGTTCAATGACTTTAGGAAACAATAGCATTCATTTTGTAGTGTTCTTGTGAAAACTAAATGAGCTAGTAAGTTAAAAAATTCACTTAGAACAGAATATAATGAACACTATAAAAATTTCATAGTTTTATTTTTTATTTTTTCATTAGAATATAAGCTCCATAAGAGCTGGATTTTACTGTTTTGCATATTGACCAATCCTTAGCGCCTAAAACAATATGTGGCTCATGGTTGGCTCTCAAAAACTGAGAAAAATGTTAAAAGTATCCTTTTTTTGAATTATGTTAACCATAGGAATTAGAGAGTAAGGTTTTCTAATTTTCTTTATCACTTCCTCCACATCTGAAGCACATAACACCACGGTTAAATATTGGGTTTACTTATGTGTGGAATTTCCCAGTTCTGGTGACTATAGTTTCTGTAAATAGTCACAATTTGTAAATTGTTGAATAGTCATAATTCGTTAATTGATGACAGTACTCCTTCTTCCTTAGCCTGGCTGGACATTAGCTAGTCCTCTTAAACCAGTGTTTCAGGATGATGATGCCAATCAAGAATAAGTATGCAAGGCAAAACCCAGTTCCTATCCTAAGGTATGGGGAATGTATGTGTTGTTAAGAGTGATACATCATGGAGTTTGTTTCTATTCTACATTCATCTGAAGGGCTTAACCTGTTCCTGTTTCCTACTGACCACTCAGAATGATGGGCATAAGAGAAATAAAGAATGCCATTTCTGATTTTTTCCCAGTATATCAAAGTACTTTATTTTTTAGGGGCCGAAGTATGCTCAGATCACAGGTAAGAGGACCATAAGAAATTATTAAATCTCACTGCTTAAATAAATGTTCTTCACCTGACTAAAAGCAGCAGAAAAGATGTGAATGTGAATTCAGTCTACACTTCTTAGGGGTTAACATTGTCTAAATATGAAAATTAAGTACCATTGGTTTCTCTCACTTAAAAAAAATACATGATGTATATATGCAAAATCTCAGAGAAATTCATAAGGTTATGGCAAACATTCACAGAAGAAACAACTACTATTTGACAGTCTTAATTTTCTTTACAATTTAGTAAGGTTTCATTTGTAATACTGAAGCTGCATTCACATTTATTTTTCGCTTTCTGATCCAGCTATCATTTAAATTGGTTGGTTGGAGCTTGGTGTTAATGAGATCATAGTCAGAAGGTTCAGTTCCCTGTCTTCCTGTCAGAATTAGTTAGATCAACACAAGAGAAGGCTGTTCTGGGCGCCTGGGTGGCTCAGTTGTTGGGCGTCTGCCTTTGGCTCAGGTCATGATCTCAGGGTCCTGGGATCAAGCCCCACATCGGGCTCCCTGCTTGGCAGGAAGCCTGCTTCTCCCTCTCACACCCCCCTGCTTGTGTTCCCTCTCTCACTGTCTCGCTTTCTCTCTGCCGAATAAATAAATACAGTCATAAAAAAAAAAAAAAAAGAAGAGAAGGCTGTTCTGTGATCACTGACTCTACCATGATTCTGGTTATTTGTCCCATGTGTGTGGACAATTGTTTAAAAAGTAGGGGCTTCAGTCTTACATTCAAGCCAACAATATTCATTGAATTCTTTGTCTTATTCCCTCAATTTTAAGATATGAATGATGAAAAGGTACACCATTACTTTAATATTGGGAGTAAAAGAAACCTTATTTCATTAAGCAATCCCATAGATTATAATATGTATAGAAACTTAAAATATGAGAAAATACATTTGTCTTAGAATTTGGAAAATATGGTTTGGAGCATAGCCCCTTGCCATTACAAGAAAATAACACAGAAGTATATATTTTGTACTTTTGATGGATATACCTTTAATTTAATGCATATTCTATTAGGTCTAAAGCTCATGCTCTCTCTGAGATTAAAACTGCTTGCCCTACATACTGAGATATCTATCTATCTATGAATGTTATTTTATTTTATTTTTTATTTTTTTTTAAAGATTTTATTTATTTACTTGACAGAGAGAAATCACAAGTAGATGGAGAGGCAGGCAGAGAGAGAGAGAGAGGGAAGCAGGCTCCCCGCTGAGCAGAGAGCCCAATGCGGGCCTCGATCCCAGGACCCTGAGATCATCACCTGAGCCGAAGGCAGCGGCTTAACCCACTGAGCCACCCAGGTGCCCTGAATGTTATTTTAAAAATATAATGCATTAAATCTCTATATATCTATTTACAAAATATGTGTTATGAATATATAACACATATAGATACCTAATAATATGAATATATAGTATAATAATATACTTAATATATTTATGTATAGCTACTTATAAAATATATATGACTTCGTATTAAAAATGTAGGGCACCTGGGTGGCTCAGTGGGTTAAGCCGCTGCCTTCGGCTCAGGTCATGATCTCAGGGTCCTGGGATCGAGTCCCGCATTGGGCTCTCTGCTCAAAAGGGAGCCTGCTTCCCTTCCTCTCTCTCTGCCTGCCTCTCCATCTACTTGTGATTTCTCTCTGTCAAATAAATAAATAAAATCTTTAAAAAAAATGTTAGATATATTATATTATATATAACTAAAAATATATATAGTTATACAGAAATGCATATCCATACATATAAACATATGCATAAATATATAAAAATATAAAGTATATATTATTATTTATTCCTACCATTTGTACATTCATTCAGCAAATATCTATGGAGTGCCAAGTACTAAGTGTGGTAAAAATATTCAGAAAGTCAGATAAGGTCCCTGTTTTGATGAAATAGTAAAGGAGAAACATTAATTATAAAATTAAAGTAAAAGATAGTGATAAGGTCACAAACCCTAAAACAGGATAACCTGTCAACAAGTCTCTGGGAAGAAGAGCAGTCTACTTTGATTGAGGAAACCTCTGAGAAGGTTACGTTGAGCTGAGATCCTGAAGATGAGATGTGGCAAGCAACATGTAACCGAGCACTGCAGGAAGAAAACAGAGCAGAAGTTCCAAGGTGGAAAGGAAATTGGTAAATTTAAACAACCGTTACAATGACACCTATAGTTGAGGAGTCTGGAGCTAGAGACAGAGGAAGACATGATATGATATGAGCTCAGGGTGGTAGGAGGGGTAGTGATGGCAGAGTGGCTTGTAGGCCCTGGGAAAGAGTTTATTTTATTCTGTGATCAGTGGGGAACATTGGGGGAATTAACAGAATCACTGTGTGTTTTGCTTTACGTTGAAAAACATTTTTTTTTTGATAGTTCTGTCTGTCTTAAACGGGTCAGGAATGGAGGTGGGAGACTAGTTTAGAGGTTACTGGATGATAAAGATGATGGTAGTTCGACAAAGGTGAGAGCAAAAGTGATGACAGGTAACCCTGGACAGATTCAAGATGTTTTGGAGGTAGAGGTGTCAGAACGTGCTTATGGACTGTCTCTGGAGTAGGGAAAAAAGAATCAAATACAATTGACTTAATTGACAATATGGGTTGATGCTATTTTCTGAGATTGGGAAAGAGTAACTTTTTTTGGCAGCAGGGAGAAGTCAAGTCTTCTGTTTTGACCATGAGAGTCTTGAGAAAAGCCCTTGACACCTCTAAATAGAGATCCCATTAGTCACAAAAACAATATGAAGCAAACTGATAACATAAAAATGTTAGTTTTATGTCACCTTTGAAAATATAGGATGTTTGAAATGAAGAAGCTAAGGTTATTGAGACTCAGAATTATCTAGCAAGTTGATCCTGGAAAACCATCATGTCTGATCTCTGAATTCTTGTCTTTAATAATAGTTCAATGAGGATTATGGTCCTCTATATTGGGGCATTATATGGTAAGGCACATTTTAAAGATAAGATTTTATTTAAAGATTGTATTTATTTATTTGACAGAGAGCTAGAGAGCACAAGTAGGCAGAGAGGCAGGCAGAGGGAGAGGGAGAAGCAGGCTCTCCGCTGAGCAGGGAGTCCAATGTGGGACTCGATCCCAGGACCCTGGGATCATGACTTGAGCTGAAGGCAGCTGCTTAACCGACTAAGCCACCCAGGTGCCACTTAAAGATATATTTTAAGAAATGTTTGTAACATAGTAATAGGAAATTATAGAAGACAAGATTTCTTTCTGTAATAATGGTATTTGAGCTATTGTCTGCAGACTAAAGGGTATTCCGAGCACTGAATCCAAAATAACTAAAGAAAACCGGGCAAAAATACAACAGATTCTATTCTGGCAAATATTCACAAGAGCATACAATACACAATAAGATCTTTCTAAAACATGTTAGGTTGTGATCCAGACAGAATATACCACGTTCTTTGGAGTTCTTGCAGATGTATTATATTTTGTTACTGTATAAGCAGCTTTAGACTTCTTCTAAATGAATCCCAAGGCTCAGTAACCTGGTCTTGTTTACAATACCAAAAGTACGAGGTATTCAAACTTATGTAACTAGGGATACCAGAACTTTCATTTATATAGTGCTAAAAAATGTACAGAAGAGTTTTTAATAGATTGAACTGTTCCCCAAACCAACAAAGAAGCCAATTATTATAATTCAGGTTCAATGGGAAGCTGATTCTGCAATCGAGATTTGTGTGCAGAGGTTTATTGGGAGTGGTCTGGGGAATGACACTTTTAATGGGAAGAGTGAGGCTGGATTGTGTAGAGGGAGAAGTTGAATTGCAATGTAGTTGTACTAGAGCCCTTAGCCAAACTCACGTGGCACTCTCAAGCTGAGATGACTCTTTTGAGATGTGTTGGATGAAGGCAAGGAGTCCTGGATTTTGTACCTGCTCATTGACTAGTTGGTTAGTGTGGGTGTGACCTTGGATGAAGCAGCTTCCTGCAGCTGAGTACAATCCCTGAAGAGGGACTCATTGTGGGCTGTCATCAGACAATACAAGCAACAGCTGGGAAATGAGTGCGTCCGTTGTGAAGGGGGTGCTAGAGTCCGCCACTTGGCTACTCAGATCCATTTGCCTTGCATAAGAGGTACACCCTATTTGGCAATGACTCCTCTAGGATTCCAGTTGATCTCTTTTCCTCAGAAACGTACTACAGTAAGAGGTGTAAGATAAGCTATAGCCAGCACCATAGCCTTGGGGCTGCAACCAGTATCATCTCCCTTCTCTACCATCCCTTCTAGATTTCTCTTAGTTTAGCAGGCACCTCTGCTAATCTAGGTGGTATACCTGATGGATTGACTCAGGCCTTAACTCTAGAGAGGTCACAATGCCCTTCTGGGGTCATAGCTAATATACTTGTCTATTTATTTCCAAATTAACCACTCTTTGAGGAATGTGGTTCCTTTCCTTGCTTGCTGGTCACCTGCCTCAAGTAGCCCAGAGTGACTGACAGTGGCTTAAAATATGGTAGGAATCTTGCTATCTCTACTTATAGGAAGCATTCTACTTCGATCAATTCCAGGCAAGATTAACTGCTGTCAGCAATGAGACCAATACTGAACTCTTGATATGATACAGTCCCTTGGGAAAACAAAATATTTTTTGGTGGCAAGGCTATTACACTGGACCTCTTCCATCCTGGAATTAACTGTATTATACCACCTGTTCCAGGATGGAAGAGGTCCAATGTAATTGACTTGCCATCACGTGATGTTTTATTTCTCTAAGGGTGGATGCCATAGGGGGGCTTGATTTTGTTCTTTATTAGCAGCAGATTGTCCACTCCAGGGCAGAGTTATTAAATAAGCCTTAGTGAGTGGGCAGTCCATGCTTTTTGGACCACCATATCCTCCATCCTTGCCAATATGGCTACTCTACAAATAGTTATGCAAATATTGTTCCAGCTTTGGGGTGGCTGATAACATAGGCTGTGTAGTATCTGCTACTCAAGTCATCTTCTCTACTTCATTGATCAATTCCTCTTCTGGAATGGGTCATCTCTGGTGGGCATTAACACATGATACAAAGATCTTCAGACTTTGTGCCCACTCCTATATCCACGTATCTCTTTGCCTCATTGTCCCTATCTCTCAGTCTTTTTCCTTCCACCTTCCTGATCAACCAGTCAAGGCATGTGCTACTTTGGGTAATATACTTGCCTCAGGCCACTTCATTTTTTCCCACAAAGTGGATGAGTAGCTCCATTGGTGAGAATCTCCTCGATGATGAGGGCCACTCTAAAGTGAAGTAATGGGGGCGCCTGGGTGGCTCAGTGGGTTAAGCCGCTGCCTTTGGCTCGGGTCATGATCTCAGGGTCCTGGGATCGAGCCCCGCATCGGGCTCCCTGCTCCGCAGGAAGCCTGCTTCCCTCTCTCTCTCTCTCTCTGCCTGCCTCTCTGCCTACTTGTGATCTCTGTCTGTCAAATAAATAAATAAAATCTTAAAAAAAAATAAAGTGAAGTAATGGATTATTTTTGGTTTGCCTCTACATAATAAGTTGAACCATCCATGATATTTTCCTCCATTTCCTCCTAAATGGACACCCTACTTCCCAAGCAGTCATAGATGTGAGATGAGGGAGAGACTTTGTTGCAATAGTGCTGGATGTCCTCTAAGGAGTTATGGAAAATAGGGTAGGGCAGCAGGAAGAGTTGAACTTTTGACTCAGTTGCAAGAGAGTCTTTAGTAGACTCTACAGGGAGCTGGAAAGCTAGTATAACTTGTTAGATAGATATTGAATATCAGATTGAAGCCAGAGTCTGGACCTTTGTATTCTTGTGTGGACGAGTCATTGGGTGCAGACTGCAACTGTGGAGAGAACATAAAGCTTAGGTAAGGCAGTATCCTTCAGTTTAGGGCAATTCCACAAGTTGGGCTAAGCTGTGAGTTCTTCAAGCAACACTCCAGATAGCTGGAGGGGTAAGAGCCTAAGTCTTGAAGTGGAAATCTTGGTGGTACACCAAAAATCAATTATATCAATTCCAAACAAGGCATATTTTCCCAGGATAGTTTATAGCATCTGAAGAAATAAGATTAAAAAAAATACCGTTTGAAGTATAATACTGTTTGAAGCCAAAATAATATATAAGTAGCACTTTGGATTTGGGAGACTATTGGGCATTCCAATCATCTCAATAATTGGGCTTTATATAGGTGAGTGAGGAAAGCTGAAAGGCAGAAATGAAGGATCAGAGTATTGGGGTCAAAATGAAATGCATCATCTAAGTCTGATCCATCTCCCCTCATTTTCAAACTCAGCAAAAAGCACTAAAAGAAGATCTCAATATATGCAGTCACATGAGACAAAAACTTGGCTATCATCTTTGACTCTATTCACTTCCACATTAGTTTCAATCACCAAACCCTGTGGATAGGCACACTGTGATTTCTTTTGAACTTGCCATCCCTCTTTATATATACAGCCTTAGTTCAGGTTATAATCAATTTTACCTGGCTCATGAGAATATTTTGTTTCCTTGCCTTCAACTTCACAGCTTCCCTGTTTGTGTTTTGTTTTGTTTTTAAATAAATTGTATTACTTTAACTAGAATGACTTTTCTAGAAGGGAAATCTGATGATGTTATGCCCCTGTTTAAAATTCACAAATGACTACTTGCTGCTGTCCTCATAAATTCCAGTTCCTTAAATGGCATACAAAGCCTTTTCTCACCTACTCTCTGCCTGTCCCACTGAATCCTCTCTCTTTACTCCTGCCTTGTTCCCATTTGTTTTAGCCTGATAAGCATGGGATCTCACTCACACTTTTCTCTGTGCCCTCTGGGCTCTTCTTTGGCTATTACCTTTGCCTGGAACCTCTCTTGAAAGGCAGGAGAATAGTTCTCCAAACAAATCCTCATCCTGGTTCCTGCAACCTGTGAATATGTTACTTAAATGACAAAATGGACTTTGCAGATGTGATTAAGCCAAGGATTTTGAGATGCAAAGAGTAGCCTGGATTACCCAAAAGGGACCACTGTAATGACAAGGTTCCTTACTGGAGGGAGAGTCAGAGAGGATAAGGTGATGAAGGAAACAGAGGTCAGAGTGAGGTCATTGACAAGAAGGCTGTGGACCAAGGAATTCTGTAGCTTCTAGAAGCAAGAAACGGATTTCCTCTTAGGGCCCCCAGAAGCAGCAAAGCTCTGCTGACACAGCTCTGTCTTGATTTTAGCCTAGGGAGACCCATTTCAGATTTCTTCCCCCAGATTATAAAGTAATACATTTTTGTTATTTTAACCCACAAAATTTGCTGTCATTTTATACAGTACCAATAGGAAACTAATACACCTCCCCTGTAGTTAAATTCTATTAATTGTTTAAAACTCAGCTGAAGCAACAATTCTGGTAGAGGAGATTCTCCTCTATGTTCCCACAGCTAACACAACATTCCTTCTGCTCTTTGTAGTTATCTATTTATTGTCCTCCCCCACTTCCCTGGTTTCCCTTTCGACCTTTTACATCTACTTGAGAGCCATAACTGCATCTAATGATCTTTTGGTCCCACCAGCTCAAGGCATAGTGAGGTTGTAATGAGTCTCCTGCCACCGTCATCTTGTTCCTTGGTCTCCCTCTATGCTTGGAAGCCAACACTGCTGTCTGGCTGTAGGCCACTTTATTTCTGTGTTGAGGGCTTATGCTTGCTTGGGATTTGTGCAAAAAGAGAGGAGAGGGGACGCCTGGGTGGCTCAGTTGGTTGGACGACTGCCTTCGGCTCAGGTCATGATCCCGGAGTCCTGGGATTGAGTCCCGCATCGGGCTCCCAGCTCCATGGGGAGTCTGCTTCTCCCTCTGGCCTTCTCCTTGCTCATGCTCTCTCTCACTGTCTCTCTCTCAAATAAATAAAATCTTAAAAAAACAAAAATGAGAGAGGAGGGTAGTTTAGGCGAGTCAGCTCAGATGAGCTTAGGAAGAGGCGGAGTGATGGGTTCCTTTGCAGAAGGTTCATGGGGATGCTCAGGCATGTGCTGAATGAAGGTCCTCACTTCACCACATCACAAAGAATATTCCATATAATTCTTCCTCTCACCTTTTGTTCTGTGTTCCCAGAATCCTGAGAGGTGGGCTTCAGGTTTCCATGAGGTCCCTGGCACTGGCCAAAACATCTCTCTACAGTCCATGGGGACCTCTTCCTTTCTGGGGCCTCTAGGCTTCTCCTCCCTCAACCTCCATCTTGCCTGTTTCTCTATTCTTTTATTCTTTTACCTGTTCTATTTTTATGGCTTGAACTTATTCACTTCCCTCAGGCCCTCCCTTCTGAGCCTCTAGAGACTGTTTTAGAAATTAAAAACAAATATCCAAAATTGACTTCTCCTCAAGGCTATGTGCTTGCCTCTGGCTGACTAGGGGGAAAGTCACAGGAGTTCAGAAGAAAACCACAAATATTCCAAAAAATTTAACTTGCTACATTCTAGTCTCATTATAAATAAATATTTGTGAAATGAATGAGTAGAGAAAGGGAATGTAAGTAATATCAAGGTCTTGGTTGGAGAAGTATTGTTTAACTCTAGACTTCCTTCTGGGTTCCACCTGGTGGTCCGTATACCACTGGTTGATAACTACTGTTTTAGGAAGCCTTCTGCCTGAACATTTTGCCTAGAAACTAAATAACTTGAAGATGCTGTCAAATGTTACAGTGAAGAAAGCTCTGATTTTTAGGTAACCAGAGAAGATATAGTGTACGCAATCCAAGTATCTACCTCTCCTCCATTCTCTTTCATGGGTCACAATTTTCCATGTAATGGGAAAGAGAATGGTTTTTGTCTTAGGCTTCTTTGTCTTCCTCAGCACCAAAAGGCCCTCTCTGTCACTTCTCTTTCCTCTATGGACCAAAACTTCCTTTGTTGTGGTTACCCTCTTGAACTGCTAGAATCAGACCCCATAGTGACTTACTCTTACTAATCAGACCCCAGACACCTTACTCTTTGCTAAGAGTCTGGCTGTGGAAAGGCCGCACATCCCTTCACTGTCCATACCTTCATATTCCACACCAGTGCTGTACTAGGAGTAGAGGTGACCAATGTTAAAGACAGACTGAATTAAGTAAAAGCAGCAACACGGCAAAGGAAACAGTCAACAAAACAAAGAGGCAACCCATAGAATGAGAGAAGATATTTGCAAATGACACTATAGACAAAGGACTGATACCCAAGATCTATAAAGAACTTCCCAAACTCAACACCCAAAAACACATAGTCAAGTCAAAAAATGGGCAGAAGGCATGAGCAAACACTTCTTCAAAGAAGACATAAAAATGGCTAACAGACACATGAAAAAGTGTGCATCATCATTAGCCATCAGGGAAATTCAAAGCAAAACCACACTGAGATACCACCTTACACCAGTTAGAATGGCAAAAATTGACAAGGCAAGAAACAGCAAATGGAGAAGTTGTGGAGAAAGGGGAGTCCTCTTATACTGTTGGTGGAAATGCAAATCGGTGCAGCCACATTGGAAAACAGTGTGGAGGTTCCTAAAAAAATTAAAAATAGAGCTACCCTATGCCCTAGCAATTGCACTACTGGGTATTTACCCCAAAGATAAAGATGTAGTGAAAAGAAGGACCTATGCACCCCAGTGTTCATAGCAGCAATGTTCACAAGAGCCAAAATGTGGAAAGAGCAAAGATGCCCTTCAATAAATGAATGGATAAAGAAGATGTGGTCCATATACATAACAGAATATTACTCAGCCATCAGAAGGGATGAATACCCAATTTTTGCACCAATAGGATGGCACTGGAGGAGATTATGCTAAGTGAAATAAGTCAAACAGAGAAAGTCAATTACCACATGGTTTCACTTACTTATGGAACATAAGAAATAGCATTGAGGACATTAGGAGAAGGAAGGGAAAAATGAAGGAGGAAAAATCGGAGTGGGAGACAAACCATGAGAGACTATAGACTCCAGGAAACAAACTGAGGGTTTTAGAAGGGAGGGGGTGGGGGATGGGTGAGCCTGGTGATGGGTATTAAGGAGGGCATGGATTGCATGGAGCACTGGGTGTTATACCCAAACAATGAATCATGGAACAATACATCAAAAACTAATGATGTACTGTATAGTGATTAACAACACAAACAACAAGAAAAATAAAAACTAAAAGTAGCAACAACATAGTAGGGGAAAATTTGAAGCTGCTGTATAATAGTTCCCATAGTCCTTCAAGGAGGTCATCTTGTATCAATGTTTGTGATCTCATTTTCTTTAGGTCCCTTGGTAGCCCAAGTCCTTTACATGTCCATATGTCCATCCTGAGTCACTCGATCAGAAAATCCTACCCTCTATTCTTAATGTTTGGCCTGATCTCAGATTCCATCTTCCTCCTCCAACCTTCTTCCCTTCTGGTAATGCAAAGATCTCTTCCCATGACTTTGAAATGACAACCTGTCAAGACTACATTACATTCTTAAGCTGGGGCTCCCAGTGTCCCAATCTGTCTCTGGGGAAGCGAGGGGAAAAATTCAGTCCTCTAGTAACATTTGTCTCATTTGTAGATGGCAGAAAATCCCTGGTCATTGCCAAACCCCTGCTAATGGTTTCTAGTGGGTGATAGCTGAAGTTTCCAAAGGATTTCTCATCATTACACTGGAGGGAAGAGGATGAAAAGTAAAACATAAAACCCTATTTTACTCTGGTGAAATCTTAATCCTGAGTTGGAAGGAAGGTCTTCATTCGCCATAGCTCAGGAAGGGCAGTTTTATTCTGATGGCTCTCTAGCTTTATTCCCACAGTGAATTTCTTGTACTTTCTTTAAAGATGATGGGATTAGATAACGAGTGACCCTCTCACCGCCTTCCCATTCCCTTCCCCTACTGCCCAGAAGCCTGGTTTGTAAAGGAAGCTCACCCAGTGAGGTGTCCCTGGTGAGGAAAAGTCACAGTTTTATTGATTAAAATCTTAGTACAACATCCATAATTGGAGTTTTCCTGTAATTTGGTGCCAAGTTGCCTCACCATTTTCTCCGGGGACTATATATCAAATGCTATTTTTCATGCTCCAATAAGGGCTTGATAAAACCTCTAGTTTGACCTGATATTAGATTTCCGGAGATGAAAGCACTGGTGCGGAGTGCCAAATGTCCTCAAATACACTGACAAACCATTCCAGTATTTTAAAATGACTCGGGAAAAAAAAAAAAAAGATCTTTAGGTTTGGGTGTGTGTTTATGTTTTCATTCCCTACCTTCGGCATGTATTTTTATCCACTGCAAACAATTTTCAATCAATAATTAAAATTGGTAAACAGATCTACAGGGGAAAAAATCTTTCAGTTTGAGTTTAATAGATTGCCTCTCAAAGTCACTCCCTGACACAGCAAGTTGCTGAGGGAGTTTGTGCCAGTAAACAGGAAAGAATGGGGTTGATTAAAAAGTGAGACAACACAAAACCTGACATCCTGTTGTGAGTTTAAAAATAAAGCAAAATGACTATTAGCAACCCATGTTGATTTCTGTCAAACCGTCTTTATCTGTACGGTAAAGACAAAGGAATAACACAAGGCTTCTTGTCAGAGTAACTTTGGGTTTTACGGGAATTTGTGAATTTTTTTTACCCTCCAACTTCTGTCTTTTTTGTCTTCTTCGGATGTTTCTTCTCCTGTGGAGACTCATGAGACACCTATTAGCAGTCTCGAGCCTACAGGTAGTGTCTGAGTTGCTGCAGGAGGAGAAACGGGATGTCTTTCGGCTTTCTTTTTGTGTAGATTTGTTGCATGTTTACCAAGGTGAAAGGATTAGTGCCCTGGAGATCATTTGCTTTCATAAGCTTTAAACTAGAGCAGCAAAAGTTTCATGCCTTGATTCTCTTCCAACAGCTCTTTCTCTCAGCAAGGCATAGAGGAGCAAGCTGAGACCTACAGATTGCCAGCAGACTTTTCCAACAAAATTGCCCTGTCTCAATCAGTTAAACTGGGTGGGAAGGGAGAACCTCTGCCAGTTTTCTCCCATCTCTTTCACCATGTGGAGAGACACCCGAAGCATTCCACAGGGCTTTATAATCAAGATGAAATACTCCAGATTTCCAAGTCTCAGTAATACCCAAGCCCCAGACCATATGTATGGATAATTCACGTACTTTCTAACCTTTGCGTTTTGCATATAACCTCCCTGTCAAACACTGGTGTTTTAGAGATTCATACAGACTGAAAAGTTAAGACAAAAACCATTTAAAGTTAAAAAAAAAAAAAAAGTAGTTGGTATAGAAACTAAAAATTTTGTTCTCCAGCAATTTATAGCAGGTGCTTTCCCATATGACTGTCATCGAAAAGATAATGATTTAAAATGTTGGTTTTGAAATGGAATATAATAGAAGCTAGAATGACAGCTGCAAAACAAACAAAAACCCCAAAGCTGGATTGAAACAAATTCAAAACCAGATAAATGCAAGCAGTCCCTGTTCCCAAATTACTTTGCTTAAGAAAATACAGTAAGAAAAGAAAAGCAAAAAAGAAAGAAATTAATTTATACTCTTCATATTGACCCTCTCCCAACCCCCCCCCCCCTGGAAAGTAGGGTGTGGCAGCAGAAGTGACTATGCCCTTTTACAGATGAATATATATGGTAATGGACATCATACTTTTTTCTAGGAGGCAGTGATCTAATTACCAGATAAACTGATTAAATGACCTTCTCCATTTTGAGCACTGGAAAACAGAGAAACTATAGAAAAAAGTAAAATAAATTTCCACTGTGAATTCTTCTAAGTGCTAACTAACCTCCCACTGGGGGGTCTGATTAAAGTTAACTTATATACACGTATAAATCACACTACTTATTCTAAGGAACTTTAAAGTATGTTTGTACTTAGCTGTCTAATAGTTGTCTCTCCTCTCTCTTTCTCAGCTCCTATACCACTCATATAGCTCAGTCTACTTTCGGCTGGCTTTTATCTCCATGTCCAATGAACTGGTTTTCTCTAAGGTCATTAATAACCTTACTGTCAAAAAATCCAGTGGATATATTTCACTCCTCATTTCACTTAACTTCTGGTTGCATTTAGCACTGCTGGTCACTTCCGCTTTCTAAATACCATACTCTATAGGTTTCTTTCCTGCCCCACTAAGCTGTCTTCGCTTCCTTGGCTGGCTCCCCAGGCAAAGAAGATGGAAAATGAACAGAATGGTTCATTTCTCCTGGACAACTTCCCTGGTTCACCTCATAATTATTATCTATTGCTCCCAACAGAAGATGACAAAAAAAAAAAAAAAAACAAAACCCAAAAAACCACAAAGCCAAGCTCTAGAGTGTTCTAAAATCCAAAGTCAACTAAATGTCCAGGAACCACGAAAGGAGTCTAAGGACTGGTCAAGGAGGTATGAAGAAAACCACTACAGAGTGGAGAGCAGGGAGCATGTTTCAGGAACAGAAACAGACAACCAGATTAAATGCTACTGAGAACTCAATTAAGATGAAGTCAGAAAAGTGTTCATAGAATTAACAATGTGGAGCTTGTTGCTGGTAGTTGTGATAACAATATCTGTGCAGTGGTGGGGACAGAAAACAAATGTCTAGGGATAAATGGGAGATAAGAATGTGAGAATTCCTCTCAGAAAAAAAAAATCGTACACTGGAGCAAAGAAATGGAGCGACAGGTAGAGGGGAAATGGGGGTCCTTGGAGAATTTTCTTTTTTAAACACAAGCAGAACTGGAGCGTGCTTGCATGCTAATGAGAAGGAGCCAACAGAAAGGAAGAAAGTGAGGACGTAGTGAAAGGAGTATTAAATCCTAGAGAGGGTGAAGGGGTGGGAGGTTTTAAAATACTAGTAGAGGGACTGGCTCCTGCTAGCAACGAAGCAGTCCTTCAAATACAGTAAGAGTGAAGAGAGAAAATCATTAACTTGGTAATTTTAGAAGTGGGATGAATATGGGTCTAGTAATTTTTAAAACTACTGGGATCTACAAATAGCTAGAGGGAGGAAGTTTTGCCTTCTATCAAAATTAGGTGTAGTTAACTTGTCAGAATGTTGGAGGTGGGTTGCTACAAGTGCTCTTGGAGAAAGACTTTCCTTATAATATATGAAAGTATGATAAAGAATATCAGATTATGCATGTGTGTGCGCACATGCAAGTACACAAGATGTGAGATGTTGTAGATTCTTAACTTTGGTATGACTGGGTTAAGACATACACGTTCCCGGGGCACCTGGGTGACTCAGTGGGTTAAGCCTCTGCCTTCGGATCAGGTCATGATCTCAGGGCCCTGAGATCAAGCCCCACATCGGGCTCTCTGCTCAGAGGCGAGCCTGCTTTCCTTCCTCTCTCTCTGCCTACTTGTGATCTTTGTCAAGTAAATAAATAAAATCTTTAAAAAAAAAAAAAAAGACATACACGTTCCCATTATTAAAAACTTACACTTCACTGTATGATTTGAAAGGAAACTGTTTCAGTGGAAGATAATAATAACAAAGATGATAGCAGCAAAGAACATTGAGTCAGTAAAGTCGCTCTCTTGACTATGAGGTCAAATGATAGCAATGGCGATACCATGTGGATTGCCTGACAGTTTCTCGTCCACATAAGAACAACCCTTGCAGCTAAGTGTGGGTTGATTTTATAAGATGAGTGTGACTTGCTCTGCCTGGGAGAACTTCAACTCAAAAAGATGAAGTACAGGGTTTTGCAAGTTTATAAACAAGTGGTTTCGCTACGAAGTTTACTGCTGTGATCACACAGGACTCTCTTGAGGCAATGCTTTTTGAGGAGAAATGAAAAACACTATCACTGGCCACTCCACTGCTTAAACAGTCTCAGGCAGCATCTCGCTCTCAACTTTTTCTTCATTTTCTCTTTAAATAGAAACATCCCTTACTTGAATTTTGCAAAAACATGAGGTTTTACTACCATTTGGGAGAAAGCAAGCCAGTGTTTAGATTGTCATGCATGAACTTCCACTAAAGTATTTTCCCTCAAAGGTAACTAGATATTCATGTTACTACTGCTTTTCCTTAGAAACAGAAGGCTCTCAATCATAATTACAGGCTTAGAGCAAAGGAAACAGTAGAGAAGAAATCCAGAGCTCTGTAAACATTACTGAGGAACCATGCCAAATATATGTGTAAGTTCAGGTACAGGGAAACTCCGGGTTTAGTATTCTTACAATGACATTTGAAGAGTATTTCAAAAAATGAAGTTTTAGAAGGGCTTCTAAAAATTTTGTTTGTTTTTAAAGGAAGTTTTAGCCTGTCTGTTTGTGCAGATAATCTTCCCTCCCTAAATCAGTGCCTGGCTGTTTTGTTAAGTCCATGGCCCAGCAGACCGAAACAAAAGGTGTGAAGTTCTTCTCATCCATCTTAATGGGGTGTTAATGACTGTAGAGGATGACTGTGACCATTTAAATGTGAGCGCTATTAATCACCTAGAAAAAACACAAACACCCAGCTTAAGCCACTGAAATGTAATTGCAAGGGACAGTAAGGTCCGATTTTGCTTTTGAATGAAGACTTGTATTAAGAAAGAATGAGCAGGCCCCCCAGGCCAGTTTGGCAGATTTAAAACTAAGCCAACAGGCAAAGGCCTTCTAACCTCTCACTAGGATTTAAAGAGCTGGTTTCTCCCCTGAACTCGCAGTTTAGCTGTTCTGCATCCAGTGAAGGACTTTTGCTAGTGGTGTGAAAGCAGTGTTTCTCTCAGGCAGTCCCTTGCCAGTTTATATCTCTTTAAAAGAACCTTTTGTGTATCTTTGGATTTGGAAGTGTGTGTGTGTGTGTGTTTTAAATGCTTCAAGGATACTTAATTCAAAGTTCTGAACAATTTTATTTCTACAACCTGCTTGCTCTGACTCTTCCTGCGGTGTGCTTGTCATATTTTGAACTGTTATTTTTCTCAGTTTTTTTGTTTTTGTTTTTGTTTTTTTTTAAGAAGGGGAAATCATGGCTTTATCACTGGCAAAGCTGACAATATTTGTGCAGAACTCTAAAATCCGGAGGAGAATGTCTTTTATCGTTGATGTTTTGCAGGGTGGGCTATTGGAAGAGTGAACATATCCTACTTTATAGAAAACCAGAGGCTCCTAGGTTAGTACTTCTGTTAATATGTAAATTAAGACAAGTATGAGTTAATGAGTTATGAGTGGTACAAGTATTCTGCCGAGAAATGTGCAGTTCAGTGTGTGCTGCCGGCCATCCCATTTGTATGCTGCCTGAACTTCGAGATTAGTCACCAAGGGGTGATTTATTTATATTTGTGTTTCTATAGATAGCCTGAAGACTGTGGCCCAAGTGCACCATCTGGCTTTGGGGAACTTGGATGGGGGAGGCAAGGGGCCCCACCTGGTTCCATGTGACGTGATGCCTCCCTAGCAATTATTACCACTGGGAGTGATGGCCTGGCCTGGCCTAATCTGACCCTGCTTCATATACAGAATGCAAGTTCTGAGGGTCTTTATCTCCACGGCTAGATGTATTGTTGATTTTTATTTTTTGACGGGAGCAGCCAAGCCACTTTGTTTCACCACTTCTTAAATTTGCGCCTTGCTCATTGCCTTGGGCAAAAGGCACTTGGAAAGTTCACAAAGGAAATAAAATACTTCTTTTGCCTCTAAAGTTAAATAAAATCCTCATCCAGGGGTTAGATGAGAGAGGCAGAAAAGCTGTGGATTTTAATAAGGCTAACATTCTAGGTTTGGAAAAGGTCAAGTGACCACGAATGCCTGATAAAGTATTTGCTTTTTTTCGTGTAATATTTGAATTTTAAAATATGATATTTAAAGCAGTTATTCTTCCGAAGTTCACTAACTTCCAATGAGTAGATTCTAAGGGGCTAAAAATGCTCCTCGCTCTCCAAGAGTTGTCACTGATGCTGTCACTGAGACTTCAGGGAGGAGCCGAAACCTAATACATTTAAAATATTGCTAGTCCCTTCCCCCGTACTTGGTAGGTGGGGAGAGAAGGCAATCTGAGTTGGGACCAAATAACATCAACGTATATGTCAGGTACAAGTTAGGTGGTGGTGTTTATCTCTTTCAGGTCTCCATTCTGAGAGCGGGGTGCATTTTTGGAAAAACCATGAATGGTGCCCGCATCCTCTTTTTCTCCTTCTATTGTGGCTTATTCGTTAGAGTTTCTTGAGTCTCTCCGAGCTAGAGTATTTGGAAGATTTTACACGATTCGGCTACTTCTTCGGTTGATTTTTAAAACTTCTGAGGTTCCTTTGCTAAGGTTATCCATGTGCGACGATAGCTCTTTAGGAGGAAGAGTGAGGGAAATGGACTGATAAAGTTTTTCCACCAGGAGCCCTGGATTCAAGTATTAGTTGGCTTCACGGCTCTGCAACTGTCTCACTGTGTGGTCTTGGCAAGATGTTGTGTTTTTGTCTCTGTTTCCCCACCTGTATAAGAGGGAATAATTACACTAGCTTATTCAGTAGGTTGTAGCCTTGAACAACAAATGAATGATGGCAAAGTACTTATAACTACAAGAGAAAGGAGGAATTCTAAGTGTTAGGCTTATTCTCTTACAAAGGGTGATAAAGTAGAAGTGAGATTTAATTAGTTAATATAAGCAAATTGAAATTCCCAGATGAAAGGGCTGGAGAAGTTCAAAGTCATTTTATTATTATTAATAATAGGTGTTGTACCTCTCTCTTTCACCTCCCTCATCTAATCGGCATACATTCCTTGGTTTAAAGGGAGTGTTCTCTCTCCAAATGACTTTTATCTACACTGTTGAGACATTCCTTATCCTGTTTTATGATATGGAGTTTTAAATGACTATAAACAACTCCCTTTTTCATAAACTCCTTTTTTTTTTTTTTTTAAAAGAAGAGGAGGCAAATTGGCTCTTGGTTCATCTCCGTAAGCATGTGAAAATGTTTATATGAGCCTCTTTTACAGATTTTGTTTCTCTTTGTGATACCAAAACCCTGTTGCTTGTAGGTCTGTGTTGTTCACCTCACGGTCATTCTTAGGCAAGTTTCCCCTCTGTCTACATGGAGAAGCTTTTGTTTATTTATTATTCATATGTATGATATATATAGTCTCAAATTGTAACACAAAACCTCTAGGTCAGAATAATAAGTAGGGGGCATATATACTTTAAATTACCTGCAAGAGTAGAGAAAAAAAAGTCAAAATTTCTCAGGTGAAAGGAACTTGGCATATCTCTGACAAATGTGAGCCTCATGTGGCTGAGGAGATGAGAAGATAGGAACTAGCACTGGCTATATCAGAGTGAGAACTGGCAACAACCACCATGGTTCTGGGTCTTTCACCTGCTTAGGGAAAACCCGATTGAATAAGTATGCACCATTATTATTTGCCCAAAAGAGTAAATAGTGTCTTTTTCAAATAGTATCTTGCAGAAGTTCATCGGCTCTTCTTTTTAATAAGGATCTTCTTTTTCTTTTCCACACTGAATGATGCTGGGATTATGAAGAACAGCAGTTTATTTAAAATCTAATGATGACAATCTATCTAATGACTCTAAGAGATACAGTGACCATTTCAGTGACTAAAGTAATGACATTAGTGTTCCAAAGCAGATGATTACCTGTCACGGAAGAGTGGCAGCCAGGGAACACTGTGGGCTGACCTAGAACACTGTAGTTATTCAAGAAATCCTTTTGAATAAGTTCACAGGAAGTAAATGTCATTGAGGGTAGGATGGCTGTGAAGTCTCCAAGGCAGATGTAACAGCTAAGCTGACTTGCTTCAGGCTTGGAAACGGAGGTGGAGAGAGGATTTAAAAAAGGCTTTCTAAACCTGCGTTTACAAGATGAATAAATTCAGGAGATCTGATGTACAGCCTGGTGACTATGGTTAATAACACTGTACGGGATACGTGAAATTTGCTAGGAGAGTAGTTCATAAGCATTCTCATCACATGCGTCTCTGCACATGCACATACACACACGAATGATAACTATGTGAGGTGATGAATATGTTGACTGTGGTCAACGTTTCACAATGTATACACATACCAAATCACCATTTTGTACACTTTAAATACATACAGTTTTATTTGTCAATTAGTTTTCAATAAAGCTGGGGGCAGGGGGGCACCTGGGTGGCTCAGTGGGTTAAGCCTCTGCCTTTGGCTCGGGTCATGATTTCAAGGTCCTGGGATCGAGTCCCACATCGGGTTCTCTGCTCAGCGGGGAGCCTGCTTCCCTTCCTCTCTCTCTGCCTGACTCTCTGCCTACTTGTGATCTCTGTCAAATAAATAAATAAAAATGTAAAAAAAAAAAAAAGCTGGGGGGGGCGTTCTACATTGGAGGATGGTGGGGAGAATCACAAAGAGGGGTGGTCACTGTGTGTTCCTGAAAAATGAGAAAATCTGTGACTGGAGCAAAGGCACTGCCATCTTTAATAAAGAAACACTGCAGTGTGTACACTACCCATGTACAAGTGTGTACTTCCTAGGCACTTTATAATATCCCATTAGTTGCTCAAGGTGAAAAACCTACAGAATGGGCTGGAATGATTTATCTTTTGGGAAGCTGAAGCTGTGTGGCTGGCACTTAGCAGTGAGGTGAAGTCTGGGGACTCCTCCTCAGAGAAGCAATAGCTAATAATATGTAAGTGTTGGTACTTAAACAGGATTTGAAGCCTTAAGCTAAATATATTCCTCTTCTACGGCAGATTTTTAAGCAATTGTAAGTGCAAGCAAGCGAGCAAAGAAAGCAAAGTTGTGGTAGAAGAGGCAAGAACTTGGGAGTCCTTGACTTTGCTATGACTAAAATCATACCAGAGTCAACCTCCTGAATTTTTAAGGGTATGGAACCTCGCCTCGGGGCCCCTGTATCAATGAAGAGCTATTGGGGAAATAGCTGGTAAATGGAATCTGAAACCATATGAAGAACGGCTTTCCAGTGACCAACTCAGCATACCTGTTCTGAGTTGATTTTTACTAAGTTTTATAGTCTCATTAATGATTTGTTAAAATCAGTGATCTGAAAAACACTGCCTTGTTTCCTTTCACGGTTCTGTGTAAATGTAGCTGCCATTTAATGGCTGTTACATACCGGCTTTGCGTCTATGCTTCCAGATACTATCTCTGATCCTTCCAAACATTTCCAAAGGAATGCTGTGATTCTCCTTTTACAGCAGGAAAACTGGGAAAACTCAGCCTCAGAGAGGTCGAACAATTTCCTTATGGTTACCCAGCCAGGATTCAAAACTACGTATAAGTCCAAGTCTGTACTCTTTCTACTTCACCACACTGATTCTTCTCTGCATAAAAATTAACTTAAGAACGTATCATTACTCCTCTAAAATCTGAAAGTAACATTGCCGAATCCCACAGAACTTTATTATTATTTTTGATTCCTGTTATTTAATTCTGCTTTATGTACGTCTGAGGCATTTTCACAAGGGGAGGCTGAATGCACTTAGAGCCTGCACGTTAAATTTATGCAATCTGGAGTTGTTCTATAGATGGAGATTTAGAGCCACGCACAAAGACTCTCATGCCCCTCTCCCTGCTGACTCTGCTTCCCCCAGCCTGTTGCACTGAACAGAGGCTGCCAGAACCCGTGTGTCCATGCAGATATCGGTCTTTAACGCAGAAGTTGGCAACGCCTGAAGAATGGAAACGGCTACAGATGTGGAGGGCTGGGGAGTTCAAAAGCAGCCTTGCTCTGTGGAATCCCACATTGGAGACTCTTTCTTTTGGTTGGGAAACTAATAACCCTCCAGTTTTGAGTTAAAACATTGTACTTCTTTCAGCAGAAATATGAAAGAGCACTTGCCTTCTTTGCTGAGGCTGAGGCAGCCTTACTCTTTGTGGCTCATGAACCTGTGCTTCAGCCTTGGCCCCAGGTTCACACCTCCTCCTTGTGACTGGCACTGGTTGAAAGGAAGGATTATGGCCAAGATGTGATCTGGCTGAACAGAAGGGTGTGGTGCCAGCGTGGAGCCCCTCTCTCATCTTCAGCCCCCATCACTTCATCAGACATAAGCTATTTCTTTGGCTCCCAATTCTTCCATTGTTATTTTTCTTTAGACTTGGCATTTTTCAATTCAACAGCATCCTCATTATTTATTAAGTACAATTCCTCAAATATGACAACATCAACAGATTGCCTATTTTCCACCTTGTTCCTTTTTCTCCCTACCACCACTCCCTCATCCCTCGGGAAGAATTCATAATCCAAAATCAACTGAATAAAACTTGGTCCTGTTGTACTTTCCAGCACACCCACATGTTCTCCTGAAAGTTCTTTTTCTTAATTAGGTGTTGGCCAGGTATATGTACTGTCTTTGTGGAACCTCATGCCCTGTGCCTATACGTGTAGACATCTCAAGCTGGTCAACCAGATCAATCTCTCATCTGTGTGTCAGTACATTAACCACACCACCCACTCACCCATTTTTCTTTTGAGTTTCAGTCTTTCATTTCTCAATTTCTCACTTATGTTCAACTGCTCATATGACCCAATGAATAATTCCTTTTGTCTTTCTTCTCAATCACCTTTTGTCCCAGGAATAAAATTGGAGGCTGTGACTTGGCCCTTGCACAAGCTTCGGGGCCATGTGATAGAATTAGATGAGAACTATGGAATGAGAGTCTGGATACAAGAGTACTTCTGGTTCAGCAACTTGGGACTTTGAACAAATCTGCCTTTCTGAGCCTCAGTTCTCTCTTCTAAAAGGGGGCTGGATGATTATCTCTAATGTCCATTAATTCATTCAAGGAGAGGATAATAAGCACCTACTTTATGCCTGCCCTGAGCTAGGTGATGTGGATACAACAGTGATTAAAAAAAGCCATAGTTTCTACTCTCATGGAGCTTAAAGTATATGGGGGTATTGGCTGTCAATGAATAATTCCACAAATAAACACGGATTTGTCAACCATTATAAACGCTATGAAGGAAAAACATAGTGTGCCACGGGAATACTTAGTGAGAGTTCCTGACATGGGAGAGAGAGGAGTATGTCAGGAGAGGAACGTGAGGAGCTGGGTGGGGGATGGTGCAGGAGTTAACTAAGCAAGGAAGGAGAGAGAGATGATTCCAGGCTTAGGAAATGGAAAATGTAAATGCCCTAAAGCAGACGGGAGTAAGGTAAATGGGAAGTAATGAATAAAGACCAGCAATGCTGACAAAGACCTCACTAGGAACAGGGGTTTAAAATGAGGCCCCAGAGGTAGACAGAGGCCAGACTGGTGAAGCTTTGTAAGCCAAGGTAAGAACCTTGAACTATATGCTAAGTATAATTAGAGAGTTTGAAAACAGCAGAGTGGCATGAGGCTTGCATTTTATTTTATTTTATTTTATTTTTTTAAGATTTTATTCATTTATTTGACAGAAGGGGGTCACAAGTAGGCAAAGAGGCAGGCAGAGAGAGAGAGGGGGAAGCAGGCTCCCTGCTGAGCAGAGTGCCAGATTCGGGACTCAATCCCAGGACCCTGAGATCATGACCTGAGCCGAAGGCAGCGGCTTAACCCACTGAGCCACCCAGGTGCCCGAGGCTTGCATTTTAAAAGGTCATCCTATCTGCCTAAGAAGAAAATTGATAGGAGGCATTGGGAACAAAAGTTGGGCATATTTAGGGTTCCCAGGCAAGAGAAGAGTATAACTTACAAGAGGATGGTTGCAGACCCTCCTTCCAAGCTCAATTCTGATGACTTTCCTTTTGACCCCACCCTTCCAGTCACACTGGAAGTGATCTTTACTCTTCCTGCACTAGGTCTTTATTTCAACCTCACATAGGGCGCATGTTTATTCTACTTTGTCTTAGCTATTCATTGTTTTATTTTCCCAACTGGACTGGAAGCCATATAGTACTTACGTCTTACTTTATTTTTTTTTTCAAGGCCTCCCCAACCACAGATGCCCACAAATTGTACCACAGCACAGCAAATGTGTTTTCAATGGATCTGACCCTTCCAGACTCACATAGAGGAGACCCTGTTATCTCTCCTTGGACCTACATCTTGCTTATCTTTTTATCCCTAAAAAACCTAGCCCTACATATAATGGGTGCAGAATGGGGGTTCAGGTGGGATCTGTGCTTTTCTTCACAGGCAACTTTAGGAGCTAGAGCAACACCTACCCCAGAGGGAAAGCAAGGGACTTCTTGGCAGGCCTGAGTGGTCTTTAGCCTTTGTATCCATGAAATTTTCTCTGTCTTCCCTGAGGAAACTGAGAAAGGGGAGGGGCTGTGGAGGGGGAGGAGGAAGAAGGAGAGGTTCTTTCAGGAGAAAGAAAGTTCTCTTTTCAGAAGAAGGAGAAGTTCTTCTTTCCCCTGTGGTACATCTGCCCACAGAATTCTCACACATACAGCTGCATGGTTGTTTCAAGTGTTGTATGACACAGGATGAAAGTTCTGGACTATCAGGATTATAGGGTCTGAGGCAGATGAAGCTCCCTCACTTGGTGCTCGCTTACAGTTTAGTCCCTTCCAGGAGGTTATTACTCACTCTCTGTGCTTTGAGGTACTGACTCTCATAGCCAGGGGTCCTGTTAGAAATCTGTTCATATTGTTCCTCTCCTCCCTCCAAGGCCGAGGAACCTTCATCATCTTCTTTGTGGCCTTTGGCAGAGCACAGTCCTTTCGTATTTGGATCCTAGACCTAGCCCTCTGGTGTTTGGTTGAAGCTCTTGTTCTAGCTGCCAGTTTCTTCAGCGCAGTGTTGGATTCTTTTTCCATGATTTCTGTTTGCTCTAAATTTCTTCTCTTTTGTATTCTTAGTGGCTTATATTAGTCATTCCCCTAAGTTCTGGGATTTCAGAGGAGCTCATAATAACTTTTTCCTTTCCCTCATTTTTTTTTGTTAGAAAAAGAAAAAGAAGGAGAAACCTTACCTTTCCTCAGCACCCTTTCTTTTTCCTCAGAGCCCACTTCTGATGCCATCTACTACTACAATCTTTTTATAAACTCTGTTACAGATGTGCTAAAAGCAATCTCTGTAAGACTCTGAGAAGTCCTTATTGTCTTCAATTAGACTCTGTAATTCTTAAGACCCTGCCTCCCCCACCACCCGCGGGCATGTTTAAATTTAGAAAGCTGAGACCTTGTCTGAGATTACTTTTTATTCCATATTTATTTTCTGATGAGAGTGATATTTTTCTCTGACTGATAGTTTTTCAGTCTCGAATTAGGAAAGACTAGCATTAGAAGTAACCTTAGAGATGATCTAAATTCTTATCCATACTCATTCTATTGTTAAGAAACTCACCCCAAGTCATTTCATTATTTAGTACTAATGACCAGAATCTTTGTCTTCAAAGGCCTAATTCTGAATCCGTGCTTTATAATTCTCTTCTTTAATTCTCTACAGAAAGTCATCTAGCATAACAAAGACAATGTGTACTTACAGGGCATTGCATCATTTATGTCCACAATCGTTCACCAAATATTTATTGAACACCTATATTAGCTAGTCACTGAGCTGGTATACAACCATTTCACATAAACAGCCTGATTTAAATGCAAACCACAAATGGTTACTTTCTGTTAATCATTTACACATTTTAAGTTCTTTTCCTAAAAACTGAAGAAGTTAAAACAAAATATTGTAGTTCTATTAGATACAGAGTGTCATTTTAGGTAGGATAAGGAGAATTCCATGTGTTTACTGTTTCTGTTTTTATACTCTACTGAATTACAGATTTCTTGTTTTTGTATGTAAATGTTTTGGTACACCGAGGGACAGGTTAAGTTTGAGTGTTTGTAAAAAAAAAAAAAAATAGTGGGAATTCAGGTCATTCTCAGAACAAGGTGGGGAAGAGGTTGGGAAAATTGAGATTTAGAAGGAAACTGCCAAAATGTTAATTCTCCCTGAGAACTCGGATCAGGTTGTTTAGTTATTTAATTATTTTGCAGGTAGCTTAGTATCATAGTGTGAGAGGACTATCTGAAATTGCTCTTGACTTCACTGGAGGGAATGTGGAAAGACAGAGAGGTCTTTTCTCAGCACTCTCCTTATTAACTGCTCTCTTAGGATTTAGCTGTCTGTGGTCATTTTAAGTAGCAAGCATTGGAGACAATAACAAAGTTTGACAGTAATTGCAAAGGTGGAAGCGACTGTGCCCAAACCACAACCCAGGGTCAAAAGGATCTTCATCCATTTGAAGATAAAAATTGTGATGTTGAAAGAGCACTGGTGTGAAGTCAGAGGAAGTTGAGGTGCTCTCCCTCACTCTAGCTCTTCATGGCTCTCTGACATGGGCGGGCCACCTAACCTGGCGGAAACTCTCCTGACCTCTCAAGTATGGATGAAACTCGTATCGTTCCATGACCTGGTGGTGTTCTGAGGATCAATAAGATAACTAATATAAAAGTGCTTTGAAAACTCAGAGACCTTTAGAAATATAAGGCCGTTTTATTCCAAAACTCCAGAATTTTCGCCAGAAAATGGAGTATTTCTATCAAAGAAATTAAAGCTTCCTCCTTTTGTGTGTGTTGGGAGTCTGCATTCATAGTTTACTCTACTGAAGGGACTTCTGTTATCCCGCCTTTGAAACTGGCAAGAGATACACTCAGTGCTGGTGGAAAGAGCGGGCTTCTCTTACCCCTTCAAAAACCGAAAAGAAGACTGATGTTTGTTAGCGAGGCTCAGTCCAATGCACATGATGATGCGGCAGCCACCGACTGCCACCAGTCATCTCCCATTCCCAGACAGTCATGGGAACACTTTGTAGACAACTGATATGAGGTTCTGAATTGTGTTTGCCATCTTTCCAGGTGGTGGCTGATACTAAACATTTTTTTTTTTTTTTTCCAGAGCTGTGGAATCTGTTGTATCATAGTAGAAAGGACAAAAATCCCTTTGTAATGCTGGATTGCAAAGAACATGCTTTTTCACGTTCCGTTGGTTCATTCAATGAAAATTCGCTGACTGGCCACCATGGTGGGTGCTGGAGATACAGGCCAGTGTGGTTGGGAAGTTGCCATGGAATAATTACATCACATGGTGATACAGTTCTGGCCCGAGGTAGTTAAGTTGGAATGCATCCTCCTATTGTGTGCCCTTGTGTGGAAATTTTAGAGGGTATGTATCTCAGAGAGTACAAGATGGAGGAGACTCTGTCAGCTTGACCTCTGTAACACATTTTCTATCCCACTCCACCCTGCTTCTGATCAGCATTCAGCATTGTGAAGATAACAGAAGTGAGAAATAAACCTGAGGGTTGTCTGAGGTAAGAGCAAACAGTTGTTTACTTTAATACACGTATTGGCAAATATATAATAAATAAGCAAGATCTTTGTCCTCAATCAGCTTAAATTTTAGCATGACACAGAATGGTCATACAATGTAGAAACTCCTAACCTGGGGCAGAAGTTTTATTGGAAAGGGCCTGCAGTAATACACCATGTATGGCCTGAACAAATGATATCCTTTTACATATATATGCTACTATTCCGTAAATGTAGGAGCTGTTGTGATTAATAAAATACAAACCCATGTAAAAGTTCCTAAATTCATTGTCTCTTTATCATCTTGAATTTTACTTCTGCCTGTGTGATTATTTTATTACATGTCTTTCCCCACCAGAATGTAGGCTCCATGATTCTGTTTTTATACTCCATCAAGTCCCTGGGTACTCAAAGAACGTTGGTTAAATGTTGATTAAGTGTATTTTATCAACCAACAGGTTGAGGAATTACAAATATCACGTGCTGCCCCTTGAAACTTTATAATGTTAAAAAGGTGTCCTCCTTTGGGTTGAGGTTGAGACTCTGAGTGTGGGTCAATAAATGAAAGATAAATAACATACAGAAAAAAGAGCCAGATTAGAAGGGGCAAAGACTTAAAACTGATGGGTAGAGATAATTAGCTATGGAATATCACCTCTGCCTTCATCTTTCATTGTCTTGCACTCCTCCATACATTTTACATTTCAAAAAATTCTGCCAAATTGCCTCATATATGATCTTTACTTTAACACACCAGGTGAGAAGGGGTGTAGATTTCCTGTGGCCTTGTTCTTTTCTCTTAAGGCTTTACAAAGATGCTTATGCTTTGAAGGACAGAGCTGGAAAGGACTGGCAAGATCATGTCCTACCAGAGTCATTTTACACCGAGGATACAGAATGCCTCCAAAGCTAAGTTTCCTGTCCAAGGTCATGCAGCTAGATGGTGGCCGAGGCAGGACTAGAATCTAGTTTGACCCAGGCTCTTTCCACTACACTTCACTGTCTCTTTGTTGGGGTCAGGTTTGTCATCACTCAAATGTTTGATATGGGAGGAGAATGTGATACAACTTATAAATGAAGGAAGTATGGATTCAGATTTATAGTTTGTGTCATCAGCCTTCTGTTTTCAATCAGTCTTTCAAAATATATGCTCCAAGCTAGCAACTGCTCGAGGCAGCCAAATATACAACTTTGATTGTAAATTTAATGTTAACATTTATCTAATTCTTTGGTAGATCATAATCTTTAAGGTAGCATGTATTTATTCTGTTAATTCACTATAAATATGCCACTCACCTTAATAAGAGTGAGTAAATATGTTCTTTCTTCATCATTTGGCCATTCTTTCTATACAATAATTCCCTTCTGAAGCCAATATCATTGCTAATTCTGCATTAAGAAAGATAAAGACATAAAACACAGTATTACAATAAATATCTGGCTAGCCACAGAGATACTATTTTAAAGGAAAATTGTCTCAAGACACTTTAATGCTTTCTATTGCTATAGTTGCAGAATTACTTGAAGGGACATTGCTAAGGGGAACCTCTATTATATCTATTAGTGAGATTTATAAGAATGCTAATCGGTAAATCCAAACCTGACTCCACCAACACTGATGCAAATTAATGCAATTCTTACTATTACACTTAGGGTTACAAATATTCATGCAAGTTGTCTATTATAATACACATAGACCTCCACATATTCTAAATTTGTGTGCAAAAGAACATGGTATATATGTTGCCATCATGACAAAAAGCACACTGTCATCCACAAAATGAATATTCTCATTTTGGTTAAACATAACACCTCTAGTGACACACATGCTCTTATTGTTGGAGAAGTATACACTACAACTAGAGATTTAAGGACAGCTGGTTCAAATATTTTCCAACAACTTTCAATGCCATTGACCCATAATCTTTGTCATCAGCCCGAGTGGTACTCTGAATATCAGAGTTCAGAGGAACATGAATCATTTGGTGAAGAGTGAGGAGATTAAAAAAATGGTACTGGGAAACATTTCAGGCATGGAGAAACTGGAAAAATGTATCATGGCAGCATGACTAATTAAGACGTCTGGAGGAAGGAAGAAGTCTGTATCAGTGGAAGTAAGTGTGAGTCTGTGCTATAAAAGTTTGTGATCACAGCACTGAATATCTAGTGAAGTTTATGATGAACTGCTTTAAGAAATCTAAGTCATTTCCATATCAGATAAAGGATTAGTATCCAAAATCTATAAAGAACTTATCAAACTCAACAAATAATCCAACCAAGAAATGGGCAGAAGACTTGAACAGACATTTCTGCAAAGAAGACATCCAAATGGCCAACAGACACATGAAAAAATGCTCAACATCACTAGGCATCAGGGAAATAAAAATAAAAAATACAGTGAGATACCACCTCACACCTAACAGAATGGCTAAAATTAACAAGTCAGGAAATGACAGATGTTGGACAGGATGCAGAATAAGAGGAACCCTCCTACACTGTTGGTGGGAATGCAAGCTGGTGCAGCTACTCTGGAAAACAGTGTGGGGGTTCTCAAGAAGCTGAAAATAGAGCTGCCCTATGACCCAGCAATTGCACTACCAGGTATTTACCCTAAAGATACAAATGTAGTGATCTGAAGGGGCACATGCACCCGAATGTTTATAGCAGCAATGTCCACAATAGTCAAAACTATGGAAAGAACCTAGATGCCTATCAACAGATGAATGGATAAAGAAGAGGTGGTATATATTTATAATGAAAAACTATGCAGCCATCAAAAAATGAAATCTTGTCATTTGCAATGACATGGATGGAACTAGAGGGTATTATGCTAAATGAAATAAATCAATCAGAGAAAGCCAATTATCCTATGCACTCTCTGATATGAGAAATTTGAAAGGCAGGGCAGGGAACTGTGGGGGGAAGGGAGGGGAATAAAATGAAACAAGATGGGACTGGGGAGGAAGACTCTTAATCTCAGAAAACAAACTGAGGATTGCAGGGAGAGGGATAGGGTGATTGGGTTATGGACACTGGAGAGGGTATGTGCTATGGTGAGTGCTGTGAATTGTGTTAAGACTGAGGTTTCACAGACCTGTACCCCTGAAGCAAGTGATACATATGTTAATATTAAAAAAAAAAGAAATCTGTCATTTCAAAATATTTTTTTATGAATGCCCTACTTTATAGCTCTCTTTGAACGTTCTGCATGATAAATAAGATTGCTTCATTATTAAGTCGCTTGTCATCCTCAAATATGAAAATTCATTTAGATGAAGATGAACACAAACCTGATTTTTAATTCCATTGTCATATTCAGGTTTTGAGGTGTGTATATTAAAGATTTTATTTATTTATTGAGGGCGGGAGAGAGAGAGAGAGAGAGTGCACAAGGGGGGCAGGGGCAGAGGAGGAGGAGAAAGAATCTCAAATAGACTCCACTCTAAGCACACAGCCCAACATGGGGCTCGATTCCATGACCCTCAGATCATGACATGGGCCAAAATCCAAAGTCAGACACTCAACCACCTGAGCCATGCAGGTACCCCTGAGGTATTTATTCTAAATACATGTTCTGTTGAACTATGTGGCCTCAAAGAGTTAGTACTTTTTTTTTCCAAGTCACAATAATTAGGAGAATATACTGTATTTTCCAGGTTTATTAAAGAACCAAGTTCATTCATTATCTGCTTTTAAGAATTTTAAAATTATTGAATAGCTTATTTTCCTTTCTCTATAGATTTTAAATAATTTAAAAATCCCAGTTTATGTTATAATCAAGATGTGATTCATGTTATTTAATGCTTTGGTCTGTGTTTTGCCTCCAACAGCCCAATCTCAGATGGTATTTTGGTTTCAAAGTAGCCATTGATCTTGATGTTGTATAAGCACACTCAAGAAAAGCCATATTGGAGTTGTTAATAAACACTCTTAAATGATCCTTGATCTGTGATTTAATGTGTGTTTGTATGTTTTTTTATATGTAACCATTACTTTTTTTTTAATGTTATATATTTTAAATCTCTTGACTTTATCATCTCCCTCTCATTTCTTCTGAAAATGTCTTGTTTTATCTAATGTTCCATCAAGGGCATTTTGCTTTAGAGATGCAATCTAACTAATATAATATGTACATAATATTACATGTACTTCTGTTTCAAAGGGTTTACAACCCAGAAAAGGCATCTTTTTTTACTCATGACAATATTCCTTGTAATTCTAATCCATAAATATCTGCAAATCAGGTATTTATGAATTTAGCCAAACTACCTAAATGTAAGGAAGAGATAGTAGAAAATGAAGGATAGCCAACTAGTTAAATTTTTTCTTACCCTTAGATTTTCCACACCTAATAATCACCACTGTCAGTTTAAATAGATTTGACTGCAAAATGGATTATAAAGAAGTAACTTTATGTCTTTCTCCAGAGTTCTTTCAAAATATGTCTTTTTAGTTTTAAAAATATATACATCGTGCAGAAACAGCAGCAGTTCCAAACCAGAAAAAATTATGGAAAAGGAATAATGAGATAGAGTGAAAGAATCCCAAATCAGTACCAGATGCTGAACAATTAGGTTCAACTGCTAACAGGTGTGTGGAAGAGACCATGTACAATGTTACTCTCTGTCAATGTGCCTTTCAAAAGGACTCTTGGTTGTTAAATTCCCAGAGAGAGAGAGAGAGAGAGAGAGAGTGTGTGTGTGTGTGTGTGTGTGTGATTACCCATCTAAGATATAGCTTGTATTCTTTATAGATCTCTTTTTACACTGAATAGAAATTAAATATCCTTATCATATAGGTCATGGAGCTGTGGGGTAGGGAATGCAAAGGAGTGGTGGTATTTACAACCTGTGGTCCTTGGTTCTGTAGATTTGCATGGAGAGCTTCTGGGATGACAAATCCTTCAAAATGCAAGCAAAAAAAAAAAAAAACAACAAAAAACAAAAAACAAAAGAAAACCAAAAAACAACCAACCAAACAAAAAAAAAACCCAAATAAAAAAAAAACCTTTTTTGTTAATTCTTGGATGAGGTTTCAATGTTTTCAGTGACTTTTTTGAAAGTCTGTGACTATCCTCCTCCAGTTTAAACTGGTGTGGTGAAAAATATAATTTTTAAGTTAATCAGTCCTGTGTCAGAATCTGTGCATATTACTTGACCTTTCTAAGCATGCTTTTTCATTTATAAAATGAAGATAGTGCCACTGACCTCTTTTGTTTATTTGGTTATTTAAAACAGTGTTCTCCAAACTTGGGCATGCATGTTAACCACCTGGGGCGTGGTAAAATGAATATTGTTTCAGTAGGCCTGGGATGGCACATGCAATTCTGCATGTCCAAGAAGCTCCTAGATGACGTTGATACAGTTGGTCTGCATACCACACTTTAGGCGGTAAAGATTTCAAGCACTGGTTCTTGAATTTGAGAGCACATTTTAATCATCCAGGAAGTTGAAAAAAACAATGACATCTGGGCTCTACCTCCAAAGTTTTGGATTAATTGGCACGGGGTGTGGCTTGAGCATCAGGACTTTTTAAAGCTTCCCAGATGCTTGGAATGTGCAGTGAAGTTTGGGAATCGCTGATTGAAAACACAGTGTCTGACTCATGTTACACACTCTACAATCATTAGTTTCCTTAAGAGGATCCTCAATTATTGGGGTAGGGTAATGAAAAGTAAAACACTGACGTATTCTTTTCAGTGGTATAAGAACTGGAAAGATTGCTAGTGACGAGGGAAATAGAATTCCATTCTGCAATAGATTTGCTCTGAGACCAGGGGTGTGGTTTCTTATCATTTCTGTGTTTCTTATATTTAAACAATTGGGAGGAAAGAGATAATTATACTTGAACCTCACATATTTGTTAGGAAAATTAATGTTTATGAAATACTTTGAGACTCATGGATAAAAGGGTATTCAAGACATGTAAAATAAACAAAGGGAAAGAATGGGCACACCTTAAAAATATTCAGTAATTTTCTCTAAACAAGGGCAGAAAGTGTTGGAGTGATAAGGAAGAAGGATGGTAGTGAAGGGAATCTTGTGTTTTCTTCAGATATTAGGAGAAGTGACACAAAAAATTTTACATTGGTTCATTTTACTGGCCTTTATAATTTTTAAAGGTTTCTTTTCTAATGGGAGCCTAAATTTTAACTCAAAATCTAGGTTTCTCAAGTCTTCTTATTCAGACACAGGCTATGGGGAGCCACCTTTGACTAAGCTGTTATTATTACCAATCCCTGCCAGAAAGAACTCCCAGCCTCTCTTAAGAGACCCTTTGGGAGTACTTTAAGCAAGTGCTTTGAAATTTGTAAGTGTTGATCTCATTTATGAGTGTCCAAATTCCTTGAGAGTGAAGTTCTTTGCCATTACTATAAAACATCAAATATTTGGAAAGGACATTTATTGGGGCGGGGTCCAACATGGTGTATGTAAAAGGCGGTGAGCTCCTCTTTGCACTGGACTGAAGTCGATGGAATGCAGAGATACGGATGCCAGGCCAGACATCTTCTATTCCCCCACCAGATCAAGTCTCCACTGGTCTACCCTGCTCTTAGACTTGGACACTGACCTACATGGATTCCATGAGTGGAATCTGGCCTCAGGTTGGATTTGGTAAATGGGGTGTCCCAACAGAGGAAACACAGGGAGGAAGAAGAGAAAGTGGGAGTTTTTATTCCTCTGGTTCTATTTCTGATCATCCCCTTATGCTGACTGCACTCCTTGACTAAAAGTCACAGCTTCTGTCAAGGTGGTTCTATCAGGCACTCTAGTTCTTGGTTCTATTGTCTTTCCCTTTACCTACTCTTTGAGATCTATGAAGATCTAATAATAGTTGCATATTACTGAACCCAGAAATCTGCTCTATTCCTTCTAGCTTCCCTTCATTCTGCCCATGATTTTGTAACTTAGCCTTCTATTAAACCTTCCTTAGTTTATTCTTACTTGGCACAAACAGAAATACTGTGAGACTAGGGACCTCATCTCTCTCATTTGCTATTGTATATTTATTGGTATTTCCTGAAGGAAAAAATAAACAAAAAGTTTGAGCCTCTTCTTCATTGGCTGCCTTTGTACACTTGGCTTAAGGGTATTGATTAGTTATCAAGGGAGAAGCTCTGTGAGCAATGGTAGTCTTCCAGTGGTTAAATTTATCTAAGAGTTAAGACCCATATATAGATCTTCTCCATGTTCCTTTTGCTTAAATTTACTTTTAAATTCTAAAAGTTACGTGGAGTTTTGAAAATATGCTGTAGGAATTACACTAAAGCAAATACAGGTTTTTAACATTCCTCTCACATATTTAATAACTTAGTAGGTTACCCTCAGACCCAAGCAGAACCTGCTGTAGAATCTGCTAAGCAGCATCTTTCAGTAGACAGTGGGGCCATGTCTCTTAAATTCCATGCTTCTTCTTCTTCTTTTTTTTTTTTTAAGATTTTATTTATGTATTTGACAGGCAGAGGTCACAAGTAGGCAGAGAGAGAGAGAGAGAAAGAGAGGTGGAAGCAGGCTCCCTGCTGAGCAGAGAGCCTGATGTAGGGCTCAACCCCAGGACCCTGGGATCATGACCTGAGCTGAAAGCAGAGGCTTTAACCCACTGAGCCACCCAGGTGCCCCTTAAACTCCATTCTTCTTAGCTGCCGCTTCAGCTTCTCTGCCCCTTACTTTTTTCTTCTTTAGCAATAAAAGTTTTATTCATATTCTGAAATGATGATCTGTATGCTTTGCTTACCCACCTAGAGATAAAAACAAGTCACATTTTCTTTGGTGTCCAAATTGAGCCTTCATTTGTTCAAGTTAACCAGAAAGTCTAGAATCCAGTAACTTTCTTCCCAAATTTTTCTAAGGAGCAGCTTAAGCAAGCTTGTAACTCAGGACTCCTCCAAATGAGCTTGATGCACTCATGGGGTCAGGTCTCTGTGGCGGCTGGATTTTGGACAGCCCTGTCTTTGTTTCTGCTTGCCTCCTCCAGTAGCTCCTTGCTGTTGTCACCACAAAAATTTCTGTTGTCTATTGCTTGAACCTCATCTTGGGTGATTCTGATATTTGAAGATAAACCCAGTTCATAACACTGGATTGCATGTGCCCAAATTTGTATGCTGAAGGCCTAACCCTCAATACCTCAGAATGTAATTATATTTGGAGAAAGGGCCATTGAAGTGGTAATTAAGGTAAAATAAGGTTGTACGGGTGGACCCTAAACCAATGACTGGTTTTCTTACATAAGAAGAGGAGACTGGGGGGTGCCTGGGTGGCTCAGTGGGTTAAAGCCTCTGCCTTTGGCTTAGGTCATAATCCCAGGGTCCTGGGGTTGAGCCCTACATCAGGCTCTCTGCTCAGTAGGAAGCCTGCTTCTCCTCTTCTCTCTCTGCCTGCCTCTCTGCCTGCTTGTGATCTCTGTCTGTCAAATAAATAAATAAAATATTTAAAAAAGAAAAAAGAAGAAGAGGAGACTGGGACACAGATGTACACAAAGACCATGTGAAGACAAAGAGAGAAGACAGCCATCTCTCTCAAGAAGAGAGGCCCCAGAAGAAATGAATGCTGCTAACACCTTCATATTGGACTTCCAGCCACCAGAACTGTGAAGAAATAAATTTCTGTTGTTTAAGCCACCCAGTGTTTAGCACTTGGTTATGGCAGCCCTAAAAAACCAATACACCCCATATCTTTAGGCCTTCATGATCATGGCCAATCTTGGCCAAATCACTAAGACTCAGACGGCACCTTCAGCAAAAAAGATGGGTATCACGTTACCCTTAGGCAGAAAACACTAGAACCCAACCACTATGGGCCTGCCACTTCATTTCAAGTAGGAGAATATTATAAGGCACTCATAAGAGCTTCTAGCATTAGATACCTGGTATGCCTACTCTTGACATGCCCTTTGTTGTTAGGGTGAGAATACAGATTCAATAATGTTCAAGATACTAGTGGGCTTAGAACTTAGATATTACCCCTTGAAGATGGAGCCTTTATTCACAAAGTAGGTTTTTGCTGCTGCCATCACTAATATTCTTAAGCCTCTATTCTTTGTAATCTAAATCCCAAACAGGAATAAGTCCTTCTTCCTCCAGCCCTATTTTCTGCCCTAGGATTTACCATTACACAGGGTGACAGACAGGGTGAGTATATCCATGTTCTTCAGGGGAAACTCCTACTTACCAAGGTATGATTATTTGATACTAGTGTAGATCCTAAGGTACATACCTTTTTATAGACTTTAGCTTCCACATTTTAAGGTCTTTAAGGTCCACACTGAAAAAAGCATGAAATCTTGCATTTTGTCCTTGGAAAGAAAATCTAATAATTTCAACTTTTAAGACTGATGCTTTTAATGGATTCCAGATTGATTTAATTTAGAAAAAGTCTCAGTTATTCTATCTTTTCATGCTACTTCTCCACTACATTCTCTATTCTTATCCTATGGAATTTCTATCAGATGATGTTTAGATTTTCAATTTATGCTCCCCAGAAATTAACTGCTCTTTTTCTTGCTTTACCACATTCTGGGTGAATTCCTCAATAATATCTTGTAATTTTTTTTTTTTTTTAAACTTCATAGTACAGAGCACAACACCACTGAATTTCTTACTTTAATAACTACAATTTTTATTTCTAGGAACTTCTGCTTTTTATATCCATTTGTGCATTTTCATAACTTTTTTTTATTAAGGAGACTGTTCCTTACATCTTTAAGGTTTCCAAGACATTCCTAATTAAAAATTATTTTTAGATTGCTCTATTATTTTAATTTGGGATTGAGTAAATTCACCTTCCAATTGGTGATTTGGTTGGTCTCATTTTTTTGTATTATTTTTTATTATGTGTTTTGCAAATCTGATGTGCAGGCTCATCTTGAATGGGATTCTCATCCCCCACCCCACCCTCTTCTCTCTGGACATCCCTATCCTGTCTAGTGATTTTTTGGTTGTATCCAACCAGCTTCCTAGGAACAGTTTCCTCCAGCTAAGAACCCAGGTCCATACCGTGTTGTGGTAATACAGATTCAATGGCTGACTAATGGACAGCTTGACTTGGAGCCGGACTGTGAGGCTGCTTTTGCATCATTCTGCATCCACAGACATTGGATTAGTTTGCTAGGGCTGCCACAAAAAAGAACTGCAGGTTAGGTTGTTTAAACAACAGAAATTTATTTCTTCACAGTTCTGGAGGCTAGAATTCCAAAATCAAGTTGTCAGCAGGGTTGGTTTCTTCAGAAGGCCTCTCCTCTTGACTTGTAGATGGCGAAATGTTTTTACATGGTCTTCCCTCTGTGACTGTATCTGTGTCCTAATCTCCTCTTCTTATAAAGATGACAGTCATGGTATATTATGATCTCATTTAAACCCAATTACCTTTAAAGACCCAATCTCTAAACATAGTGTAGGGTACAGGGGATTAGGGCCTTCAACACATGAATTTTGGGAGAACACTCAGCCCAGAACAGGCATGATATTTTATATCAGCTGTAACCTCAGAAAATATTAAATTTCAGCTCTTTTCAGCTTCCTTTCGTAGGCATGGAAACCCACATTGGCCTTGTTTTCAAGCAAAGAGACAGGCTTCAACCCCCACATCCAAATGGATTTAGTTCCATTATTCTGTGGGTACCAAAGCCCTGGTTGTTGTTGCCTGTTTCTCAACAAATCGACCATGAGTGCCATTCCTATGCCATCGACTTCTTTGTGCTTCAATCCATAAAAATGATTGCCTTATTTTGAGCTTAGCTATATATATTTTTTATCTTTCTCATATTACATTTTATATATCATTTTTGTAATTTTGGATTATGGCAGAGAATTGTCAATGCATGACTTAATAGTACTGTTATAAAGACGTTCCCAAACTAATTTTTTAAAGAGAAAAATAAAAATTGTTGACAACAAACATTCACTGCAAATGCAAGTGTAACCATTTGATAGTCTGTGGTTAGAAGCATATTTAGGTATCTTACCGAACCAATATGATTACCAATAAACATAGAAGATTAACTTGAATCCAATAGTGTTCTTCCAAATGTATGTCCAGTTATCTAAATACAGAGTAGTGCAATTTAAAAATTTTAAGCATAGCTTAGTTTTAAAACATTGCATAATGTAGTCACTTATTATACAATTTGAACAACTGGGTCACAAATCATTTTGGAAAGTTTGAATTATTTATGCTAATGGGGGGGAACACTGACAAGGATAATGCGAGAATGGTAAATTGCAAATAATTTATATTTTGTTTTGCTCTGTTTTTCTGTACTCTATTTAATCCAGGTGTTTGATGTGCTGGGAGTTATACCATTTCCATTCAAATGATGAAAACACATTCTGAATATCTGATTTGAAAAATTCCCCAGCTTCCCATGCTGTTTTATCATTTGCCAAAGTCTTTCCTGTTACATGGACTCCATGCACAAGAGAGATGCTAGATTGGTTCTGACTGATTCACAACATCTGGAGCTCACCTTATCTCTTTCTAAACTCGTCCATGGTCTGACTCACATCTTTCTTAAGGAGCATATTGGAAGATAATGATGTGTTTTGGCTTCCATGGTTTTATGCAATGTCTGACCCTAGGAGGAAGAGAGAGAAATGATCTAAAATCCCACAGAGGTTATATGTAGACTAAGTCAGTAGAACATAAAGCTTATTATATCCTCTGTGAATAATCCACAAAGGGGCTAGTTCAGATATTGATATATATGACTGCTAAATTGCTGAGAGTTTATTGTGATGCAAAGACTTCAAATTGTTGTCAACCTGCTCCAGTTTACCTGAACAATGAAAGGAAAAATGTAAGTGAATAAAACCATACTTGGAATTACTCTGATGATTATAAACATTACATAACATCCTGACATGATTTAACCACCTTATATTCAAAACCACTGACAGGCACCTTCTTGTACATAGAAGAATGGATCTACTTAACTCTCTCAAACAGTGCAGTCTTTGACCTTGATCTATAAAAATTTACCAATAATGTACACTCTGTTACAAATATATATTGAGATCTTTCTACTTGTCAGAACCATTCTAGGCACTGAGATACAGCAGTGAATAAAATCAGATTCCAGTCTGGGAGGTATTCAGAGCTTGATATTTATGTTTTCCAAATGAAATATGACCAAACATTTGGACCCATTAACAAAAGAGCAACCTATTCAATGCTTTTCTATAAAAATGCTTATTAAGTGCTTCAAGATCTGAATTTTGGAATTCCAGCTGAACTGTTTTGATGCATTTATAGATGAGTTGTAGTTAACTTTTCTGATAGAACTTTATGATTCTGATATTATTTTTTTGTAACAGGTCTAGTCAATGATAACTATAATTTTTATATTTAGGTTATGTAAATTGGAGAGTCAAAGAAATTACCCAGACAAATTAGAAGAAAAAGATGTCAAGGAAAATTAGATTTTCTTACTCAGACTCAAGGGTCCATTACTCAGATTCATAGGATACTTAAATCAATTTCCGTTTTGCTTTTTATGCAAATGGACAAAACCAGTGAGAAAGGTTGAAAAGGCAGAGGATAATGTTTCAATTTTTCTAATGTAAGTAACTACTTTTTTTAATAGCCTCAGTTTTATTATTCAACACTACGCCAATAGTTTACTGTAGTAAATTTGTGCTATAAAAATAGTCTACATGGACATTGGTTTCCGAAGTTAAAAATGCACAACCAGGGACACCTGGGTAGCTCAGTGGGTTAAAGCCTCTGCCTTCAGCACAGGTCATGATCCCAGAGTCCTGGGATCTAGCCGGCATTGGGCTCTCTGCTCAGCGGGAAGCTTGCTTCCCTTCCTCTCTCTCTGCCTGCCTCTCTGCCTACTTGTGATCTCTGCCTGTCAAATAAATAAATAAAAATCTTAAAAAAAAAATGCACAACCAAGTTTAAGAATGAACTGACCAAAGTTTGCAGGGAAATTTTACGTGGTTCTGAAATTGTGTATGTGGATTTAAAATATTATTTGCAATCAGTGATATTTTTAGGTTATTATGTATGCAAAAAAATGCTAAAAATACCATACATGGTTTTGTACAGCATGAAGTTTCTCCAGTTATTTGGAATTACAACTTAATTCAGTGCTTCTCCATCTATGATGTTCAAATATTCTGCTTCAGAATCACTTGGTCAGATGATTGGGTTCCACATCAGACCTTTTAAATCAGAATCTTCACAGCTGTACTGAATGCTGGAAATCTATACTTGTAATAAACTGTCCAGATGATTCTAATGCACTAAAGTTTAGAACTGTCTTAACCACATCATTTAATAAGACACTTAATTTTTTGAAATTGGCTTCTGGCTTATATATAATTTACATTGTTTTACTAATGAAAAAAATGTCAACTGCCATTTAGTCAATTGAAAAACATTGAAAAAAATGCATTACTTAGGGTTTTTTACATATTAAAGAACAGTTCACATGTGAAAAAAGGCTGTATAATTTCATAGGTATTTTACCAAGGTCGACTAATTCTAATAACTTAATTTGTAAAAAGAGGTTTTCTTTTTTTTTTAAATTAAAAAAAAAGATTTATTTATTTATTTGAGTGAGAGATTGAGAGCATGAGTGGGGGAGGGGCAGAAGAAAAAGCAGACTCCCACTGACCGGGGAGCCTGCTGCAGGGCAGATGCTTAACTGACTGAGCCATCCAGCAGCCCCCCAAAATGATTTTCTAAACTAATATTAGAATTAACCTCTTAAAACATGGGGCTACTTTCCTTTGACTTATGTAACAAAAGGGAAACATCTTTAATATATACATTTGATTAGAGTGGTTAAGCTTATCACTCATCTCTTTTTTAGTCAATTGCATTCCTTTGTAACCCAAATGAATCTTGGAGCCTCAAGTGGCACAATTTCCATAGAGAATCATATTCCAAATAAAGTCAACAAGTACAACTAAAAATGAATTCCAGTACATCAAAAAGAATTCCTTAATTACATTTCTAAAAAGTCTTTCCTAAATTCTCTAGTTCTCTTGCTACCCTGAAGTTGTTATTGAACATCCTACATCGTAAATTTGAAACCCACTTTCCATCACCATGAAACATGATTATCTTTTCTTCTCTTTCTGATTCTTTCTATTATTTAGATAGACAGAGTCTCTATGGATATCCTCCTTTTTCGCCCTACTTGTATCTCATGATTATTGTAAGTCAGATCTGAGAACCTGATTGACAGATGAGCTCTCTTACTTACTTCTAATGTGAATAACTAGGAAATGACTGAAAATATGATTATACACCTGGAAGGTTTGATGGTGGTTTGAGATTTAAAAATTCCATTTCCATCAGTATGTCCTTAACATTACTGTTACCAAGTGAAACTAACTGTGTGAGTTCTCTGAAATAAAAAACATTTTCATTTTTGTAATTCTGGCACCTAATATGTGATAGAAAATTTTGTGGTCTATAATTTCAAAATACACTAGGCTATATGATATATAATTAAATACCGAATTCTACACAGTACATATTCATTGTTGATTCTAGACTACAGCAAAAATATTTTCATGTTAATCTTGGTACTTTTACAGTTAAATGTGATCTAAGCACCATGGAACCATATATGGACCTCAGATTTTTTGCACAGGGAAATTTTTATTACATGCTTTGCCTTCAATTTACTTTAATAACTATAATAATACATTCCAGTATATAGCAGCTTTTATCCAATGATCCCAAAGCACAATATAAACATTAATTCTTAAAACTCTCTAGAAGATTGGTATTTTTAAACTCATTAAAATTTTTAATAAAAATATAAATGCTAGCTGAAACTAGCATATTAAAAGACTTAGTTTGCTAGAGAATAGTAGTATTACAGTTTTAGCTCCTGGATTTTGAAATTCAGCGTTTATTAAAATTAAAACAAAAGAGTTTTTTTTTTTCTTAGTGCAAAGTAATATATATTCATTGCAGAAAAATCTGAAGAGTACTTGAAAATATGAGGAAGAAAATAAAAATTACCCACAATTTTACAACATAGAGGTAAACACTCTTAATATTGGGTATATTTTCTACAAATCCTCTTTACATGCACATATACAAATACACTTCTTACAGCATATTATTATTAAGTGCATGAGTACATTTTTTTAACCTAATAATTAAAGCATTTTCTAATGTTTTAAAGTATTTTTAAATTTATGATTTTTCAATGACTACATAATAAACATTAGGTGAATACATAGTAATTTATTTAACCATTTACATACTTTTGGATATTTCGGTTATTCCAGGATTCCAAGATTATGACTAATCTGGTAAGGGCCATTCCTTTGCAAAGCATCTTTATCTTTCCCTCTGTTTATTTCCTTAGGGTACATTTTAGAAGGGGAATTATGGTGTCAAATGGCATTAAAGTAACTTAGGCTATTTGTATGTGTTAAGAATTTGGTTTCCAGGGGGGCCTGGGTGGCTTAGTGGGTTGAGCCTCTCTGCCTTTGGCTTGGGTCATGATTTCAGAGTCCTGGAATTGAGCCCCGGGCTCTCTGCTCAGCGGGGAGCCTGCTTCTCCCTCTCTCTCTGCCTACCTCTCTGCCTACTTGAGATCTCTCTCTCTCCCTGTCGAATAAATTAAAAAAAAAAAAAAAGAATTTGGTTTCCAAAAACATTTTACTGTTTTACTTAACTATTTGTCAAGTCTTTTACTTACAAAGTTAGAATTGGGCTTAAAACTCATGATAAAATAATCCAAAGCTAAAGAAAAATAAAATAATACCACAATGAGTAAGACAGTTGGCTTTGGAGTCAGTCATTCTGAGATCCGAATACAACCTGTGTGGCTTTAGGCAAAATAATTAACTTCTGATCTCAATTCACATCTGTAAATTGAGGCTTATAATGCCCATTTTATAGAGTTATTATAAGCTTTAAATGAAATGAGATATACAAAGGGAATAATTCTGAAAATTTCTTATTGGTGAGACAAGTCTAGCAATCTGATAGGGCCCAGCATCACTCCAAAGTGACTCCTGCCCCAGGGAAAGGAGAAGATAACCACACACACACCAGTCTGACTGCAGCCCTAGCAGTGGACTTGGGGACAGACATCTGGGTTTGACTGCATGCCCAACCTACCAAAAAAGCCTCTTAGGGGACAACATAGGGAAAGCACCCTCCAGTATGTTGTTCCTGCATCTCTAGCAAATGCCTGGTCTGACTCAACTCAAGCTCAAAGCAGCCCCAGACTGGCATACTAATAACACAGGGACCAAGCCCTGCCCCTAACAGGCAAAGAGAGCCATTTCAGACAACTGGACTGAAGGCAAAAGCAGCTCAGCCACATCAGCACGGCATATGTAACACACATAGGAGATACACCTGAAACACCAGATTCTGGTGAACAGGGGACATTGTACTGCAGGGCACTACAGCATCTCTTCTTCATAAGGCCACTACTTTCAAAAGCAGGAGATATATCTGACTTTCCTAACACACAGAAACACAGAGAGTTAGATAAAATGAGGAGACAGAAGAATATTTCCCAAATGAAAAAAAAAAAAAAAAAAAAAAGCAGGACAAATCACAGCAAGAAACCTAAATAAAATGGATGTAAATAATATGCATGATAGAAAATTTAAAGTAATGGTCATAAAGACACTGGACTTTAGAAAAGAGTGGAGGACCTCAGTGAGACCCTTAACAAAGAGATAGAAAACATAAAACAAAGAATCAATAAATAGGCATCAAAAATTCAATAAATGAAATTAAAAATAAACTAAATGGAATAAATAGTAGACTAGAGGAAGCAGAGGAGTGGATCAGTGACCTGGAGGACAGAGTAATGGAAAGCAATCAAGTTGAAGGTGAGAAAAAAAGAAACGAAAAATAAAGATTGACTTAGGGATCTCATTGATACCATGAAGGATAATGACATTTGCATTATAGAGATGTCAGAAGGAAAAAAAGGGAAAAGGAGGCAGAAAATTTACTTATAGAATTAATAGCTTGAAAGCTTACTGAATTTGGGGAAGGAAACAGATAACCAGGTCCAGGATGCACAGAAAGCTCTCAACAAAATCAACCAAAGGAGGTACACATCAAGACACATAGTAATTAAAATGGCAAAAAGTAGTGATAAAGAGAGAATTTTAAAAGCAGAAAAAGGAAAAAACCAAAAAAACAAAACAAAAAAACCCAACACCACCAAAACCAAAACCAAAAACAACAGTTACATATAAGAGAAACAAGCTAACAGCTGATTTTTCAGCAGAAACTTGAAGGCCAGAGACAGTGGCATGATATGTTCAAAGTGCTGAAGGAAAAACTCTTGCAACCAAGAATACTCTTTACAATAAGACTATCATTCAGAATAGAAGGAGAGAAAAAGAGTTTCCCAGACAAACAAAAGTAAAGGAATTCATGACCATAAATGAGCCCTATAAGAAATGTTAAAAGGGACTCTTGAAATGGAAAGAAAAGCCCATAAGCAGCCATGAGAAAAGCAGGAGTACAAAAGAGGTAAAAATTAAGAATATCTATAAAAATCAGTTAAGGGACTCACAAATGAAAAGGATGTGAGGTATGGCACCATACACCTAAAACGTGGAGGGGGAGAGGAATGAAGAATGGGTTGATACTTAAGTAACCATCAACTTAACATGGACTACTATATGCATAAGATGTTGTGTATAAACCTATCACATCCTACCATGAATCAAAAACCAGTAATAGATATGGAAAAAATAAAGAGAAATGAATACAAGTATATCACTAAAGAAACTGAGCAAACAGTGAGAGAAGTGAGCAAGAGAAGGAACAAAGAAGAACTGCAAAAGCAACCAAAAAACAAGTAACAAAGTAGCAATAAGTATATACCTATAAATAATTACTTTGAATGTAAATGGACTAAGTGCTCCAATCAAAAGACAGAGGATGACAGAATGGATAAAAAAGCAAGACCCATCTATATACTTCCTACAAGAGACTCATTTCATATCAAAAGACACAAGCAGATTGAAAGTCAAGGGGTGGAAAAGAATTTATCATGTGAATGGAAGTGAAAAGAAAGCCAGGGCAGCAATACTTATATTGGACAAAATAGACCTTAAAATAAAGACAACAATAAAGACAAAGACAACAATAAAGACAAAGAAAGACACTACATAATCATAAAGGAAAAAATCCAACATGAAGATACAACAATTTTAAATATTTATGCATCTGACATGGGAGCACTGAAATACATAAAACAACTAATGACAACTTAAAGAAGATAATCAATAGCAATACAATAATAGTAGAGAACTTTAACACCCCACTTACATCAATGGATAGATCATCTAAAGAGAAAATTAGCAAAGAAACAAGGGCTTTGAATGATACATTGAACCAAATGGATCTAACAGAAATATTCAGAACATCCCATCCTGAATTAACAGAGTACAAATTCTTTTCAAGTGCATATGGAACATTCTCCAGAACAGATCACACTTTAGGCCACAAAACAAGTGTCAACAAATTAAAAATCAATGAAGTCATGCCATGCATCTTTTCCAACCATAACTCTGTGAAATTAGAAATGAACCACAAGAAAAAAAATCTGGAAAGAATATAAATACATGGAGGTTAAATAACATGCTACTAAATAATGAATGGCTCAACCAAGAAATCAAAGAGGAAATCCAAACACACATGGAGAAAAACGAAAATGAAAACACAATGGTCCAATATCTTCAGGATGTAGCAAAAACTATTCTAAGAGGAAAGGTTATAGCAATACAGGCCTACTTCAAGAAGCAAGAAAAATCTCAAATAAATAACGTGACCTTACACCTAAAAGAGCTAGAAAAAGAGGAACAAGCAGAATGCAAAACTAATAGAAGGAAGAAAATAATAAAGATTAGAGCAGAAATAAATGAATTAGAAACTAAAAACAATACAAAACAAAAAACCAAAACAAAGCAAAACAAACAAACAAACAAAACCAGATCAATGAAACCAGAAGCCAGTTCTTTGAAAATATCAACAAAGTTGATAAAACTTTAGCCAGACTCATAAATAAAAGAGGGAAAGAAGGACGGAGAGAAATAGAGAGAGGGAGAGAGAGAGAGGACTCAAATAAACAAATCAGAAACAAAACAGGAGAAATAACAATTGACATCACAGAAATAACAAAGGATTATAAGAGAATGTTATGAAAAATTATATGACAAGAAATTGGATGATGTAGAAGAAATGGATAAATTCTGAGAAATATGTAACCTCCCAAAATTGAATCCGGAAGAAATAGAAATCTGAAAAGACCATTACCAGCAATGAAATTAGATCAGTAATCAGAAAAATCCCAACAAACAGAAGTCCAGGACGAGACGGCTTCACAGGTGAATTTTACAAAACATATGAAGAGTTAATACCATTATTCCCAAATTATTCTAAGAAATAGGAGAGGAAGGAAAGCTTCCAAATTTATTCTATGAAGTCAGCATTATCCTAATATGAAAAACAGATTAAGACACCAAAGAAAAAGAAACACAGGCCAATATCTCTGATGAAAATAGATGTAAAAGTCCTCAACAAAATATTAGCAACAACAAAAAAATCCAACAATACATTAAAAAAATCATCCACCACAATCATGTGGGATTTATTCCTGAAATGCAAGGGTGGTTTAATATTCACAAATCAATCAATGTGATATATCACGTCAATAAGAGAAAGGATAAAACCATATGATCATTTCAATAGATGTAAAAAAAAGCATTTGACAAAATATAATATCCATTCATGATGAAAACCCTCCACAAAGTAGGTTTAGAGGAAACATACCTCAATATAATAAAGGCCACATATGAAAACCCACAGCTAACAGCACAGTCAATGCTGAAAAACTGAGAGCTTTCCCTCTAAGATCAGGAATAAGAAAAGGATATCCATTTTCACCACTTTTATTCAACATAATATTGAAATTCCTAACCACAGCACTCAGACAAGAAAAAGAAATAACAGGCATCCAAATTTGTAAGGAGGAAGTAAAACTTTCACTATTTGCAGATGATGATACTTTATTACAGCAAACCCTGAAGACTCCACTCAAAACTCCTAGAACTGATAAATGAATTCAGTAAGGTCACAGTATACAAAATCAAAATACAGAAATTTGTTACATTTCTATATACTAATAATGAAGTAGTAAAAAATAATTTAAAAAATCCTATTTACAATTGCACCTGAAATAATAAAATACTTAGGAATAAACTTAACCAAGGATTTGAAAGACCTGTCCTCTGAAAACTACAAAGCACTGATGAAAGAAACTAAAGATGATGCAAACAAATGGAAAGATATTCCATGCTCATGAATTGGAAGAACAAATATTGATAAAATGTTCATACTACACAAAACAATCTATAGATTTAATGCAATTCTTTTTTTTTTTTTTTTTTTAAAGATTTTATTTATTTATATGTCAGAGAGAGAGCGAGAGCGAGCACAGGCAGACAGAGTGGAAGGCAGAGACGGAGGGAGAGGGAGAAGCAGGCTCCCCGCGGGGCAAGGAGCCTGATGTGGGACTCGATCCCAGGACGCCGGGATCATGACCTGAGCCGAAGGCAGCTGCTTAACCAACTGAGCCACCCAGGCGTCCCGATTTAATGCAATTCTTATCAAAACACCAACAGTATTTTTCACAGAACTAGAGCAATCTTAAAATTTGTATGGAATCACTAAAAAAACCTGAATAGCCAAAGCAGTTCTGAAAATGAAAAACAAAACTGGAGTATTCACAATTCTAGACTTCAAGGTATACTTCAAATCTGTAATAATCAAAACAGTATGATACCAGCATAAAAACAGACACATAGATCAACAGAACAGAATAGAGAGCCCAGAAATAAACCCAAGATTATAATGGTCAATTCATCTTTCATGAAAGGAAGCAAGTATACTCGATGAGGGGTGGGGACAATCTTTTTAACAAATGGTGTTGGGAAAACTGGTCAGCTACATTCAAAAGTAAGAAACTAAACCACTTTCTTACACCACACACAAAAGTAAACACAAAATGGACTTAGGACCTAAATGTGAAATCTTAAACTATAAAATTCCTAGAAAAGGGCATAGGCAGTAATTTCTCTGATAGTAGCAGTACCAACATTTTTCTAGATATCTCCTGAGGCAAGGAAAACAAAAGCAAAAATAAAGTATTGGGACTATATCAAAATAAAAAGCTTCTGCTCAACAAAGGAAACAACAAAACTAAAAAGCAATCTACTGAATGGGAGAAGATATTTGCAAAGAACATATCCAGTAATGGTTTAGTATCCAAAATATATAAAGAACTAATACAGCTCAACATCCCAAAACCAAATAAGCCAATTAAAAAATGGGCAGAAGATATGGACAGATATTTCTCCCAAGAAGACATATAGATAGATGATTGACAGACCCATGAACAAATGCTCAACATCACTCATCATCAGGAAAATGCAAATCAAAATTATAATGCAGTACCGTAACCTCACACCTATCGGAATGGCTAAAATAAAAAAATTCAAGAAACAAGTGTTGTTGAGTATGTGGAAAAAAGGAGCCCTTATGCACCGTTGTTGGTGGGAATGCAAACTGGTACGGCCACAGTATGAAAGTTCCTCAAAAATAGAATAGAACTACCATATCATCTAGTAATTCTACTACTGGGTATTTACCCAAACAACACAAAAACACTAATTTGAAAAATATATGCTCCTCTCTGTTTATTTATAGAAACTATTTCTAAAGATTTGATTTATTTACTTATTTGAGCAAGAGGGAGACAGAGAGAGTACAGAGGGAGAAGCAGAATATCCACAAAGCAGAGCGCCTGATGTGGGGCTTGATCCCAGGACCCTGAGATCATGACCCCAGCTGAAGGAAGGCGCTTAATCAACTGCGCCACCCAGGAGCCCCTCCCCTATGTTTACTGCAGCATTATTTACAAGAGCCAAATTATGGAAGCCCCCCAAGGTCCACAGACGAATGGATAAAGCAGAATGGCATATATATATATATGTGTGTGTGTGTGTGTGTGTATATACACACACACACATATATTATATATTTACTCAGCCATAAAAAAGGAAATCTTGACATCTGCAACATGGATGGATCTAGAGTACAATGCTAAGGAAATAAGTTAGTCAGAGAAAGGCAAATACTACATGACTTCACTCATAAGTGGAATTTAAGAAACAGAACAAATGAGCAAAGAAAGAAAGAGGGACAGACAAACCAAGAACCAAACTATTAAGTACAGAGAACAAACTGAGGGGAGGCACGTGGGGGATGGGCAAAATAGGTAAAGGGGATTGGGAACACACTTACCGTGGGGCATCCAGTTGGCACAGTTAGTTAAGTGTCCAACTCTTGATTTTGGCTCAGGTCATGATCTCCGGGTCATGAGATCAAGCCCCACATCAGGGAGAGATTCTTTCTCGCTCTCCCTCTACCCATCCCACTCTTGCTCTCTCTCTCAAATAAATAAATAAATAAAATTTTTTTAACAGAGTATGCTTATTGTGATGAACACTGTGTAACAGACAGAATTGTTGAATCACTATATTGTAAAACTGAAACTAATATAACACTATATGTCAAGTATACTGGAATTAAATAAATAAATAATGAATATAAAAAAGAAAAGGAATACTCTAATAGATACATTATCCAATAACCAACAGGCAAAACACTAAACAATAAAAAAGGATAATAAATGTATTAAAATATTCAATCTCATTAATCAAATAAATGTTAATATGCCATTTTCATCTCTCCCACCCCCCAAAACACCTTCATAGCAACATCTAGACTGGTGGTGATCAAATATTGGGGCACTATAAACCTAGCCAAACTGACACATAAAATTAACCATCACACTAAATGCATGTATACGAATTTCTAAATAAATGACTCCTTACTCCCTAATCTTATGCTTTTTTGTAGCCTTTCCCATCTCACTAAATTCTCTTAGCTTTTTTCCACCTATACAAGCCAGGTACCTACAGTTGATAGTTTTCTCCCTTATTACTATATCAAATCCTTCACCAGGTTCTATGTATTTCAATTTTTTAAAATTAAATTTATTTATTTTCAGCATAACAGTATTCATTATTTTTTCACCACACCCAGTGCTCCATGCACTCCGTGCCCTCTATAATAACCACCACCTGGTACCTCAATCTCCCACCCCCCCGCCACTTCAAACCCTTCAGATTGTTTTTCAGAGTCCATAGTCTCTCATGGTTCACCTCCCCTTCCAATTTTGTATTTCAATTTTTAAGTGGTGCTCCAATCTACTTCCTCTTCTCATCCTCTGCTACTGCCCTGGTCCAAGCCCCCACAGCTTCTAGTCTGTACTATAGCACTCTTGTTCTGTCCAGTTTTCCACCTGGCAAACCAAGTCATCTTTAAGAATCCAAGTTCCTACTTAAGAAATCTCCAAATTTTCTAATTTATCTAAGAATAAAAATTGATTCCTTAGTACTGTCTACAAGGCTATGCACGCTCTGGTCCCTGTCTACCCTTCTGAACACATCTCTTGCTTTCTTCCTAAACTGACTCATTCACTCTCCAACACTGCTGTCTTAGTTCTTGGAAACTGCCTCACTCGTTATTGCCTGAAGGTTTTTGTATAAGTTGTTTATTCTGCAAGTTCCCTTGCTCCCTAATTCTTGGCATGCATGTAATTCAAATTCCAAAGTCTTAGTTTAAATCTTCCACTAAGAGCAGTTTTCCCTGGATACTCTACCTACAGCTAACCTTCACATAGTACCTTATTCTTCTCATTTAAATGGCTATAGTATGCTGTGTGTAGATTTGTTTATTGAATGTCCCTCATACTAGTCTGTAACTCCCAGGAAGGCAGCATGGACCATGGCTGCTTGATTCACGGTGGTACATTTATTGGTTAAAATACTGTACGAAGAAGGCATTTGTTCAGTATTAAATAGATGAAATAATGAACACAGACTTAACTAACAGGTAAAAGGGGCTAGTTTTTTTTTTTTTTTATGATTTTATTTCTCTATTTGACAAAGAGAGGTCACAAGTAGGCAGAAGGCAGGCAGAGAGAGAGAGGGAATCAGGCTCCCTGCTGAGCAGAGAGCCCGATGCGGGGCTCGATCCCAGGACCCTGAGATCATGACCTGAGCCCAAGGCAGAGGCTTAAGCCACTGAGCTCAGTTTTTATCATTTATTATCATCAAAATTACAAGATTATAATATAATTTGTTTTTGGTTAAATGGGGAGACTGGCAGCCCCTAAAGAGGAATGTCCATGTCCTGATTTCCAGAACTTACAAATGTGGCTTTATTGGAAAAAGGATTCTTGCAATGTAATTGAGATTCTTAAGATGAGATCATGCTGGGTTCTCTAAGTGGATCCTAAATCCAATGACAAGTGTCCTGGTAAGAGACAGAAGAGAAGACACAGACACCCAGAGGAAACGTCCATGTGAAAATGGAGGCAGAGACTGGAGTGATGCAGTGACAGTCGCAGGAACGCTGACAACCACCAGAAACTGGGAGAGGCACGGAAGGATTCTCCCCTAGAACCTCCTCAGGGAGCATGGCCCTGCTGACCCTTTCCTTGACTTTGGACTTCTGGCCTCCAGAACTGTGAGAGAATAAATGTCTGTTGTTTGAAGCCATCCTTTTTAGAGTAATTTGTTACGGCAACCCTAGGAAACGAATGCAGTGGTGAAGAATCTAAAGAAGAAACTACAGGTTTGTACATTCTGGAAGATACATTTTGAAATTTTCAGCAACCTTTTAGTATGAGGATGGTCACAGCATTAAAGTCATTAGAAATGTTATATGAGTAAAATACTGACACTACCAATTCAGAATATACACCACTGTATTGTAATACTCATTATCATCACCACACACAAAAAATTACTACTTATTTGCTGAGACGAAGGCATGTCTACATTTTTCTTTATGTTTTTATACCAGTGATTCCTACTTTTACGGATTTTTCTTCCCTAAAATGAATGCATCAAATATTATTATGAAATGGGTTCCATTTTTCCTTGTGCACAGAGGGAAGTTTAAATAGATTTAGCCATAAATTGTAATGAAACAATGATAATTGCTACTTAAGACTTACAAGAATCTAATGTCAGTATTTTTGCTAATTATACAAGTGAGAAAGCAAAGGCTCACAGAGAGTAAGTAACCTGCAAAATCTACAGCACTAGTACTCAGTAGAGAGTGGTACTTCAAAATGGGCCTAACCTGTTTTCTAAGACACCATAATCCACATGGTGGATGCTGCTATGTCTCTTCTATAACCCATAGGAAGTCACTTGAAAAACCCATTCATTTTAATTGGTTAGAAACTTAATGTAATAGTTACTCTTAGGAGATACTTTTATTTGAAAGAATACCTGAGCACTAATAGTAGAAGGGGAGGATATTTTTAGGGCAATTTTCTTAAAGCCAATCTAGGATATGAAATTGCTTACTATGCACACACAAAAGGTTGACCCTGAATCTGTAGGATGTGACTCACTTGAAACAGATGAAAAATTGAAATCTGATTCAGTGATCTGGGCTGATTGTACAGTTTTATTCAACCAAATAGCTTCATATATATTTGTATGGAACATCATCTGTTCTGTTCAGGGAAAGGAACTTAGAGATATTGTGTCTTTATTATAACGTGGGTTGCCAAAGACCCTTCTTATATGATCTGTTGTTGCACTGATCAATGCTATATCGCTCAAAGATGAGAGCGTGAGAGTCTTCTACTTTTCCAACCACTGATGATCACTTACTCAGTATACTTTCCTAATGGTTGAAGCAACAAATAACCTCACCTTGCCAACCCAAAATCATATATGGAAAAAAAAATTTGGTTAGTGTTCAAATTCTCATTTTGTTACTTACTAGCAGTGTGATTTGAGTGGATGAATCAACTTTGTGGAATTTTGGTTCCCTCATCTTTGGCATCCTGATGAAAAAATATCCTGGTGGTGGGGAAAAAAAAAAAGGCCTAAACACATAATGCATTGCCTAAACACGTATTTTGTAATTAATTCACATTAATTTTATTTTTTGAACCACTCAAGAAATATTTTTTGGAAACCTGCTATGTGCCAGTCAGAAAGGATTTTAATCGACTTAATGTGGGTGATGTGAAAATCTATGAAAATGTTTTAGAGGTACCTGTCCTTTCTTCTGCTATCTCTGACAACCCAGCTCTGGGGAAGTTGGAGAAAATAAACTGGAATTCAATGGCTTCAGTGGAAGATTGGCCCAATAGGCTGCCATCAGAGACCCCAGAATCCTCTTTCTGCCAAGCCATCAGTGGGCACTGTTCTAGAAACCAACTAATGAGAGTGTTCAACATCACTTTGTTGATAATGCTTTTTGACAGCTGTCAATTCTTAGAAAAGCCTAAATGGACAGGAAACTATCTGCGTAGGCCAAATTGTGTGGGATCAGAGACGGGTTGTAAATGACACCTCAAATCACCTAACCATATCAATGGAATGGAACTGAAAACGGTACTAAAAGATGTTGGCTGGCTTTATGTTACAATAGCATTTTTTGCTTTCATATTCTTCTTTGGTCAATGTGTTGGCTAGCTATAATTCCAACCCTCTATTTTGACTAAATCACATGCTTTAGTTACATACATAACTTGGCCAAAACAAAAATATTTACATAAATTACTAAAATTGCTCTGTGATAATAAGAAGCTCAAAATTTACAAAACCCAAATAGGTATATATTAGTAGCAGGTATAGGGTTGGCTTATCAAGACTATCAATTGAATGAGTAAGGCATATATTTAATGAAAGAAGAAACAAGGAAGCCTGTCCTCTGGGAGCTTGCAAAATAACACTAGCCTGAAGAGAGTCCCATAAACATATATGTAGCCAATGATAACTTTTTCAAGAGTAATGAGTGTTATTAGAAGGATAGGATAAAGGCAATGTGAATCTGGGAAGGCTTCATGGAAAATGTGAGTTTTGAATTAGGGTTTGAATGTTTTGAAGGGATAAGGCTTGGCAGAAAAATTGTTTTGGGCAACACAAGCAAGGAGAATGTCGTAGGCAATCTCTTTTCATTTTATACCCTTTCTACATCTTAAGGCTATATCATGATTTCAAGCACTTCTTATATATTGAATATCCCCAAATTTGCATTTATAACCCAGTAGATCCAACTGCCTACTGACGTATATATTTGGCTTCTCGATAAGACTCCTAAATGCAATCTATTTTAAATGAAACTCATCAGTAGCCTCCTCCTTGGTCCTCTTCCATACAGCCTCTCTCAGTGAGTGGCATTACTATCCAACTGTTGGCTTAAGGAATAAATTTATGACTCATTCTTGACCACCTACTCCCTCACTTCTCTTATCAGTGGGTAAAGTCTATCAATTTTAATGCAGAAATACTTCCTTTAACTATCTATTTTTCTTCACGCTCATAGCCATGTTTCTAATTCAAGCCACCTGCAAAATCCCCCAAATATGTCTTTATGTAATTACTTTGTCCCCTACAGTTTATTTTTTACCTTTTATCCAGAGGGATCTATAAATGCCAAGTCTGATCATATTTTTCTTCTGCTTAAGACTCTTCTCTGACTTTCCATTTCTATAATTTCCATAATTAGTAGGTTAATAACCAAACTTCTTAGCATGGACTTACAAGGTTGCTCCACAAATGGCTTCACACGCCTCTTCACCCTCACTTAGTGCCATGCTACTTCTCACTCTCTTATCTCAGTTACACTGGATTCTTTCCAGTGCCACAAAGGGGCCATCATCTTTCTCTACTCTGATCTTCTGCAAAAGTTCTTCTCTTTACTTGGAAACACAATAGGGAGTATTCATTCATTCAGAACTAAGTACTTACAAACCATATTAAGGGCAATGAAAGAGAAGTATAGGGTGTTATAAGGAAGCCTAATGAGAATGGAGGCTGGTGGAAGCTCAGGAGGTATTGGCTAGTGTGGGATAAAGAACATCCAGAAAAAGTGACAGAATGTTCAAAGGCTCTGAGGTGGAAAGAGCTGTCAAGTTAGGGGATATGAAAGGAAGAAAAAAGATAGTGAATGAGAAGGCAAGTGGGATAAGAGTTGAGGCTGAAGCAGGTGTGAAGCAGCAGATAATAAAGGGTCTCCTGATCAAGTTGAAGATTTTAGTATGCAGAAATATCAGTTGTTCCTGTGTGATGGGTAGTTGAGATCAGGAGAATCTGTTTGTCTGTAGGGTCCCAGAATTAATGCTGGTGGTTGTCATTTAGCTAGAGAAATAAAGAGGTGGAGATGTGAACACATGAACTCCAAATTTTCAAGAATGAACCAGTTGAACTTGTGCTGGACCTTGGGAACAGGTGAGAGAAGAGGGACTGAAGAGGGTTCCACAGTTCTGTACCTGGTGCCCAGGTGGGTAAGAATGCCCCTTGACTATAGCAGACAAGCTGAAATGATACAAGGGTTTGAGGGAAAGGAAGCTGGTTCAATTTTGTCATAATTAGTTTTAGATCTTGGCAGGTCACCAAGGAGAGTTATTTTGTTGACAGCACAAAATACGTCATGAGAAAGAGGATGAGGGGTCAAGACCTGAGGTATTGATCTGAGAGCCGTCTGTGGTCAGGGAGGAGTAGTTATGTTGCTTTGCTGTAAGCAAGACAGTGTGACAATACAGAATTTATTAGACCAGGTCAGCTGGGTTCCTGGATTTTCATTAACAGTACTTAGTTGCATCAGCATGGGGGAGCAGTGCTTATAAGGAAAAGGCAAAGCTGAAGGAAGGGAAGGTTAAAAAGAATGAAAAACACATACACACCTAGTAGTCACTGCCAGGAGTCAGCTTTGCGGAACAACTAAAGAGAAAATTGGGTTCACATCAACATTTAGGAAAGCCTTGAATAGTAACAGAAAGAACGGCAAGATCAGAATAGGACAGCACATGGCCTAAAAAGTGTATGCAGGTAGGAAGAATGGGCTGGTAATCAGACTTTGAACCCTGATAACGTGTTGATTTTATAGAAGGGGTATGTGTGTATGTCTGAAGCATTAGGGCAAGTGCCTCTTCCTTCTTGGATATTTTTCTTTGTTTCTGTTTTTGTTTTGAGTGAGAACCTTGCAAAGACATTTGTTGACTTGGTGATCTTGAGCAAGTCACTTAACCTTTTTGTGTGTAAGCTCCACCCATTTTATTTTAAAAAATATTTATTTGTTTATTTCAGAGAAAGAATGTGCACACAAGTGTGGATAGGGCAGGGGTGGGGTGAGGAGATGCAGAGGGAGGAGAAAGAGGCAGAGAAGCAGACTCCACATGGAGTGTGAAGCCCATCACAGGGCTCCGGATCCCAGGATCCTCAGATCATGACCTGAGCCAAAACCAAGAGTCCAAGTCTTAACCAAATGAGCCACCCAGCCGCTCCACATCCATTTTAAATTAAAGAAAAAAATGCGATTCTATTAGGTGGCTATGGGCTCTAAGTGATCCAGTGTATGAGAAAGTGACAAGCAGCGTGTCTGCCCCATTCTGTGTCTGCCTCCAAGTCCCAGAAGGTCACCAAGGGAGTAAGATCATTGCTACTAGTTTCTACTCCTGCGTTGGAGCCCTTACAGTATTTTACAAGCCTTCTTCATTTAGGAGGAAATCAGATGCCATCTGCTTGACAACGCCTTAGATCTATTTCCATGAAAGAGATTATTGCCACAATTTTTGAATTCATGAGGATTTCATCGATGCGGCAATGACCATCAGTGTCCTTGATAACTCTTTCATCTCTAGGTTACACAGAATAAGACGGCACCTGTAAACTCATTGTAATTTGCAGAGCTGTACATACCTTTGAAAAATGATTTGTAATTCTCTTGGCTACCTCTCAAAGTATTTTTTAAATGACTGTGAGCTGAACAAGGACAAGCCAACCATGTAAGGCTTTAAAGAGGCACCTGACAGACACAGATATCCCACATCTGTTTTGATAGTCACTGGAACACTAGGAAGAGGTCTAATTCCACTGATCACATGTATTTCACAAGGACTTATACTTGGGTATTTATTTCATGTCCCTCATACATTCTATAAAAATGTGATACTTTTAGTATTTTGTTTTCCTTAACTTAAGGGAAAAAAATAAGTTAAAAAAAAATTTAGGTTTTTTTTTTCTTTTTTAAAGACTAGCATGCATTCCAAAAGCGTCATAAACATTATAACAATGCAAACAGAGATAATGTTAGAAGGCTGGCTATGAATGGATGCTCACTTATTTCTGAGTACAGCCAAAAGATGCCAACTATTAATCCCCAAATGGCCTTGCCAGAACAAGTTTATTTATTTATATTTTTTTCTGGGAACATTTAGAGTTTCTACATTAGGATGCTGCAAATACATTTTATTTTTTTTTGAATTTGAGATCAGGACAAAACCATATGCAAATTATAAAACCGACATCTTAGAATGATCAGGACACATGTAGCATATAAGTAGTACGAGTTACTGGAGAATTTGTTCTTCTAGATGGTGAGAAATGGAGTGTTTGATGGCCATGTTGTGCCAAGGCCAGGGGCTGTACCTGACCTTGTGAGGTTGGGCTGGGGTAGGGAGCGGGGGACAAAGACAGTCTTAAATCTCACCTACCTACAAATAATTACTCTGTAAATGGCTAACGGCAAAACTGGTTCATGCACTTCTTCAGAGAAGCCTCAGGCAGCAGATACAGGCTTTGTTCACATTTCTATTTGAGGTAGTTCCTCATCAGTATTGCATTCTGGATTCTCTTATGTAAAAATGTTGAAGGATGATGAGAATTAGTAACAATTAACTGTCAGTTTTAAAACAAACAGGATTTTTGCCTTAATTATTGTATTCATTCTCAGCAATAAATTTTAACACTTTGACCTGAAAAATATGGATTGATCACTATTGTCTCATTCTCAAAGTGATAACTTTGGACTTACTCATAATTAGTAGCAATAGCCATAGTACAAAATCATAAACACAAAAGGGTCACACAAACAAAACTTCTTTATTATTAGCTTTTAAGTTTTAACCAATTAAAAGTTGTTTTGTTCCTAAAGATTCTTTGACCAGCTCTATTTTTTCATTGTCTTCTTTTGTAATCTGTTTTCTCATTGCCAGCTAAATAATTTATTTAAACTGCAGTATTACTTAAAGCATATGATATTAGCATGATTTTCTCTGAGGGTGTTAACCTAATTTAAAATATTTTTAAATTCAGTTTTAATATCTCAGTGGTATTATGCTTTGTTAAAATTGCATTTCTGGAAAAACCCACTCATCTGTAACGGTTTAAACATGAACCCTTTACCTATGTACTATATTAACTGAGTAAAAAATGAATTTCCTTTTTACTGTTTTTCTTTTCAATACATCTTGTGAAATCATAAGAGAATTCTGCAATTTATAGAGGGAAATTTGGCTGCCATTTGCTTGGACTGTGACATATGACTATAATTTGTAACTTTCCTTCCAACACTTGGTTATTTGTTATCTGAATATCTGAGTTTCAGAAGTATGAATTAGTGTATGAACAATGGAACAAGAAAAAAAGGTATTCTATAATTCTCAGGAGTATGGTGTGCTACTGTACTTAGAAATATGGGCTAAGATAAACGCATTTCGGTACAGAATTTGTATTCTGCTTATCTTAGTGATTTACATGACTCTGTGTGACTTGCATCTTCATTTGATTTTTACATCTTTTTATTTGCATTATTCATTCTGTTTTGTGTTTGGGGTTGTGCATGTTTTTGGCTGTCTCCAATTGTCTTAGAAACTATCAAAATCACAAACTTATTTTCTGGGTGCCTTTGAAAGAAAAATGTATTAAAGGCATATAGGTCTTGCCGTATAGGGTATTTATTCCTTTAACAAACATTTATCAAGTTGCTGCTATGTGTCAGTTGCTGTACTGGGCACCGGGAACACAGATTTAAACAAGGCAGACATGGTGCTGTCTCAGAGAGAGTGGTTTAGTGGATGCTACAGAGGAGCAAACAGATGATTACAAACATGATGTGGTAAGGGACAGGTAGCAGCACTGAGGCACATAGGAGGGTTACCTGTCCCAGAATTGGTAAGTAAGGGAGGGCTTCTGGGAGGAAGTGGCTCCAGTTTGATACCTGAAGGATGAGTAGGAATGAGTCAGACAAAAGGAGTGTAGGGTTTGGACTGGGTAATGGAAGGGAGGAGTGTTCTAGTCAGAGGGAGCAGCTTTGTTATACCAAAGATGAGAGGCAACAAAGAGCATCCCAATGCCCTGGAAATATTAAAATTAGTTCACTCTGGTAGTGGCAGTGGAGCACCAGGGATATAGTTATGAGATATTTGAGAAGTAAATTTGAGAAGTAATATTCTCAATATCAAATATCAATAAGTGATATTTACTGATTGGATTCAAGCCTGGGAAAGGTAAAAATTAAAAAGGTAAAATTAAAATTATTAATTAATTAATTAGTTTATTATTTGAGCAACTGGGTGATTGAAGAAGAGTAAGCTAATTGGGAACAAGGCAGGCAAAACTAGTTTGGACATGATGAATTTTAGCAACATTGTAAAAAACACAATACCACTGGGACATTTACATGGAGATGGCTTAGACAGATATGGAATTCAGGAGAGAGCTCAGGCTGGACTTACACGGCTGGGATTCCTTAGCATATAGATGGTATTTGAAGTTGTGGGAATGAACTTTTTAAAGAGTTTTTGGGGTCAGGATAATTCAATGGCATTTAAGCCCATAACAATGTGTAAAAGAGCTGGTTCAGAAACTTCCAAAACAATCGAGGTCCATGCTTTAAGGGACCATGCCTTATGGAGTTACAGTAAGTTGTCATCAAAGAGCAGGTAAGAAAATCAAAAACCAAAAAACTCACAAAACCTGGGGTGCTTGGGTGGCTCAGTCGATTGAGCCTCCAACTCTTGGTTTTGGCTCAGGTCATGATCTCAGGGGTTATAGGACTGAGCCCTGAGTTGGGCTCCACACTTCGCACAGAGTCTGCTTGAGATCCTCTCCTTCTCCCTCTGCCCCTCCCTCCCCACCTCAGGCTCTCACTCTCTCTCTAAAATAAATAAATAAAATCTTAAAAACAAAACCAAAAACAACAAACCCCAACAAACACAAAAACCAAAGAGCGTGAAAGAAGCACAGAGGTCCTCGGATGGCTCCTGCTTAAAGGTCCACATGAACAGGAATGTTATAGCAATATAGTCTTAGCTTTGGTTTATGTTACATCCTTAAAGATGGAGACAAAAGCATGATTTGAATTGAGGTTTAGAGATCCTACTAGACAGGTCCATCAGAGTGCCTGCCATACCAATAGCTTCCTTCTAAGGGAAAGTGACTTACCCACAAGTGGGCTGTGGTAGCTGCCTTGGGTGGTCATAAGTCCCCTTCTTAAAGATCCATCTGACTGGACCAGGGTGGTCCTACCCCCTAACCAATGTCTAGGCTGGCCAGTATCCTATGAGATGGTTTGGCATGAAAAACTGCCCAAGAAGGCAAAATGGTGATTAGTTGGGTCAGATGTTCCAGCTCAGGAATTTGAACTAGGGCATCTGAGGAGGGAGTCAATTAGTTGGTTTGGGGAGGGAAAATAAGTTAAAAAAAAAAAAAAAACAACCCACAAAAAGAGGACTTGTGGCAGCAAGAAAGATGAGTAAACTGATGGTATAAGTAAACAGAATTTATGAGTAAGCAGAAACTAAAACAGAAATGACAGAGTAGAAGCTAAGGTAGCTAACTGATACCGGTGGGAGGAACAGATGCCGTCAGAAAGGAGCTGAGTCACCACCAGAAAGAGATCAACAAAATCCTGCTTCTAAAGGACCAATAAGGTAGCCACTGGAACCACGTTGGATCTTTCTTATTACCAAAGATTCTCATCCCTACGGGTGTTCCCGATACTTGTTGTGCCCTTGAATATACTAGGTTCTTAGAAATGACAGTAACCAGAGAGAGTATTTATTGGAAACAAGCTGCTTTACAGAGTCCTTCAACCCCAGAATTTCTTGCCTGACATACAACATGATGAAATACACCATTAGAAATGTATTCCTTTGGGCTAAAAACATGGGGTCTTAAGATTCTTCAGCAAAATGTAAATGTTACTGAATGGTATAATATAGAGAGCCATTTTTCAACAAGAAGAACAATTACTGTAGCTCTATTATGTATTGAGTATTGGGGTGTGTGTGTGCATGTGTGTGTACGCACGCATGCATACATGCTTGTATTGTGATGGAAGTGGGAATGAGGCTAATAGAGGTAGAAAACCCTGAGGAGTATAAGTATGCATAAGACAATCCTTTCCTTTAGAAGTTTAGAGTTCGGTTGGAAATATACTCAGGACTGGGAAGAACTTTAACAAGAATCTTAGACTGGGGCTTATAAACTCAAATGTCCACAGGTATCAGGTTAGTAGAGAGTTTAATGAAGTGAGCAGTGAGCAGAGAGGGAGTCCTGGTGAAGTGCAGAATGCCCTAGTTACAAAGGGTTTCTCGGCAGACCTGCCCTGTGTTTCTATGATAAAATTTTTTAAAAAGGCTCAGTTTTTATATAAAATACCTTAAATTTAAATTTTGGTGTGTACTTCAAGTTAAAGCAAAGCAAAACAAAAATCTCTGGAGCCAAACAAAAAGCTCTACAGGCAGGATTTGGACCTTGGGTCAGTAGTTGATTATCTCTGTTTCAGTGGGTTTCGAAATGTTTAAACATTCAGGACCTTCCTGCAAAATAAATGTTATGGCTAAATCTAACATAAAAAGAGGGATGCAGAAGAACTGGGGTTGAAACGGGGTGAGGGGACAGAGCTTTTGCTACCCTCATCTTTCTCTTTCATCCCTAATCAGGATGATGGACTAAATTTTGAAAACCACTAACATAGTTCAGTCCCTTAGTTTTATGGATGAGGGACAAGGAGGACCCAAGAGTCACTGGCCTAAGATAACAATATTTTAAGGATAATGCAGATAATGTCTGTTTTTATGTAATGTAAGCTTCTGTAAAGAAGTTAAGTGCGGGGACGCCTGGGTGGCTCAGTTGGTTAAGCAGCTGCCTTCGGCTCAGGTCATGATCCCAGCGTCCTGGGATCGAGTCCCACATTGGGCTCCTTGCTCCGCAGGGAGCCTGCTTCTCCCTCTGACTCTGCCTTCCACTCTGTCTGCCTGTGCTCGCTCTCACTCTCTCTCTCTCACAAATAAATAAATAAAATCTTTAAAAAAAAAAAAAGAAGTTAAGTGCGGTGGTTCTAAAGTACACTGCTTGGATTTGAACCCACTTCTTAGGAGCAAATTTAAGAAAGGGCATTCAATCATTCTGCCTAAATTTCCATATCTGTTGGATAGGAATGATAAGCAATACTACTCATCTCATTAAGCTGTTGAGAAGATTAAATAAAATAACCAGTGCATAGCATGCAGTGCAGTCCCTGGCATACAGTGAGTGTTCAGTAAATGTTAGTTATTTTTACTGCAGAGTATCTTTGCCAGTCATTAACATCATAGCAAGATTTATTGCATGTGACAATTAGCTGTCACCTACAAAATAGTCTTGGAGGAAGGACACAAGTTTTGATGAGGGCACCTTGCGTTTGAAGCATGGGGATCTTTTTTTTTTTTTTTTTTTTTTTGAGAGAGAGTGAGAGAGTTAGTGTGTGCACAAGCTGGCAGGGAGGTACAGAAGAAGAGGGAGAGAGAGAGAATCTCAAGTAGGCTCCATGCCCAGCATGGAGCCCAATTCAGGACTCTGTCTCAAAACCCTGGTATCATGACCTGAGCTAAAATCAAGAGTTGGACAGTTAACCAACTGAGCCACCCAGGAACCCTGGAGCATGGGGATCTTGTAAGAGATGACAGACAATGGTGGGTGGCTTTAACTGGGAAGTTCTTCTTTTGTTTTTCCTCTGTAGGTGTGGCCCTTGTAACTCCTTAGGACTTGAAGACTTCACAGAGCTTATTGGTAGGCTTCTGACGTTCATGTAAACCAAACCATCATTATGATCTAAAGGGCTGCAAAGGTATGCAGAATCAGATTTGATATTTGGAGATTAAATCTTTATAATACAAATAGTGTGTCGTTTAACCTAATTTGTGGGTCCACGCCCACTTTTCCACCAACAATGGCACATATGGTCCATTATACCCCTTGTCAAGCACCTCCAGGAGAGAGCTGTAATTGTCTGGGAGGCAAGTTTAGAAGCCCTTCTAGCCCTTCTCAGTAGACGTTGTCTCTATTGTCAGCCTCCTTGGGATAATAATCAGTATAGACATTCAGCAAGTAATTCCTGAACACCTACCATGTACCCAACTTTAGAGTTCAACTGTTTTCCAGGCAAGCTGGCTCTGTCAACCCCCAGAGCTGGTCTGGATGGTGATTCCAGGAGCCCGGAGACAGCACCCTGCACCAGGCCCCTTCTGCAGCTCATAGTCCTTTTCACAGCAGGCACTTTAGGGCATCTGGTCAAAGAAGAGACTGGAGTTTCTTGGCAGGAGGAAGCCTAACAAACAACCATAAAAGGATTTTCTAAATATGTCCACAATCCAATATAACCCTTGGTAATTTGATTTGTAGGAAATGGAGAGCAGAACATTACACGCAGAGTGCTTATCTATAATTCATAATAATTACTGTAATGGGGAATCTATTGTATAGATAGATGTAGGAACACAAATTACACCCCCAGAAGACTGCACTTCTGGCTGACATAGCCCTTCACGCCCTCCTAATCTGCCCACCCTTTTGTGCACATCACTTAGTTGTCCAGATTTAAACCTTTGGGGGGCACCTGTTGAAAGCCGATGTTTCTCCTTCTGGTTAGAGAGATCATGGACCCGTTTTGGAGGAAGAACTCAAGTACTTCCTGAGCCTAGTTGTTCTCTAGTATTCTGAGTTTTGAGTGATCACAATGTAACATTTGGGAGTTTATTTATATGTGGTATTTGTGATCTCGTATTATGACAGGAACAGTGTCCCTTCAATGGAAACGATAGGGCCTCTTGAGTTGCTTGTGCCACTGAAGGTTCCCATTCAATCGGGCAGAAGGGGACGCAGCCCCTTGAAAAGGGGCTGCAGGAAGAAACACATTTGTGAGGAACAATAAAAAAAAAATGGAGGGAGGTAACCTTTATTTCGAATGCAGACTTCAGAACTGCATATTCTTTTACTCTATAAGTCCACTTATCTTTGTTGAATTCTGAGATCTGTACCTATCTATAAATAAATATATATTTCCCGAAAGTAAGGGTACAGTATGCCATGTACTTCACAAGAAAATAATTGTGGCATCTTTATTCTTTGACTTTACGCATTATTTTCATAACTAAAACCGACCCTCGCATTCCACCCAAAAGAGCTTTCTGTAGCTGCTACTTCAAACACTGATAATAGTCTCTTTTAGTTGTTCTTTTCACAGTTTATAATTGTCCATCATCATTTGCTTTTGGTCTGTCTGGGAGACATTGAAAATCTGGCCACCACTTTATTTTTAGTGGCAGAGCGTGTCTACTCCTCAGCTGTTGGGAATGCTGGTCCTGGCTGCGAATCTTGTTTGCTTTAAGTTGCAATGCTTTCTGCCCCATGTGTTTTAGTTTTTGGAAGCAGCTGTATTGGTAAAACTTCTGGCTGAATTACTGGACAAAGCCCACATTATAAAAATCCTCAACTTGTTTGCTCTTCACTTCAAAAAGACTGTGGGCTGCCAGCTTGTCATACTCACATTACCCACATGCCTGTTTAAGTTTTCACCAGCAGGCTGAATCTCTTGGTCTCTGCCTTTTTTTTTTTTTTTGGCAATTGGTTGGCCTATAGTTATTTGGTTTGATACTGATCTGTCAAAGACAAACCATGAAGGGGCTGGCATGAGACAGCTGGCAGTTGATGGCTCTCCCGTTAGCAAGGAGAGGGTTTTGGAGGGAGGATTTTACTTTTTCCTCTGGTCATCATCTTCAGACGAGAGCTGAACCCGGCATAGAAGACTTTCTGTTGGCTTTTGCAAAGCTGACTGCTCAGTCCTTAAACTCTGAATGTGTGTGGGGGTGAGGGTGAGTCTGGATGTGTCAGCATCAGGGACCCTCTGGCAGTAAAGCATGGTAGGAACAGTTCTATGTGCCTAGACATCAAGAGGAGGAGGAAGCTTCAGTTGGTTGGTGGCCCATAAAAGCACTGGGAATTCCATGCTATGCAGTTGTTCAACTGCTTAAATTGCCACCATATCACTGCTTTCATTACCCCTAAACGAATCCTTCTGTTACTCTACATGTCATCATGCTTACTGGGCCTTCACTGCCATTTCTGATTTTTATTATCACCATAACCTAACTGTCTTTCATCTTTCCTCATGATTGTTTTCTGTCTTGGAGGACTTCTGGATAGTTGGAGAGTTTAGTGGATGGAAGGTGAATTGATCTGCAGTTGGTTATCGGTATTTATATTGGATATCATAGATTCCATCCTCCAGCATTCAAGATAAATGATAGGTGACAAGAGAATTAACTTCCTTTAGGTCTTTGGAGAGTCTGGCTCTGACAAGGGATGTCAGTGCAGACTTAAATAGCAGAAGTCTAGATACAGCTTTTGGAATGTTCTCAGCATCAAAACCTCAGTTTAAATAGTAGTAAATCTTGTGCTCGAGTTAAAAGCAGAAAAAAAAAATTTCTGAGCACTGCCAAGACTAGAGGTGCAAACTCTCAGCCTTTGGAGTTGATCTGGTTCGCAGATGAGATTTTGTTTAGCCTGAACATTTATACTTCCCCAAACGACTGGTTTTTTTCTTTCAGCTGAGTTCATTGTCATCACTTAAAAACTTAAAAATTGGGAGATTTCACATAAAAATCTTAATTTCCAGCTTCTTGGGAAACTATGTTCTCTGGCAATACTGAGCTTACATTCTTGCCTATAAAACAACGGGTGGAGTGTAATAGCTGCTATCTCTTTTCAATCAACAAGTTTAGCAAAGGCTCCGTGAATCCCTGTCAATTCTGTTACTGAGGTCAGTATTAATTGCCACTCATTCCCATCTGCAATTTTGCTTTTTAAAAGGTAGTATTAGGAATCTTTAACATTGTGCCCATGTCACCCTGTTTCATCTCCCATGTACTTACCTTCTTAGCTCCTAAAAAGATTTGCCTTTGTGGTGTCTGCCTTCCTCTTTCTATGACAGACAGGAAATACAGAGCAGAAAATGACATATCCTCTTATCAAGACACTCAAGAAATAGGGTCTGTTAAATTTATTTTGTGTGATTTGTTTTTCTAAAGCTCTCATGTCGGAATACTCTTGGTGTTAGGAATAATGTTTAAGGCAGATGCAAAAGAGACTTTGTTATCTCTGTTAGATATAAGTGATTCAGGATGGCAGTTAATACACTGGGTGAGGAGGGAGGCTGAGGGGTCACAGGACTGTGGAAAGCTTAAGTATAATGAACTGTGAATCCTTTGAAGGAAAACAAGCCCTCATATCCTTCTCTATGCTGGAGATTACAAAAGAAAACCCAGGCTTGAACCCTACCTCCTTTCCAGACTGCATCAAATAAGGAAATGTGAGAGTCATTGTGTATTGTGTGGAGGCTCTCCATAGTACAGACTTCCTAGCTGCGTTCTATGTGTAACTGTAGGGAGCAGACCATGGCCAGAATAACCTCCTAAGAATTCGTTCACTACACTATGCGCCCCTTGGATTTGGGGCATTCAGTGCCCATCCAGCATTTGTGGGAAGAGGCACATCAAGGAGAAATCACATAAAACATCCTCTGATTACTTGACAAATATTTCTAAAAGAATACGTAGCACAACGTTTGTTTGTTTGTTTGTTTGTTTGTTTCTAACAAGGAAATCAGGACAAAAAGTGATCAGCTCCTGGCTTTTTAAAGATCGGCTCCTTAGGAAGACACTGCCATTTGAAATTACTTAACATTTTTACCCAATATAAATGCTCAAGGCAAGAACTAGATTTTTATACCTAGCAAATAGCAATGTAAATGTCAAAGAACATATTCCAGAGCATTACACTTACAGCTCTTAAAATGGCATCTTAGAATGGTATTAATCACTGTCAGTTTTGTGTACAACGTTTCATCAATTAAATAGCAAGAGGACCTGTCCTTTCATGGAAAGCAAATAACACATATGGATTTCCTCTTAGCAATTAGCTGAACATTCTGCATTTCCTTCTCGCTTGCAAAAAGGGTTTGGACTGAAACCATCAACATGTTTGTGTTCTTCATTGGTAAAGCAAAGCAGATGTGTAACAGCTTCAGTAGAATCCAGATTCATTTATAAAGTATCTTGTGAAACATCTTGATGTGGAAGCATTTCTGTATCGTTAGATCTTTTAGAGCTGGATAGAGGGTGACACCCTATAAAAGCTGCGAAGTGCTTTAAACTTTGTCGTGCCTTGAGCTGAGGTTTTCAAGACTGTGTCACTATGTGTATGCAGAGGGGAGTTTAAAACTTTCAAGCTTAATGTGAAAAATTTGTTTCCAGCAGGGACTAGTTTCAACTAGGTCTACGGATTTATAAAATGATGAGGCAATTTTATACAGCAGAGACTGATGATAGAAATGCAGTTTACATAAATGGCAATGGATTAGCACTTAAACCACTCTCCACGTATGTTTAAACAATCTTCCACGACCCTCAAAAATCTCCTTTTATAAACTTCATCATTTATCTGGGATTAAAAGGGCAATGTTTTGACAACATTGTTGATTTACATGTAACTCATCATTTGTTTATCATTTATCTGAGATGATTAGTGCCTGAACTTCATATGCCTGGAATGCGTATTACACTTGTTTACATTTTTGGTAGCTGATGCTCTTTTTAATGTACTTTTTAGGGCTCAGGTGACTTTGATGATCCTTCTAGTAATAATCAGTCCCGTCTAAGCCTGAGGGAAGTTGAAGATTTATAACTTTTCAGCACAGTTGAGTTTTAGTGATAATCCTTCAAAGTTTTTAGTATTCTTCTCAGACCCTCGTCTCAAACCTAGTCTGACAAGATGTATTGGTCTCTGAAAATTGGCCCTCAGGGCCATGAAATCCTGTAGAGAGTCAGGAATACAGCACCAGGCATAAGTATCCTCAGAGTGTAGATGTAAGTGAACAAATAGAAATGTGGATATCAATGCAGCAAGAGAAACTCTATATTGGTAAAGTACACAAATATAAAAACATACAAACACATAAATTCTAAGCAGGATGTAATTATCATACTTCAATATTGTCTGCTCACCTAAAATTGCTTTTGTATTCATTTTGCACTTCCAATGATAGATTATGGCTGTTGCCAACTATTTATTATCATTTCCCCCCACCTAGGACCATCTTAAATTGATTTTGTAGCTTAAAATAAGAAGACATTCAGAGAAAGTGACTGAAAATAATTTCTATTTGTAGAATGACTTCAGTGGTTGGGCCAACGATTGTGCATTTCATAAATTTAAAGTTTAACAAGGTGGTGAATTTTTTTTTTTTTAAATTCAACATAATCCCTGTGACAGCTGCTTGTTATGAGAAAAAGCATTCTGAGCAGAAGACAAACTCTGTTCCATGGGTACTGCAGAAGGTGTGGGGATTCACATGTTGGGAGCTCTAGATGTGTCAGCCACGCTGGGCAGAGTACGAAGGAGAAGAAATGGCAGTAGGTGAGCATGGAAAGAGAATAAGAGGCAACTTCCACGAAAGGGGCCAAAGATGTCCACAAATAATTTTGGGGAAGAATTCCCGTGACATTTGCGTAAATTCTCCACATTACTTATTAAAGGCAATTCACAATCAAAATCTACATAATATTTCCAGCCTTCTGTAGCCAGAGTGCTGTTTCATTGAGTATAGTGCTATTCAGAGACTGGTCCAAGTGGGAGTCAGCTATGTCTTGGGTAAAAATGGGGTTTTGGATACAAATCATTACCCAAGAACTAGGTTAAAAATGCATCTTCACTACGACCGTCTATGTGCTGGAATTAAATGTAAGTGAATATTCTGAAATTTGGACTGAATAGTTATCTCAAGCGAAGAAATTGCATAATATGGCATTATGCAATTTTACAAAATACGGACATACAGGAACGTTCCTTCTATTGTGCTACATATCTGCCTATAGAACATATCTGCAATAGGGATAGCTAGATGCAGAGGTTTGGGAGAAATTTAGGGGAGAGTCATATAGTTCTAGAACTAGACCAAAAACAGGAAGAATTGATCTGTATCAATATATACAATGCCCAGGTAGAATTTAGAGTCAACAGTATCTTCTAAGATGATGTACTAGGGAAAGTATCAAGAGAAGAGCTGACTGAAAGGACTCAATCTCTTTTTCTTCTAGAACATAAAACCTCTGGATGAGAAGGTCGTGAGACATCAGTAAGAAAACAGTAAAGTAAGAAGAATATTCGATAGCTAGAATGTAAGGTCATGGGGTTAGAGTAGTGAATTGCTGGTGGAAAAGTGAGGTGCGAAAGGTCACAGAACAATTTCCTTGTATTATTATGTATAAGCCAGATCATTCACTGTGTCATTGATTCTTGGCCAGATTCTAACTGGCTAAGAATTGCTCTTAAAGATAAAGATCTCAGATGAGGTAAAGTTAAGATAGTCCCTGTAATGGCTACAGCTTCTTAAGAGGGAAGATGGCAGCTCCATCTGGCTCACCTGGGAACAGTTCTCTGCCTGGCGTGGATCTGGTGCTATTAGTCTGTGTTTTATAGCATCATGTTGGTTGGTTTGAGATTAATGGCTGAGAATCAACAGAGGAAGTCTTAAAAATTCCCTTGTGAACAAACAAGCAAAAAATTGATTTTTAACTTAGACTCAATGGACACCCATTTACTGAGAAAATAGGAGCTGCTCTTGAGAAGGAAGGAGAGGTCAGTGACAGCCATGCTTGGGCTTGTTCAATGCTTTTGAGTTACCTCAGTGGACAAGAACAAATCCCTGGCGACTTGGCTGCCACTGTGGGACTGGAATTAAGCAGCTTTGAGCCCCTGGGTAAAGACCAACTCTCTTAGAAACTTGAGAAATTAGTAGGAGGTGCTATGCCAGGGACTGGAGGAAAGGTCTCTAAATGTAGTTAGAAATGCCACTGAAATGGAACAAAGATAAATAGCTCCAGAGCAGGGAAACGCCACCAACTAAGTGAGAGTGTATGGGCTTTCAGGTCATCCCGAGATTCAGATTTACCAGGCACTGCCGTGGAGAAGAACTGAGATTTACATTTTGAATTGACAACTATGAATCAGCGAGACCTCAGTGTTCAGCCTGAAGCAACCAGAACTGTGGGCGATCCACCAGGGGGCAGTAAATTGAAGCATGGTCAGCCCAGCTCTTGAAGCAAATTTACTATTCATAGGGCACTTTTTGGATTTTACTACCAAACCAAGGAGCCATCACGATCCTTTCTAGAGGAAAAAGAGGCAGCTCTAGCAAACCTTCAGGAACACAAAGGCCTGATGTGCTGGTATGATTTGGGCAGCTAGAATGATATAGTTATGCTTCTGTTTCAGGGAGCCTGATTGCCCTGCAAATAAAGTCGACTTAGGCCAGCAGAAGCAGATTACAAACCCTGAAGAGGCTGGTTATGATCAGGTTGGACACCTGCCTCTGTGTTTGTTTCAGGAGAGGCAGGGCGATCATACGCAAAGTTGCTTTGGTTCTCTAGCTATCCATCAGGTTTTGCAGACCTCAGGACACAAAGATTGCTCAGAAAATTGGCCAGGGGGAGGGCGAGAGATGATCCTATCTTTGCTTTTGTTGTTTTAGAAAGGGCTTCTAGTGGCTGTCAGCTCCCTGAGGGAAAGAATTAAGTGAATATACCTTTCTTCTTACATTACCAGCAACACAGACTCTGCAGGAGGCTTGGACTGCCTCAGAAAGCTGACAAGTTTTGCTCCGTGGACGTGCTAAGAGAAACTTCGAAGGGTCACAGTGCCCAAGAGGAATCACGGCCAGCTCAGTAAAGGAAGGTGAATCCAGACACGGAGTATGAGATTTCATAATGTGAACAGGAAGAGTCCCAGAGTAGCACACACAGAGATCAGGATAGTCTTTGTGGAATATGACCACGATATAACCAGAAAGGTGCTGTAACAAACAATACATTTTAGCTAACATTTATGTTGCATCGGCCAGGCCACGTTTATGCACTGTCCTAAATGCTTACGTGTAACAATTTACTTAATCCACACAATAGCCCTAGAGTAAGATACTATCATGATTGTATTTTGTAGGTGAAGAAACTGAGGCACTGAGAAGTAAAAATCCCATAGCCTGGCTCCGTGACTCAGCCTGTGTTTTTACTATGTTGTTCTGTTTCACGAATGGGACAGATAATTTACTGGTCAGTTTCAGGGGGGCAGAGTTGGTTATTACCAGAAAGGCAGTTGTAAATTTGAGGTAGAGGGAAACTCATCAAGCAGGCTATTTAGAAAGCATTTGCTGTGGAATGCTATGTATTCCCTGTCTCAAACAACCGTATAAACAAGAAATTATGACTAAAAAAAAAAAAATCTATATTATTCTTCAAGATTTCTGGCATTGAACTTCCCTTGAATGCAGCACTGTATTAAAAAAAAAAAAAAAAAAAAGGTCCATGATTCAGGTTGCAATGGTTGGTCTAATTTTGAAGAAATGTGGTCACTAGTTTTGCAGTTGCTATCTTCCTTCTTTTACATAAGGTCTTTCCTCAAAGTGCTGAAAGCTCTTTGAAAGCGGGAAATTCAGCATCATAAAGACTGCAGCAGGAGGTGGCACCACTCTGGCACAGTGGTTGTGAGCACAGTGTGGTGTCTTACCCTGTTTTGTGTCTCAGTTCCTCTTCTTAATAGTTGTGTGACCTCAGGAAAATCACAGGAATTCTCTGAGCCTTAGGATAAGTTCTCTAAGAGGTGGGAAATGATCTTTACTTAATAGGGTTTTGTGAATATTAAATGAGATTGTGATTGTAAAATGGTAAAACCCCTGGGATATAGGAAGATTACAATGTAATATATTACTCTTATTATTATTAGCACTTGCTAGCATCATCTTCCGTCCAAACTGTAGAACACATCAAGTCAAGCTGTAGTACAAACTGTAGTAAACTGTAGCTTGTCATGAATAGCTATTGACAGTAACAGCCATACTGATAACCCTCCATTTCTGAAATAAGTTTTTCACTGGGCCTCTGCTCTCCCCCTACCACTCTGACCACTTCTCTCATCTCATTCCTAATTCCTGTTCATCTTCTCATCTTCTTAATGTCAAAGTATTCCAAGGCCTTGTCCTTGGAACTCTCCTTTCTCTGCACTCCTTTTCAACTGTCTCTTATTTTTTAATCTGAATACCTTTTAAAAAGTAAATTAGATTCCAGTATAATGAACATACAGTGTTACATTAGTTTCAGGTGTACAATATGGTGATTCAACAATTCTACACATTACTCATCATGTAAGTGTACCCTTAATCCCTTTTACCTATTTCCCACCCACTACCCCTCTCATAGCCATCAGTTTGTTCTTTATAGTTAAGAGTTGGAGGTTTTTTTGGTCTCTTTTTTTCTGTTAGTTTGCTTTGTTTCTTATATACCATATATGAGTGAAATAATATGGTATTTATCTTTCTCTAACTTATTTCACTTGACAATATACCCTCTAGGTTCATGCATGTTGTTGCAAATATCAAGATTTCATTCTTTTTTATGGCCAAGTAATATTTCATTATCCATTCATCTGTTGATGAAAGCTTGGGTTGCTTGGCTTGGGTTATCTTGGCTATTGTAAATAATGCTGCAATAAACATAGGGGTGCATGTATCTTTTCAAATTACTGTTTTTGTTCTTTGGGCAATACCCAGTAGTAGAATTACTAGGTCATATGGTAATTCTATTTTTAACTTCTTAAAAAGATGTTATTTATTCATTTAAGAAAGAGAGAGAGAGCGCGAGCAAGTTGGGGGAGAAAGAAGAATAAGCAGACTCCATGTTGAGTGCCGACCTGAGGCAGAGCTTGATCCCACAGCCCTGAGATCATGACCTGAGCCAAAACCAAGAGTCAGACGCTCAACTGACTGAGCCACCAGGCATACCTATTTCTAATTTTCTGAGGTATCTCTACTGTTTTCCATAGTTGGCTGCACCAGTTTGTATTCCCACCAACAGTGCATAAGGGTTCCTTTTTCCACAACCTTGCCAACGGTTGTTGTTTCTTGTGTGTTGACTTTAGCCATTCTGAAAGGTACGAGGTAATATATCGCGGTTTTGATATGCATTTCCCTGATTATGAGTGAGGCTGAGCATGTTTTCATGTCTGCTGACTATCCATCCATATGTCTTCTTTGGAGAAAAGTCTGTTCATGTCTTCTGTCCATTTTTTACTGCACTTGTGTGTGTGTGTGTGGGGGGGGGGGTTGTATAAGTAAATTGAGTATCTTTTTAATGTCACATTCACATTGACTACTCCCAAAGAAAACTCAATTTAGACTCATATATTCAATTGCATATTAACATCTCCACTTAGATGTCTAATACATACATCAAACTAATCATGCAGAACCTTTGACTTTCCTCTAAAACTTACTCTATCCACATTTGTCCCTACCTCCAGTTTCTAAAAAAAAAGAAAAACCAAAAGCAACAAAAAAACTGGAAAACCTGAAAATATTCTTGTTTCCCCCTTCCCTCATGTACTACTATATCCATTCTATCTCAACAGGAAACCTTATTGAGGGGCACCTGGGTGGCTCAGTGGGTTAAAGCCTCTGCCTTCGGCTCAGGTCATGATCCCGGGGTCCTGGGATCTAAGCCCCGTATCGGGTTCTCTGCTCAGCAGGGAGCCTGCTTCCTCCTCTCTCTCTGCCTGCCTTTCTGCCTCCTTGTGATCTCTGTCTGTCAAATAAATAAATAAAATCTTTAAAAAAAAAAAAAAAAAGAAAACCTTATTGACTCCATCTTCAAAATATTTCCAGAACCTTACCACTTCTCACTCAGTACCTCCTCTGATGCCATCTAGATCCAACCTACCAATATCTCTTTTCTTCATTTTTGCAAATGCCTCCTAACTAAATGGCTTTACTGCTCCTACCAGTGCCTCCTTCAGTCTGCTCTCTACACCATATTCAAAGTAATCCACTTAAAACTTAAACTAAGATCCTTTCATGCCTCTGTTCACATCCAGTGTCACTCAAACTGAAGCCAAATTAAAAAAAAACAATTGCGTTCAGTTCCCACTCTACCTCTCTGACATTTTCCCATTGCACATACTCTTTCTCTAGCCCCACTGCGTTCCTTGCTTTTCCCTGAATATGTCAGACTCACTCCTTTCTCAGGGCATTTGCACTGGCTTCTCACTCTACCTTGAATATTTTGCTCTCAAATATTGGTAAAACTTACTCTTTTACCTCACCTTGACCACTGTATTTATAATAGTAATCCCTCATTATCTCTATCTCCCTGCACAGGGTTAAACTGGACTAAGACATGTGACTAAATTCTTTTTCTGCAGAGCAATCAACACCTATTAATTTGCTCTGTATTTTATCTGTATTGATTTTGTCTTTTGTTGATTCCACAATTTGAATATTTCAGCTCCATCAGGCCCGCAGATTTTGCTGTTACAGCTACTGCCATATTCCTCATGCTAAGAACAGCATCTAGTTTTGGTAAATCATAGAAATAGGCCTGGGTGACACGACAGACATTCAATAAGCACTGGTTGAATAAATGAACAATTTGTTTATGATTTAGACATTGGTTTGGTGCCTTATTGTACCAATTACTGCCATCAACAGCTGTATGCTCTATGTAAATTTCACTTCTTTTACAAAGCTGATTTCAAATATTTGGCATGTAAATGTGTATACATATATTGATGCTGGCCTCTGCCATCTTAAATGTTTACAGTAATATCTCCTGCTGGGGTGTGTAGCTAGGGAAATCATCTTGGTTCTTATTCCCCTCTCTCCACCAAAAATAATAGAGAATGCCTCAGCTGAGGGGAAATAAAATGGAGATATGTTTGCTTTTCCTATCATTAGTATTTTTAATTCTTTTCTTTCTTACTTGTGACACCACCGGTATTGCAAACCACGGAACCCAGTACTAAACTTTTCCTGCCGTTTGGAATTCAGGCAATAGCTGCCTTCATCCCTGCTCTTTCCTTGCCAACAATTGGAGGGGCTATTATATTACATGCATGGACTGTCCAATGAGCAGAAGGCCAGGTGTCACTTTGAGTGACAACCTTCCAGGTTGCAAAAACTTCATTCAATTGAATGACTGTGTGGCTGTATGTCACTTTGCCTTCAGGATATCTCCTCTTAACCTCCACTGTTGTGACTGCTTTCTGGAGTTGATGCTGTAAGGAGAGGGTGGCGTAATGCAGAGAACATTGACAGTTTGAAGCATGTGCAAGCTGGAGCATATCTCCTGCAATGTTTATATCTTTGGCTAATAGTGATATAATTCCTCTCTCTCTTTTTTTAAGTAACAGGTAGTTGGAATTTGTGCTTTTATTCTTCTATAAAAGGGAAAGCAAGCTCATGTGGTCTGTTAGGTAGGATTCATCTAGTTTTAAGATTTGGATCTAATTCCTCAACAACATTCCTATATTAACTTAGTTTAACAGAAATAATACAACTATGGTTGTGCTTAACTGATTCTGTCATCTTACTCAAAATGGAAATCACTGTGTGGCTGATTTAACTGCAGTTGTTTTCAATTGATATTACGGGTGTCAAGACTGCCACAACGATGAGCTTGGAAATGAAGTGATCTGGTGAACTGGCCACAGGTGATAGTCAATGGACTGGTGGTTTTCTTAGCAGCATTTAGCAGGGCTATTTTTTCTCAAGTGTCCTGTGATAGTAAGTAAAAACATCTATATTGCACTGACCAGATGGCAGTATGGTTGCCTTGGTAAGCTCAACAATTTCCTAAAAATTGGGAAGACTTACTATTCTTCAGGGTCAGATCTTGAGTGGGCAGAAAAGGCACCTTTCTTTGTGGTGTAACTGGATTAGGGCTCAGGCAATCTCCTCTTTATCCAAATAACAGCGGCATCGTACTATGAAGGTCCGGACCCCTAGGATGGGGACTTTGACTTCACTCTTTTGGAGAGGACTCATCTCTGGCTCCAAGTCCTTTTTAGAAAAAGATATATGAATGTATCAGACACTGGTACGCATTGCCAAAATTCATTTTCTGCTCTTCTGGAGATACAGCTAGACTTATTTCCCAGTCTTTCTTTGGTTATGTGAAACTATATAATAGACTTTTGACCAATGAAATCTGAGTGGAAGTGATGTGTGTCATTCTTTGTCAGAGTAGTTAAGAAGTAGTTCTTTCCTATCTGCTGGCTAAATGGAGGCCTAGATATGGGTGAGGTCACGAGACAGAAAGATCCTGAATTTCTGAATTGAGATTGCTTGACTAAAAACACCTGTGTTGGAGTGTAACAAGAGTGTGTATGGGTGTTCTCAGCCATTGAGATTTTAGGATTTACCTGCAAACAAGCATTATTGCCCACATTAGCCTATCAGATAGAAGGAATAGGGAAGGAAAGATTCTGGAGTAAATAGGATCAGTTGGACTGCTCCTGCACAGATAAAGTAATATCAGCTGATTCTAGAGTCGGGGCAATAAAGAATAAAAAGAATTTTGAATAAATTTTAGACGTTAAGGACAAATTAAAAGAGATAAGATAACCTCAATATTTTAAGCTGAGATATCAGAATAGTAGTTACCTCAAAGAGTGATAATTGGGAAGAAGAGCTGAAGTGGGGATGAAGATCATGAAGTAGGTGCAGTGAATGTCGTTTGGCATACGAATATGAGGAGTTGACAAAATAGAATGGGAGACCAGGTGAGGGGTCAGGGTGCAGCTTTAGATTTATGAGTCATTAACATCTGCAAAGATACTGAGAGGAATGGTAGATGAGAAGTGTAATGGTAGCACAGATGAGGATCCCACTGTTCCCACTAGAAACAGGGAAACAGTAAAGAAAGCAGAAAAATAGCCACTAGACAAATGAAAGAGCAGTATAATAGAGAAGAGAGTTTGCTAAGTAACTTAAAAATATTACAGATAAATGATTTGAGTACTCAAAAACAAGGAATGAGAGCCATTTGCTTTGAGTTTTTAAGGCGTTCTTGGGGACATGCCTTTATATGACTGTGATAGATCTATATACCTATATATTACTCTTTTGTAATATTAAAGGGATAGCCACTGGGATGGCCTACTGTAAGGCTAAGACAAAGGAAGCTTGGCAAGGCATAAGATGCATTTTAGATTTAGTATATTGTTTTAATAACTGCCAGATATTTTTTGAGCATCTTTTATCTATTAAGCATTAAATAAAATGGATAGAATGGGAGATGATCAGACTACCAACTATAATACAATCATAGGTGCCCTGATATGCTTTGGGGACACAAGGCTGGGGTTCATGAAGTTTTCTTCCCCTGAGGGGATGGGTCAGAGAGAATGTGATATAAAAGCAAAGTAAATTTCAAATGGAGAGTACAGAATGATCAAAGGCAAACAAAGACACGGATGGGAAAGAATTGAGGAAGGGGGAGGGGTCATCTGTGGCTACTGCTCATGAGGCAGGAAAAGAAGGGCCTTTGGGACTTGTCCTGGAGCACTGTAGCTCTACCGAAGATTTTAAAAAGAGGAGGGACACACTTCTGTGCTTTGGAAACACGGTTCTGGTAGCTTCAAAGAGGCAGGATTAGATAGATGTAGGAGAAACAGGAAACATGGAGCCCCATTAAAAGATTGTAACAATTGGAAGGCAGGAAATAATGAGGGTCAGTAAGTACAGCAGGAGGCATGGGGAAAGAAGGGAACAGATAGGAACATGTTTTAGAACTGGAAATGGTAGAATTCTCTGACAGGGGGCGCCTGCGTGGCTCACTGGGTTAAAGCCTCTGCCTTCAGCTCAGGTCATGATCCCAGGGTCCTGAGATCAAGCCCTGCATCAGGCTCTCTCCTCTGCCTGTCTCTCTGCCTACTTGTGATCTCTGTCAAATAAATAAAGAAAATCTTAAAAAAAAAAAAAAAAAAAAAAAAAAAAAAGAATTCCCTGGCAGACTGGATGTAGAAATGAGTGGAAAGCTTAAGAAAATTCAACAATGCTGCCTAAATTTGAGGAAGCCTTCACAGGTATAGAGGTGTGGGGAACTGGTATTATATATTTAGATTATTATCCACTACACCTAATCTGGGGGGAAGAATTGTCTTCAGCGTCAAGGAATACCCAGAATCCAACCACTTCTCATCACTTCCTCCTCTACTACTCTAGACCAAGCTGCTGTCCTCTTTTGCCTGGATTACTACAATGCCTTCCAGTTTCCCTGTTTCTACCCTTGGCTTTTGATAGTCTATCCTCAGTGCAGCAGCCAAAATTATTCTGCTAAAATATAAGGACAAGCCTCTCCTCAATATCTTTCACTAGCTTTCTACCTCTCTCAGAGCAAACCCAAAATTCTCATATGATCTACAAAGAATTGTCCAATCTGTCATCCTTTCTGCCCTGCCCCTTGCATCCATACATCCACACCTACATACCTATTATCTGCCATCTCCTTCCCTTAGCTTCAGTTTTATTGGCTTCCTTGTGATTCCTATAATAAACAGGTATACTTTTGCCTCAGGCCCTTTGACTCGCTTTTGTCTGTGTTGGGAATGCTCTCTCTTGGAAACCTGCCTGCACGGTTCTACTGTCTCACTTTTTCAGACCGTTTCTCAAATATCATATTTCTAGAGAAGCCTTCCCTGGTTATTCTTTAAAGGTAAGGATGCCCCTTTTCTTCCCCTTCTCTGTTTAATTTTGATTCTTAGCACTTTTTATTGTTTAACATTCTTGATCTTTACTTAATTTCCTTGTTTATTATGTCTTCCTCCCTAGAATGTAAGCTTAATGAGGATGGGATTAAAAACAAGGAGTGCCTGGAGGCACCAGGGTGGCTTAGTAGGTTAAGCTGCGAACTCTTCATTTCAGCCCAGGTCATGATCTTAGGGTCATGGGATCGAGCCCTATGCTGTGCTCTGTGCTGGGTGTGGAGTCTTCTTGAGAATCTCTCTCTCCTTCTCCCTCTCCTTCTCCCCCCAACTCTGCTGGTGAGCTCTTTCTCGCTTTCAAAAAACCCAAAACCCAAAAACCAACCAAACAAAAAAACACATAGCCATTGCTCAGTATTTGTTGAATGAATAAAAGTTTCAGGGAAATGCAAATCAAAATGAAAAGGCGAACGCCGGGGAAATTATTTTAAAAATAAAAACCATTGAGAGATATTCCCAGCTCTCCATCAGGCAAAGATGTTACTTATTAATATTTCTTCAAAATGCCTGAAATAATATTCAAGATATATTACCTAAGTAATAAAGTAATAACAAAATTATTATTGTTTTAAATGTTGACCTGGGATTACACAAAGAGTTTTGATCATATGTATAATAAAAGGTGTGGTCTAGAGATGTGTCTCTTTTTTTTTTTTTTTTTAAGATTTTATTTATTTATTTGACAGAGAGAAATCACAAGTAGTTGGAGAGGCAGGCAGAGAGAGAGAGAGGAGGAAGCAGGCTCCCTGCTGAGCAGAGAGCCCCATGTGGGACTCGATCCCAGGACGCGAGATCATGACCTGAGCCGAAGGCAGCAGCTTAACCCACTGAGCCACCCAGGCGCCCTAGAGATGTGTCTCTTAAACAAGGTGAGGAGAGAAGTCAGAGGCTCAGCCAAACCATCTCTGTGAATTCCATATCTACATCAGGAGGCTGGGTGCACTGATTGCTGAGAGGTTGCAAGTCAATAAAGGGCTCAAAGTTCTCCTTATATTTATACATCTTTGGGAGTAAAGAGAAATTAATTCCTGCTTGTTCTTTATTCAAAAGCATGACACTGAAAATCACAAGACAATATACATCATTGCTCTTCTAACTTCTACAAACAATTGACTAATGATGTAACTATCAACTGTCAGCTTTGGATAAATGTGTTTTAGAGAATAAAGGAAGTGTAATTGGAGAACATTATAAATGTGTAACACCCAAACTAAAGAAGTAAAGAAGGTGAAGATAATAAACCCTTGGCCATGGAAATACCATGATCACCTCCCAGGGTGAGGCTCAGGTTGTGCTGACCTCTGCAATTTTCCCAAATGTGGGAAACTCGACTTAATAATTTGTTAATGGGAGACTGTGTTCATCTTCCTTTAAAAAATATATAATGCTGGGGTGCCTGGCTGGCTCAGTTGGTAGAGCATGTGACGCTTGATCTCAGGGTCATGAGTTCAAGCCCCATGCTGGGTATGGAGCCTACTTAAAAAAAGGGGTGGGGGGCACCTGGGTGGCTCGGTGGGTTGGGCCTCTGCCTTCGGCTCGGGTCATGATCCCAGGGTCCTGGGATCGAGCCCCACATCGGGCTCTCTGTGCTGCAGGGAGCCTGCTTCCTCCTCTCTCTCTGCCTGCCTCTCTGCCTACTTGTGATCTCTGTCAGATGAATAAAGAAAAAATCTTTAAAAAAAAAAAAAAAAGGGGTGAAAATAATTAAGTCAGTCTTATGAACTGCATGATTGATTCATCTATTTGTCAATACTGAATTTGTTTTGTGCTAGGCACTGTTTGGGAGACAGGGATGCAAGATTAACAAAAAATAATGCTCCTTGCAGATAAAGTCTGCACTGTAATTGGGAACACAGACAGGAAAATGAGTATTTTATTGTATAAAATATTATGATAGAATTACACAAAATATGCTATGGGAGACAATGAGAAAAAAATGTCCAGTCACAAAGCCTTTTGTTTGTGGAAACAGAGGATGCAATTGTGAGGAGAAAAAGCAGTATACATAGTTTGGCGCATATATATTTATAGTAATGTTAAATATAAAAATATATGGAAGTTCAAGTTTAAAATATTTTTAATTAATCAAATTGATAGTTGAGTTTATGGATGATGCAGCATCTTCATAGATGATTATGTGTATGGCAGTTGAAAATTTGAATCTGAAGCTCAGAGTAGAGGTTGGGGCTAGAAAGCAGCATTTTGATGTTGATTTATAGTTGATAAAGCTATGGAAGTGAGTAAGATTACTCAGAGAGTACAGCAAGATGGTTCAATTATCTATCTATCTATCTATCTATCTATCATCTATCTTTGTATCTATCAGATGGGTGGGAGAAGAGAAGCTTGTGGCAGAAATGGTGGAAAAACATCAAGGGAGTTGGAATCAATAATGGAGACTCGTTTTAAATATCAAGGAGGAAAAATTTTGGAGAAAGAAATTCTCAATCCTGTCAAATGGTTTGCAATATCAAATGAAATGACTAAAATATTATTAAAAGAAAATACTGCAGATAGCTTCTTTAGTTGATGGATAGACTCAAAATTTTAAACGGTTTTATTACTCTTTAGAACACTGGGTACCTTCGTATCTACAAAAAGTAACTCAGGAACTAGAGAAAAAAAAATCATTAAATACAAAGTTTTCAATGTGGTCTTTTCATTGTATCAGCAAACACATTACCTGGTTTTTATTAGTACAATAAAAGCTATGGCTTTTTCAAAAATTCAGGTTTGGATAAAGTCCACATGATTTCTGGATTTTCAAAATCTACTCTATAAGACCATAAGGAGAATATCACATGGATCCAATTTTATGGTATCTCTATATTTTTTCCAGGTCACTTGTTTCTTGCCCTCTTCTTTCCTAATATTTCCTATAGAGTTTCTCTGTGGTTTTCAAAATCCCACTAGCATATTTTTGTCATACCCGACATTCATCTTGTTGTGGCCTTAGATATTTCTGGAAGATCAAATCACAGAGCCTAATAAAACACAGATAATGGCATTTCTGACTATGTGGTACATCCATTTTTTAATGAGTTTAGGGGCCATACTATCTGGTATATGAAGACCAGGCACTAAGGCATTTTGGGTCACTGGCGGGCGTCAGTGTGATTACTGGCTGGAAGAAATGTGGATGAGTTGGTCTATGTCTAATCCTTTTGTGGCTTCCTGTGTGACACACTATAATGAAAACATCACCGCAAATTACAAGAATTGTCAAAATGGGCTACCAAAAGATTTTTTTTGCTCTAGAGTTTGCTAACCAAAAATGTATGATGCATTGTGTCATATCTATAGGCTGCTCTTGCTCAGTGGATGTACACAAAAGCTGGGCAATTAATATGTGATAAGGAAGCTAAACCCTCTTTGAAGTTGATGGATTGGGGTCTAGAGGATAACTGTTTCATAAATTGGAATACAGAAATAGGTTGAAAGTCAAGGTTCACTCTTTAGGCTAAACTCATATTTGCTTTTTTTTTTTTTTTAAAGATTTTATTTATTTATTTGTCAGAGAGATAGAGAGTACAGGCAGGCAGAGTGGCAGGCAGAGGCAGAGGGAGAAGCAGGCTCCCCGTGGAGCAAGGAGCCCGATGTGGGACTTGATCCCAGGACCCTGAGATCATGACCCGAGCCAAAGGCAGCCGCTTAACCGACTGAGCCACCCAGGCATCCCCACATATTTGCTTTTGAATACTAGGTATTTAGTTTGAGTTTTAGAGTCACCCTGTTTCTATACTTATTATTTAAGATTTGGGGTGTATGATATAACCGTTAAAAACACACAGACAGGGGCACCTGGGTGGCACAGTTGGTTAAGTTACTGACTTGGTTTCAGTTCGGGTCCTAATTTCAGGGTCGTGAGCCTGAGTTCTATACTGAGCTCCGATCTCAATGTGGAGTTTGCTTAAGACTCTCTCTCCCTCTCCTTCTGCCTCTCCCCTCTGTTCTCTCTCTCTCTCTCTAAAAAAAAAAAAAAAAAAAAAAAAAAAATCTTAAAACAACAACAAAAAAGCCTCAAACAGACTTTCTTTTATAAAACTATTTAATTAAAAAAATAAATAAAAGTGTTTAATCATTTAGGCCCTTCCAGGAAATTGATATATTAGTATATTAATTGTTTGCTTGGGCCATGCAATGTAGATTAAAGTTCTTGGGAAAATTAAAAGATCTTAACCAATTCACCACTGAAACCACAACTAAAGTAATAATAGATACAGTGCAAAGTGCTTTTCAATGATTTTCTCACTTCCAAGAACTGTGGAGATCTGTTACTATTACTCTCCCATTTTACATATGAAGTATCAGAGACGGGCATACACAGGGAGCAAGGGCAATATTATTATTCAAACCCAGGGAGTTTCACTCCAGGGTGCATTTCCCTGGTCACTCACCCAGTCTTTGCCCACCTCTGCATAGTTTGTGCTGCCAAATACTTTATCTCATTTGAGTTTCTCAGTACTAGGAGGCAGGCATGGAAGGATGATTATTTCTACTTTGAAGATGAGGCTCAACACAATTACGTAATTTATATAGGGTCTCATTAAAAAAAGAAAATCTGTGACAGAGCAGACTAAATTCTAGTTTTCTAAATTCTATTTTAGTCACTTGTTATCTGTTAATCAACTCACTTCTTTTAGAGAAACAAGAATTTTTCTTATAAAAAACAACGAAATACTCTAGTAGAGTATATGTGTGCTTTAAAACACATTAACATTTCTTTTAAAGATAACAAAAAATGAAAGCGAACTAACTTTTCTTTGATGCATTAATTCAACAGGTAGTTGCAAGGCAGTTTTGAAGGGCTAGAAATAAAACTGTGGAAGTATTTGGTTTAGAGGTAATAGCTAAAATCATCAGAGAATAATGGGCTTCCCCAGGGTGAAATATTATGAAAGTATCATGTTATGGTCAGCAAGGAATGGAACCCCTCAAAAGATTTTGATGTGTATAATTAAGTTTGAAGTAGTTCAAGACTATTACTCTATTATAAACGGCTATCCCCTCCAAACCTAAAAGACCAAATCAATTAAGCATACACTTTATCCATGTTTAGTATGTCCAGAGCAGTAGGTACAGGAGGACAAACATGACTGAGACTAAGACCCAGGTTTCTGGGAAGGCTTTGTAAATAAGGAACAGGCACATGGCAATAGTTCTGATATGAGACAGGATGTGAGAAGTGCCACAAGAAAAGTAAAAAAATACAATGGGGTTCAAGGAAAGGTGAGTGCACATCTGGTTGGGGGCAATCCAGAAAGCTTTGTAGAGAAACATGTTGTAGGATAGGTAGGGTTTCAACATGGGAAAAAAATGTGTGGGGTGAGTGTAGTGGGGGAAGTTAAACAGGGTGACTTTAAATCTACAAATTGAGAAAGAGAATGGGAGGAAGTTTATCTTTTACCCCAACTTCTTAAAATTACACCTATTTTTAATGGTTCTCTGCAAAGAAGAGAAGCATGAAATGTACTAAAATTAAATCTAAAACTTCTAATTGATAAGGCTTTTCTTCCAAGGAAGTTGAAGAATTGTGCAATGAAGATAATCTGAATGATTATCTTTTGCAGTAAGTAGGAACTAAAAAAAAAAAAAAAAAAAAAAAAAAAATTGAGTGCCTAAGTAATTGGCCTTTCTAGAAAAATCACTGGTAAGTTAAAAATAGAGTTAGTACCATCTTTGGAATTTCTTCTACTTCTCCACTTTTTAGTACAAATGATAGAGATTATAAAAGCTTAGTTCTGGGGGTGCCTGGGTGGCTCAGTGAGTAAAGCCTCTGCCTTCGGCTCAGGTCATGATCCCAGGGTCCTAGGATCAAGTCCCACATAGGGCTTTTCGCTCAGTGGGGAGCCTGCTTCCTCTTCTCTCTCTACCTGCCTCTCTGCCTACTTGTGATCTCTGTCAAATAAATAAATAAAAATTTTTTTAAAAAGCTTAACTATGGAATTGAGAAGTGGATACTAGTGAAATGAGTAGAAAAATGTTTTCTAATAAAGTTGCAATCTACAACTTTTTAAAAAAGATTTTATTTATTTATTTATTTATTTATTTATTTATTTATTTGTCAGACAGAGAGAGAGAGAGAACACACACAAGCAGGCACAGTGGCAGGCAGAGGTGGAGAGAGAAGCAGGCTCTCTGCAGAGCTAGGAGCCTGATGCAGGACTCGATCACAGGACTCTGGGATCATGGCCTGAGCCGAAGTCAGTGGCTTAACTGACTGAGCCACCCAGGCATCCCGCAATCTACAATTTTTTATAACAGTTTCTTCTTAACTATGGGGAAGTGTACAAAGGTCCTTGATTTTTCACAAACATCTAAAAGCGATTTTCTACTGGATAAAAATCTCTCAGCTCATCATGCTAGAATGTCTGAGACTCATTAGAACATACCAAATACATTCCACTTATCAAATGAATGAAAGTACCAGAAGGTTGGTATGTTGAACACAACCTATGTAACAAACGTGTGGCAACTCCTCCAAGGACCTATTCCAGAGTAGTGGTAACAGCAGTGAACTCAGTCACTAGCTAACAATTCAAGACTCTTCCTTTTTTCAAGGAACAAAGCATTTCCTAGAAATCCTTATCCCAAAGTGTTTAAATTATTAGCACTTAAATTGTGTTTTAGCTCAAATAGGCACCATCCTGGTATAGAACAAAAGAAATGGGAGGAAGGGAATCCTGTGTTGAGTAAATCTGAATTTGAGAATGGCTAAATAGGTTTTACACAATATTGTCAGATGATTTAGCAGAAAGTTGAAGCTGTTTTAGTGGACTCAAACTTCAACTCATGGAAAGGAAGAATGGAGTTTTCTTCTAAGTGAAAATAATGTTCTGGTCACATGATTTAGGGCCCTTCTAAACTGGCTTTCTTTCTATTCGATTTCAAAAATTTAGTGTACACTGAGAAAGAACTGCTTAAATGATGATAATAGAACACTCAGAAAGTCCTATGTTTAAATTGCTCAAGTTCATTATTTTAAGAGTTTAAAAAAATTAAGGAGAATTTTGGGGTCTTTTGGTGTTATTCCCATATTCAGTCCCTAGTTTGCTTTTATTTAAAAATTCTAAATTATTCTTTAGAACAATTTTAGGTTTATAGCAAAATTAAGCATAAAGTACAGAGCTCTCACATACCCCTGTCCCCCCACACACGCTACCTCCCCCACCACAGGCATTCTACACCAGACTGTTGCGTTTGTTACAATGAATGAACCTACAGGGGCGCCTGGGTGGCTCAGTGGGTTAAAGCCTCTGCCTTTGGCTCGGTCTTGATTCAGGGTCCTGGAATCGAGCCAGGCATGGGACTCCCTGCTTAGCAGGGAGTCTGTTTCCCCACCCACCCTCCCTCTGCCTGCCTGTCTGCCTACTTGTGATCTCTCTCTCGGTCAAATAAATTAAAAATAAAAAAAATTTAAATGAATCAACCTACAGGAACACATCACTAGCAACTAAAGTCTACAGTTTACATTAGGATTCAATTTGGTGTTGTACATTCTATGAGTTTAGACAGGTGTATAATGACATATATCTATCACTTTAGTATCATTCATAATAATTTAACTCTCTCCCAAATCAGCTCTGTTCTGCCTATTTATTCTTCCCCCACCCCTAACTCCTGGGACTATAAATCTTTTTGCTGTTCCCACAGGTTTTTCTTTTCCAGGACATCATATAGTTGGTATTATACAGAATGTTGCCTTTTTAGATTGGCTTCTTTCACTTACTAATGTGCATTTAAGTTTCCTCCACATCTTTTCATGACTTGATAGCTCATTTCTTTTCAGCACTAATATTCCACTGTTTGGATATACCAGTTTTTTCATTCACTTATTGAAGGACACCTTTACTACTTTCAAATTTGGGCAATTACAAATAAACTGCTATAAACACCTATGTGCATCTTAACTTTTCAACTTCTGTGGGTAAATACCAAGGTGCATGATTGTTGGATCATAAGGTAAGAGTACATTAAGTTTGATAAGGAAGCTGCCAAATTATCTTCCAAAGTGGCTCTATCATTTTTCATTCCCCACTAGTAATGAATGAAAGTTCCTGTGCCCCACATCCTGGTCAGCATTTGGTGTTTTGATTTCTGGATTTTGTTTGTTCTAGTACAGTAGTATAGTTCTAATAGGATTTTGTCTGTTTTAATTTGCATTTCTCTAAAGACATATGTGGAACCTCTTTTCATATGCTTACTTGCCATTGGTGTATCTTCTTTGGTGAGGTATTTATTTAGGTCTTTTGCCTCCCCACCCCCTTTTTTTTAGAGATGGAGAAGGTGGGGAAGGGAAAGAGGGGAAGAGAGACAGAATCTTAATCAGGCTCCACTGCCAGCATGGAGCCCAACGTGGGCACCTTAGGTCTCACAACCTTGAGATCATGCCCTGAGCTGAAACCAAGAGCAAGATACTTAATTGAGTCACCCAGATGCCCCTCTTTCTCCCATTTTAAAAATCAGATTGTTTTCTTATTGTTGAATTTTGGAGTTCTTTGTATGTTTTGGATAAGAGTCCTTTATCAGATGTGCCTTTTGCAAATATTTTCTCCCAGGCTGTGGCTTTTGACATTATTTTTCACAGAGCATAAGTTTTTAATTTTAATGAAGTCCAGCTTATCACTATTTTCTTTCATGGATTATGCCTCTGTTGTTGTATCTAAAAAGTAATCATCATACCCAGGGTCATCTAGATTTTCTCCTGTGTTGTTTTCTAGAAGTTTTATAGTTTTGCATTTTACATTTAGTCTGTGAACCATTTTCAGTTAATTTTTAGGAAGGGTATAAAGTGTCTAGATTCTTTTTTTTTTTTTTTTTTTTTTTTTTGCACATGGATATCCAGTTGACTCAATACTTTAAAAAGACTATATATTTCTCCACTGTTTGGCCTTTGCTCCTTTGTCCAAACATCAGTGGATTGCATTTATGTGTGTCTATTGCTGGGCTCTCTATTCTAGTCCATCGATCTATTTGTCTATTAGTTTGCCATTGGGGATAATCTTTTTTTAAAGTATGAAGATTAGTTGTTATTCTAGATTTATGAAGACAAAAGAAAAACCTCTTCTTACATGTTCTTCTTGTAGATAAAAATATTTTAGTTATATTGATTAATTTTTTTCAAGTCTGTGTGACACAGTGGGAAAACAAAACTTAGTTTTCTTTCCAATGAGTTGTAAAATGGGATACTTAAATTTCTGGAGGAAAAATGTGGAATTTTGAGTTTTTAAAAAAATTTTTTAAAAATTTAATATAATTCATTTTTTTGGGAGAGAGAGTGAGCACAAGTAGGGGGAGGGGCAGAGGGAGAGGAAGAAGCAGAGCCCCACTTGTGGCTCGATCTCAGGACTGTGGGGGAAGATGACTTGAGCTGAAGACAGATCCCTAGTCTTTTCTTTCTGCAGCTGATACTCAAACTCTGCACCGGATTCACTAACTTTCTCCAGTGGTACCTACTCCTGCTTGGGGCAAAGAAGGTTTCCATGCCTAGGGGCTGAGTCTTGCATGGTGAATCTGAATGTTAAAGAATCTGTTTAGCAGGAAAGAAGGGGTGTGGTAGTGAGAGTTTCTTTAGTCCTGAGGCTTGCTGGAGGGCAGAATCAAGTGCTCAAATACCTCTTCCTTCACTACATTTTTCCTCTCTTTTTGTTCTCCCTTCCATTTAACTAAGGATTCCTTCACAAATACACTCAACTGCAAAAGTGGTGGCTCTACGATTTAAGTGTTCTTGAAGCATCTTTTGCAAAACACAGATTCCTAGGCCTCACCACCCAGAAGTTAGGATTCCTTGGGTATGGTTGGGCCACAGGAATCTACCTTCTTTTTTTTTTTTTAAAGATTTATTTATTTGTCAGAGAGAGTGAGAGCGAGAGCGGAAGCAAGCGAGAGAGAACACAAGCAGGGGAGCTAAGCAGGGAGCTCCATGTGGGGCTCTGTCCCAGGACCCCGAAATCGCAATCTGAGCCTAAGGCAGACACTTAGGCGCCCCAGAAATCTACTTTTTTTCTTTTTTTGAACATTTTATTTATTTGACAGAGAGAGAGAGAGAGAGAGAGAGATCACAAGTAGGCAGATAGGCAGGCAGAGAGAGGGAGGGAAGCAGGCTCCCTGCTGAGCAGAGAGACCTATGCGGGGCTAGATCCCAGGACCCTGAGATCATGTCCTGAGCTGAAGGCAGAGGCTCAACCCATTGAGCCACCCAGGCGCCCCGAAATCTACCTTTGGAGCAAGTTCCTGCCACGTGTTCTTATGTAGATGGTTCCAGAATGCACTTTGAGGCATTTTGTCATTGAGGTAGTTAGATACTAATAAATTAAGTGCTGGAGTGTTAAGACAAGTATGTAAAAATAAGCAGAAAATATGAGCTAAATACCATTTAAATTTCAAGATTTATTTGATTGCAAACTACCAAATAAAATAGATGTAATGCTCCTGGGAGGTTAGTGCTTCTAAGATTCTCTATCAGGATCAATGAGGATACAAAGATGTACATGCTTGTTTATGTAACTGATGGATCCAGATTATAACTAGCCTCATGAGAAGGGCTACAAATGGTGTAAGCATTTACTGACATACTTTGACCACGAGTTTTCTTATATGATATTGCTTATTCCCCCAAATTTGTGTTTTCTATGCAAATACATAATTAATGGGTCTAAAATAGAAATCAGATTTTTAGAAAATTTGTTTGCAAGTGCTGATATTTTCTAGGACAAAATTTATGTTGAAGCGAAAATTGATAGAACATGAGGGTGGAGCTCATTTCACCAGTTCATGAGTTCACTTTGTGATTATGAAATATTTTCTGATTTCATTTTTTTCATTTGATGTTATTAAAATTCCACACAGCCCATCCCCAGAGTATCTCAAATGTACCTCTTTCCTCATGATCTATGTGGGTTTAGCTAACATGTATTTCCAACTTAACCTAGGATCTTAATTTTTCACCAAGATGGTATTCATAAGAATCTCTTTTTTCATTTAACAACATACTGCCTTTTCTTTGAAAAATTATTTCAAGGGATGTTAAGAGAAATGTGGTAGAGCCAAACTTTTAATGGGTCAAATTAAATACACTGAATATTCTCCTTTTAAAAAGTTAAGCTCTTTAGTATTTTTCAAGGAGTATCTATATATCTATATATATAGTATATTTAATCATTGGTGGATATATAATTTAACCTATTTTCGTAACAGTCAGCTTAATTTTATTATTAGCATTTTAAGAACAATATGAACAGAGCTTTCTTATAATTTGTCTCTGGAAATCGACTGTCAGCTGTCAATTCTATCACATACTCAGAACTCTTTATGGGTGAAATCCAACATTAGTAATTCCTCCTTCATTTCATGGACTAAGATGTTCTGACTGTAATATCTTGATTTACTCATTTAACAACTGTTTACTGAGAGTCCATCTCAGGCAGGGCATTGCTGTAGGTACTTCATGCAAATTAAGACATTTCTATCATTCAGTTCTAATAACTTTTTCTATTAAAAACATTTACAAGAGCGAATCTTTCAACAATTAAAAAATTATACAATGTGCTTTTGTAAATAAAGTCTTCTCATTTTACCTTGTATCCAGTTCTGCAGGATTAATAATTTTCTCAGGTATTAAAAGGTACACTTTTAGATAATTTTCTACACACATACAAGAATATACATACACATTTGTATACACTATTTATGACAAGATGGAACAACACCGAAAGTACTGTTTGACAATTTGCCTTTAAATTTGAGTAAACATAAACTGAGTATTTGTATATGCCAATCTTCTTGCTCTTACTAGTAGAGAGCCTCCTATTATTGGACATCAACTTACCTTTTTTTTCTATTCACAATGACAGTATAGTGGATGTACTTACACACACAATCTGACACTCTTTTGCTAATATGTATGTAGGATAAATCTTTGAATTGTTAGCCCTGAAACAGATACATACTATCAAATGATATTTATGCCACATTTTCTATTGCTATCTCACAAATTACCACAAATTTACCATGATACACATTTATTTTCTCACAGTTTCCAAGGACCAAGAGTCCAACATGGTTTAGATAGGTCCTTTGCTCAAGGTCTCACAAGAATGTTATTAAGGTGTCAGATGGGTCTGGGGTCTCATCTGAGGCTTGTGGCCTCTTTCAAACTCACATAGTTTTTGGCAGAACTCATTTCCTTGCAACTACTGAACTCACACTGGGTTTGCTTCTTGAAGACCAGAGGAGAGATTCTCTATTTCTGACTCTGACCTCTAGACTTTCTATTAAAGGGCTCCTGTGATTAGAACAGACCAACCCAGGATATCCCTCTTAATTAATTTAAAGCTGGCTGATTAATTATACTTTCAAGTCCTTTCACTTTTGCCATCTAATGCAATATAATCACAAGAATGACATCCCATAATTTTTACCATATTATATTGGTTAGAGCAAGTTATAGGTCTCACCCACACTAAATGTGAGGGGACTATACAAGGGCATGGGCCATTGAAGTCATTTTAGAATTCCACGTACCACAGTATTCTAAGAGTGTTATAATAATCTCTACTCTCCAAAAAGCAGAAAAAGACCCATAAATACAAAGAACAAACTGATGGCTGCCAGAGGGCAGGGGCATGGGGGCATGGGCAAAATGGGTGAAGAAGAGTGGGAGATACAGTCTTCCAGTTATGCAATAAATAAGTCATAGGGATAAAAGGTACAGCATAGGAAATACAGTCAAAGGTATTCTAATAGGGTTTCGGTTTTATGGTGACAAATGGTAGGTAGACTTGCGGTGAACACAGCATAATGTTTAGACTTATTGATTCACTATGCTGTACACTTGAAACTGATGTAACACTGTGTGTCAACTATAATTAAAAAAATCTATATTCTCACCAAGCTTCTTTAAGAGGACTTTAGAAGACAAGATTTAGTCAGGCAAATAGAGGTCACTCTACAAATTCCATAAATCAGAAATTTTAGTACTTGGAATTAGAAGCTTCTATGACCATGGAAGGGTTAGGGAAACATCTAGATAGCTGCCAACAATGATTTCTGGCTGTAGCAACAGCGTGGGTGGTTCCTTACAACTCGCCAGCAAATTGCTAAAATCTCCAAGAATTTCTGGGGAGCTCTGACCAACTACGTCAGTCAGGAGCAGGGAAATGGGTGGGTCTCTAGAGCTAGTCAGAATCTCACATTTGCACATTTGTCTGGCTGCAGCAGCCTCTAGAGAATCATGGTCCTTCCCCCTCTTCAGCTTCCTTAATTTGGCACAAATATATCTTATTGACATGGTACCTGGAACCATGCACCAAAAGGAATTTGGAGAAAGGTAATTCCTGGCTTCTCTCTTAATGAAAGGGACTTTAAAAGGGAGATGGTGATGCTGAACTACCCACAACAATCTAGTGCCATTATCCACAAGTATTTCAACACTAAAAATGATTAGTCATTTAAAATTTTGCCATTCAAATAGTGTGAAAAATAGTTGTATGTTGTTAGTTTTAACTTTTCATTTCCAGTCATCAGTAAGGTGAATTACCTATTTGTTCCAACATTTTAATCCAATTTGAATTGGGGCTCCTAGATGGCTCAAGTAGGTTGAGTATTTGACTCTTGATTTCAGCTCAGGTCGTGATCTCAGGTGCAGACATGGAACCGTGTGTTAGACTCTGCACTCATTGAGGAGCCTGTTTGAGAGCCTCTCTCTCCCACTGCACTGCCCTCCCATCCCCTGCCCATGCTCTCTCTCTAGCAAAAAAAAAAAAAAAAAAAAAAAAATAATTAATTAATTAATTTAAAAAAATCTTTATAATTCAATCTGAGTAGTGTGTATTTTATCTCTTAGAAGACACCGATACAAACTTGGGATATTCAAACCTGCTTCTACATAAAACATTCAGATTGCCCCCAGTCTCCTCATTCAACCACTGATTTAAAAGGAAAAGGAAACAGAGCCAATACTGGAAATCAGCGTCATCTTTCATTTTCAGGCTTTTGTTCAAACTACTCTATCATAAAGAAAATGCTTAAACATTGGAACATGCTCAAGGATCAGATGACACAGATAACTCTAAAGAGTTATATAGGGAATAATTAAAGGGAAAATAACACTTTTTTATTAGTATCTTAGTTTTAAACCTAGAAGATATCAATATTGATTGTTGTACTTTACATTTAAAAGCTCATTTGAATTTCTCTTTAACTTCATATCTTGTGATAAACCATTGTTTCTAGACAACGTGGGTAATACACAAAAAATATTATAGCCAAACCCCTATGTCATCAATAATTCACAGACTAAAAATGGGGCCTCCTGGCAATCATTGTTGTTTAAAAAAAAATCATTATGTTTAATCTTTACATGCTACTCAAACTTGCAAAGCATATACTAATATTTCTTTTATGTGACATTTTTTGTTTCATATATACTTTAGGCTCATTTTAGCTATTAAAACTATATGCCATATCCTATCAAGCTTTGTTTTTATTTTAGAAATGTCTATTGCAGATTCAGTGTTTAATCTGATCAACAGAAAACTAGGTGAACAGCAAATAAATTGCATTTCTTGGCAAGCCTGAAAATGATTATTTTTCATTTTGCTCATTATTGAATGTGTTATATGTACTCTACAAAAATACTATCTCAATTACATGCACTGAGCAACAATTCAACCCAATATATCAATAAAATACAACATTTTTAGAATGGTCCTGAGCAATTGATCGCATAAGGTGGAGAACTGCTATAGTAAGAAACAAATCCCTAAAGCTCAATGGCTAAAAACAAAGGAAGTTCATTTTTACTCATGGAACAGTCTGATGCAGGTGTTTCTGATCTGCAGGCATCTTTTGCCTCATGTGGTGATTCAGGGATCTAGGTTTCTGTTATCTTCTGTATACATAATCTTTCAGAACATGCAAGATGTCCTTTGCATCTAGCTTGCAGTGGGAAAATTCCCAGTAAAATCTTTCCATTGATTAAACTGCCTCTGGGAGGAGGCCAGACTAAATGTATGGCACCCAGAAAAACTATTCGGTTGGACAAAATAACTCAAGGAAATAAGCAGATTAAAAATTTAGGTTTCCATAGCTAAACTTGCAGTCTCAAGGAGTGCCCCTTAAACTAAAAGAGAAATATGGTGTGTGTGTGTGTGTGTGTGTGTGTGTGTGTGTGTGTATGTGTGCGTGGGTTGCAGAGGGAGGGGATGCTGAGAATGGAAAAAACAGAAACAAAAAACAGGAAATATGAGACTGTATCTTGGAATGAACGATGGTCATTTCATCAGAAACATATTCTGGGGGGATAAAATCCTATTGCTAAAGAATCCATGAGACTGGACTAAAGGGCTGTGATTGCTCAAGATTTAAAACAGGTCTTGCTAGTCTATCCTCTTCTTCTGTGCAGGTGACTGAGAAATCTGTGCAGTTCACATGGGGTTGAATCTAAGGATCACTTCAACTGCAACCAAAGAGGACACGGAAAAGGGAAAACAATCTCAGGATGGAACCAGGGAGATTGTCCTAAGGTGTGGAATTAGAGCTTAACAAAGGAATCTCCCCATATTCTTGACTGAAAAACCTCAAATTCTGTCACCTTCAGAATCATTATAGGCCAGTGGGTTCTGTGTGTCTAATAACCATCCTATTTTCACTGTGGTTACTATTCCATCACTGTGCATTGAGTGGCTGTAGGACAGATGGATTCACATTTGAAAGTGATTTAGAGGTGACTACACATCCCTCACAGATAATGGACTTTGATGAGGATGCCAAGAGAGTGGGCCTTCTGGCTTTCTCCCTTGAGGAGGACTTGAATGGGATCCATGTGTGGAAAGAAGGGAGCAAAGGAATGTTTGGTGCTTGGAAAGGCAGACTGACACACATATTTATGCCCTCCCAATGTTCCATCTGCTCCCCCACATTTCCCAGGCTGAGTCCCTGATTGTATGGAACAGAGTTCCTTGTAGAGTGCCAACTCAGGGCAGGGCAGGTAGCCTGGAAGGTAAGGCATGGAATTGAGAGAAAAGATAAGAAGTAGAAAAGTTGAAAATGTTATGACACAATTTGCTTATATTAAAATTTATCTAGGAATAATACGAATCCATCATCCGTCTGATAGAAATAATAGTAGCTAACGTTCATTGATCATTGATGTATGCCAGCTTCCGTATCAATTCATTTAGTCATTACAATTATTGCCCTGTGAATTGGTCGTATTATTATTATTCCATTTTACAAATGAGGAAACTGACAGAGAGTATAGTTAAGCAGCTTTTCAGTGGCACAGAGCTAGTAAATGGCAAAGATGGTTTAAGTGACCTCAAGAAGATTTATAAACAGAGCAGAAGGCAAAGTCAGGAAAGGTTCAAGAACCAAGGTTAGAGTACCAGAAAGCCCTGTTGTTAAAATAATTGGTATGTTTACCAGAAAGTGCAAAGTTAAGGATGGAAGCACCAGAGACTGGTTATTTCCAATTCTACTCTGTGGATTTGTCTAACTAGGTGATAGTTATTTAAGGGGAGAATTTTATGATAACATTTTACTTAGATTGATTTTTCTCTCTTTCTTAAGATTTTATTTATTTGACAGAGAGACAGAGCACAAGCAGGCAGAGCAGCAGGCAGAGGGAGAAAGAAAAGCAGACTCCCCACTGAGCAAGGAGCCCAATGTGGGACTTGATCCCAGGATCCTGCGATCATGACCTGGGCCGAAGGCAGACATTTAACTGACTGAGCCACCGAAGTGCCTTTCTTTTTTCTCTTTCTGCATTTCAATTATGAACTTATGTGGAACATGTTTATCTGAAACACACCAGGTATTTTATAAGTGAAATTTCAAATTCCAAATGCTAGTTTAACACTACATAAAATTAGGACAGGACTTCAAATTGTACTTAAATGAACACTATGTATAAGAAAAGTTATTCTTTGAAACTGGCTCTTTAAAGTTTCCCTAAATGTAACATTTTTAAAGGAAAAAAAGGAACAAACTAGGCAGTTTACATTGAACTGGTGGTGGTTGGTGATTTTTGCTACAAGTTGAATGAAATATCTTATTTTTGAAACCAATTTGCTCTTGGTGCTACCAAACCATAAATGCCATCACAAATGATGAGGTATTACTGCCGCTACATTTTAAGAATTACCAAATTTAAATGTGTCATGGATGATATTTACCTTTTCACTAGACACTTACTTTGGTGTTAGAACACTTATTTTATTTTTTATTGCAATAGTAATCACCCATTAACTTATTGGTCTTTTTTAAAAAAATTTTTTTTAAAGGTTTTATTTATTTTATTTGACAGACAGAGATCACAAGTAGGCAGAGAAGCAGGCAGAGAGAGAGGAGGAAGCAGGCTCCCTGCTGAGCAGAGAGGCCAATGCAGGGCTCGATCCTAGGACCCTGGGATCATGACCTGAATCGAAGGCAGAGGCTTTAACCCACTGAACCACCCAGGTGTGCCCCCCCTTTAAAAAATTTTTAAATATCAAATTCTACTCTTTATATTACTAGAAATTTAAAAAATAAGAAAAGTAAATAAACTATGGTAACACTGTGGTCAAGTTACACTTTTGTCTGTCTATACTTTTTCCATTAAAAATACACATATTTTAATGTATGTATTTAAAAAATATATGCAATCTCTAAAGATATATATAGATAGATAGATATAGACATATATAATTTGTGCTGCTGCTATAACAGTATTAATTTTCTTTTCATTTTCCCAGTGAAGTATGATGTACACATTGAAAATAGAACCTAGCCTAAAAGACATGGCTTAAGACAAACATTTGAATTTGAAGTAATCCTTCCTGAAAGCCCCCTAAACTTCATAAGAGATGCCCTATAGCAACAGATACAGATTCTCTTGTGAGGGATGAAAACATTTCTACCTTTTTAGTTGTTATAAGAAATTGCTCACTCTAAGATTCATGTTTGGAACTCACAGGACCAACCAAGAATAACACCTATTTTAGTTCAAACAAGTACCTCTTGTTTCAGAAATGACTTAATTGATGTGACCTAATAGGCATACCATGCCCAATGGAGCAATCTCATCTTAGTATGGTTTTTTCTACATTTCTCATCACTGTTGCACAAGGGTTGACTTGTGTAATATTAATAATGCTTTCAAAGTCTATGCAACAATGTAATGAACTCAGAGAAGGCTGCACTGGCATAAAAAGTGCTGAGCAGGCACACTCCAATTAACACGGGAATCTTCTGCGATTCACATCAGTACTTCAAAAGCAAATTATATGCGTCATTATTTTGCATTTTATTCCCTGGGATAAATCTAACAATATTAATGAAATATCCAAGGAATGCCCTGAAATTTTAAAGGATAAATAAAATGTTATCTTGCCTTTCTGCATATAAATTTTGTTGCATATGCCCATGGAAATTGTGGCTCTCATGAGTGAAGGACTTGTTAAAAAAGAATTGCACAGCTGCATTTTGAGCCTGAAATTGCATTTAGTGTTAGGTGACTGGTAACCCCCATAAAAAATAAGACGCTAAAATTATCCATCTGACTGTTCCAGAAATACATTTTTAGGTTTCCTGTAGCTTTAAAATAATCACATATAAAATGAATATAAAAGATCTTGATTAGTTTTTTACTTTTTTAACTGTAAAGTTCATTATGAAACAATAGTGCTCTTTTAAAATATGTTATTACTGGATAGATAATAATTTTTAATTTTTCTTAATATTTTAAATAATTCAACAGGAGATAATATAGGTAAGCTTGATGAACAAAAGATCACGATGTATTTCATTTATCTAATCAAGACAAATGAATAAAATATGAGTTCAGCCAAGTAAACATCCCAGGTAGACTGTAAATAGATTTTTTTTTTTTAATGAATTAAAGAAAAAGCTAAGGGGAATGGAATGTTACAGTAGAGAGAGTCTGGGGTCATTAACTGCTTGAGTGATCAGCGCTAAAAATAATAAAGCAGACAAGAAGATTTATTCATTGTGTCCAGAATATTAAAAAAAATTTGGTGACACAGAAAAGTTAATACTTAAGCTTGTGGGCAGGTGTCTGATTGCTCATTTTATAAACTTATTTTTTAAAAATATGTATTTTGACCATGAAAATGTACATATTTAAAACAATGCCATAATCTTTTCAATGTCTCCTTCACTTCCCAAGAACAGGATCTACTGTGAGTCAGTAGATGGGGGCTGACCCTCCCAGAGGGTCAGGTTTCTAAGGCATGAAGCTTGCAATCAATGCTTTAGCACACTCTATTAAGAGAATGATTATTAAGAACACCGGGTGAAATGTGCATTTTGGCAGAATTTATTATAGATAACATTGTATTTCTGGTGGCATTACAAGGGATGAAAGCTCCATTAACCTGTTAAGCACAGAGGGTATAAAAATGCTAATAAGTAGAAAATCATGGAAACTGGGAAGGAAGATTTTTACTTCAGTGCTGTGTTCTAAATGGATGAAAGAGATTCGGAAAGCAGTTTGTACAGGGAGCTAGGTCTTAACCTCTTTGTCATAGAAAGGGAGGGACTTTCTGAAAATGGACACCTGCTTAATCTCCTCCCTCCTCAGGAAGCCCTCTGGCAGCAGAACAAGTTATGTGACTCCAGTGTGGGCACGTAGATGCGGACGTTGGCTACACTTCCCAGCACATATTGCTCTCTGCAGAAGTCTATGCAGTCGTATGGTTGTCCCTGGGTGGCCATCTGTGGCCATTCTGCAGCATGTCAGTACTCACAGAGTGCCTCAGATGTTATTCTAGAGACCTGGCAGGTTTGTTTCCATTCATGTGCTTTGGGAGGTAAATGTGCAGAGCTGCGTAATAGAGACAAGGACTGCCCCCGAGTATAGGTGCAGCAGACGTCAACCCATGTGGTGACATCTGAGGGGGAAAGAAGAGCTCACAAGTATCCGGTCTTGCTTCAAAGGTGCCATGAAGAATGAGATGAATAAATATGTTCTCTAAGTGTGCTGATGTGAAAAGGCAAATTATGCTGGCTGATTTCAGGGCAGTTGGGAATGTTCACTGATCCAAAATCTCACCCTCTTCTCACAGTCCTTGCTCCTGAACTCATACCAATCAAGCATTCATTCCAGGAAAGTAAAGCTTTGTGCTTTCTAGGAATAATCTTTGAAAAACTACTTAGTGCACTGAGGGAGAATTTTTTTTTTTTTTAAATTTATTTATTTATTTGAGAGACAGGGAGAATGAGCTTGAACGTGAGCGACGGGGGTGGGTGGGGCAGAGAATGAGAATCTGCAAGCAGATTCCCCACTAAGCACAGAACCAGAGATGAGGCTCTGTCCTTGGAACCTGAGATCATGACCTGAGCTGAAACCAGGAGTCAAATGCACAACTGAGCCACCCAGGCACCCCAAGGGAGAATGTTTTTATACCAATTACTTTTTTCATGAAAAAGACAGGAACTTGAATCAGGAATGATGGTTTGAGAAGACTACGATGGAAGAAAATAATGGTTCCATCTGTTTCCATTCATTTATTCAGTCATTCATTAGCAAATGCTAGCTTTTGTGCAGGAGACACGGAGATTAAGGCTGCTCCTGACCTCAAATTCTTACCATATAGAAGACATATTAATAAAAATATTTGAATAATAATAATTCAAGGCAAAAATACAATTATTGGTATAACTTAAGGGTTGCCCCCAAACAAGTCCAGTATCAAATTGTTTGCTATCGTACCACCAAGGATGCTCTTAAAATAATTACAAAAGGTAACATGCCTGTTGCCTGGTAACCACTATCCTGAGTTTTCCTTGGATTAGCTCATTTAACTCTCATTACAGCTTTAGGAGACAGCTCTATCTTACTATCTTTATTTTACAGAGAAGTTAAATAACTTTTCCAAGGTCACTCCACTAGTGAGAGAGTGGGCATCTGAGCCATGCCTAAACAAAATGCTCTAGACATAAAAACAGAAATAGAAAGGAAAAGAAATAATTGGAGCACTTGCCTGAGAAGACCTAATAGCTGGTACTTTCAAAGTACCTGAATATTTGCTCGCACTAAATTTTTCTCTCCTAAATTAGAATTATAAATACATTCTTAATCAATGGCCCCTTTTGTTGAGATCAGTTTGATTTACCGAGTGGGACACATTTCATTAGGATCTTCCAAGACCTCTCTGTCCATGTGGAAGGGCTCATCTTCTGCATTAATAAAGTAAGTCTATTTGGTGATATTTGAAGTAAATAAATATTTATTTTCTCTATTTCCTTCTGTGTCTCTTTCTTTCTCCCCCCCATTTTCCTGTTTCTATTACTGGATTATTCTCGTTTTCTTTCTAGAATTGTTACTCTAGATTAGGGTATTGTTCTAAAGTCTCTACCAAATGGTTTTAATGTATATCTAATTGCTTTTCCCTGCTTAGAATCTATTTCAGATAATAGCACCTTGTTTTGTCTTTGTGGAAGCACATCTTGCCAACATCTAGTTGAGGTAGTTTGGGGTGAAGCCAGCCTCATTCCCTAGGGGTCTATGATCCAGACCTGGACAAACTGCTATATTTTTAGGTTAGCCAGGCCAAGCCAATAGCACTCAAGCCTGAGTTTCTCACCAAAACTCCTGGAAAAGAGATTCTTTCCTTGGTATTTATAAATAGGTGAGACTGTAGCTACCACTGGTCATACTGCCATTATGACAGAAGAACCTTTAAGAGAATAGAGCTGACAGAAGATAGTAGAAGCTAGGAATAAGAACTTTCTGACAACATTTCTAGACTATCCGAATCCAGTTATATCTAGAAAATCTATGTAATTTTTCCAGGCATTGCATATAAGATTCTTTCTTTGTGGAAGCCAATTTACTTTTTTTTTTTTTTTTTTTTTTTGCCTTATAACTTAAGAAGTCCTGACTGATACAATGATCATAGATTTTTGCAAATGTAGCAACTGAGACAGTTCAAAGTCATTAGCAAAGAAGGGTTTGGGTTTGCTAAAATGCACTGAGAGTGGTTAATCAAGAGCATAGAAGAATCGGGATATTTTACTGACAAAGATGGAGTAGCGAAAAAAATCTCCAGATCATGGGCTTCTGGTTAAGGGAAGTAGGACCTAGTATGAACAGGTGTAGCCCTAGATTTACACCATCATGTAAACTCTACAGGAGCAGGAAATTCATTTTAGTCATCACTACATTCCCACCACCAAGCACAGTGTATGGCACTGAATGGGAAGTCAAATAAAATCATGGGTACATGAACATAGGAGGACATGGTGCTGAGGGAGACTGAAAGGTTCATTTACTTCATCAGGCTAGGTATGGTGCCCCCGGGTATTGTGAGGAAGGGAAGTCAGGTTTAACCTGTAAACAATGGAGCAACTCTGCAGCTAGATTAAGTGAGTCACATTTGGGAGGTTGGAAGGCAGAGTGGTTAGAACACATGCTTAAAATCAAGCAGAAAATTTGGATCTAGGCAACATAATTTACTTGTTCTCTGATCTTAGGCAATCTAATTTAATTTTCTAAAATTTAATTTCTTCAACTGTGAAACTGGAAATATAGTATCTCATGTGTTGTTATGGAGATTAAATGTGATAATGAATGTGAAATCTTAGCACACTGTCTGGCACGTGGGAAGGGCTGCTATCATTTTTCCCTTTTTATTGTTATTCATGTCATCATAATTATTATTACTATGAGTCAGAATAGTAGAGTGGAAGGCTCTAGACATTACAAAAATACCTTTCCTCTATTCCTGATCCTTTGAAAACATTTTAAACTATATTTCTAATCTTGGGCAACTCAGATCTCTGAAGTACTGTCTTCTCTGTAAGATACACTCATGGAGAAATGAGGTTACACGTAAAAGCACTTGGTAAATTGCAACGCATAAGAATCCCAAACAGTATTATTTTTTCCTACTTTTGTAATCGGTGCTTTTGGTATTTGTTATTGGGTTATTTGACCTTCACTCTCAAACCAAAGTATTCATAAGAAACACCAAGGAATTTTAAACAGGCAGTTTCCTGGGCCTCACCGCAGGATATTCCAATTCAATAGGTCTGGGGTTGGGGAGGGGGTGAAGCTGTACTTTTAACCAGCTTTTCTACTGCCACCAATGCAGGTGAACTGTGGACATCTTTTAGGAAGTACCATTCTGTGATGTGTAACTAATTTGAAGACTGCCATGAGCTCTCTGGAATTCTAGATCCTGTTCAGTCCTGAAGCAGTGGTTGGTGAAGGCTACTATGAGAGCTGTGGCCCACTGTGCATCATCATTTCTATTTGTAGCTGAGTGGAGTTGGCAGCAGGCACAGGCTGGCGGCGGCTTGCAACACACTCCTTGTCAAAGCACATACTGTTTCTGCAGCTGGCATCTATTCCCTGTACATCCCAATTATAACAGTATTACTGAGTCTTGTGACAGTCACACATTTCATCACCTTAGGGGACTGGGCAGAGCACGTTTGCCATGGCATGGGTGCCCCTGCTCCCTCCTTTCCACATATTCATCATTGCTTAGGAATCTTGTTGGTTGTGTTTGGCACCAAGTGTTTGCTGTTCCTAACTGGGGATGTTCAGAGCCCAGACCAGGTCAGAGATTATGTACAAGCTGCAGGTTGTGGAGAGTCTACCTGCTGTAAAACACTCATTTTTGAAGCATTTTTACTATTAAAGTTGTCACTACTATGATGATCACCATGGTTCTGCTCTCCTTTGCTGGGCCCGTATGCCTCAGCAAACCATTCCTACCCCTGGATGCACATGGCTAGCTCTCTATAATTTGATGGAACTATAGGGTGCATTTCACTCCACCTGCATAATGCAGAGTTTTGAGTCTTGCATAGCTTTTTCCTCTTAAGGGAAGTAAAGGGACTTAATAAAATTGATGTTGTACCACTGTATGAAATATACTATTGATATATGATATATTACTCAAAATGCCTCTATTTAGTAACCTGGTTAAAAAAAAAAAAGTAGCAAGTCGATCCACAAAGAAACATGTGTTGAGATCATCCATCATTTGGATTATTACTGGCAGTATGTTATATCTGAAGGTCACAATTAAGCAAGATACCAAATAAATAAACTTTCTTCTTTTTATTTTTTAAAGCTATCCTGACATGTATGTGGGATCAATGAATATTCCTGATAACACCTTCTCCTTTAGATCAGTGTAACATTTACAAGCTACTTGGTATCAGTTGGGAAAAGAAAGATTGCTTATAGTAAAATCTGAGATAACAGGCTGAATATAATCGATATAAATAAAAGGAATGACTGGCAAATGTAAATGTGAACAATAAATGCAGTAGTAGCCACCCTTACAGACACAATTAATCGTAAGCTACACTTGTGTGTCATGCAATATCTCTCAGAACAAATATTAGCAAAGGTCCTAGAATTTAAGAAGATGCAGGAATTAATAAAGGTAGCTTTTTTTTGAGTGTTGTGGTCTATAATTAAAAGGAAATAGGTGGAGTTTGGAAGAGACAAAGAAAATGGTCATGGGCTTTATGAGAATATAAACCAAACTTAAGTGAAGTTCAGAGGATGAGGGTTCTCTCGCTGTACAGGAAATAGATAGGATCTGATATCAATTTAGTAATGGCCTTTAAAAACTGGGTATAAAAATTAATATAGAAGGTGGTCAATTGTTGTCCCCATTACATTTTAGCAAGAACAAAGGGAAGTGTGCCTTAATGCAGAGTCTGATAGATTTAGATTTGAAGTTGATGCTTTTAGAAAGAGAACAATTCCTGAAGGATGGAATTGTGAGAGAGAGCTCTAAAAGACAACACAATCTCTATTGTTTGTTAGGATGGTTTTTGAGTGGCTGTTGCTAATGCAGGAAAGGTCATAATATTTTGTAATACTATGTATGTAATACTTTGTAATACTATGATTAAACCTAGTTGTAGCATGATACACAGGAGGAACAGGCAATTGCTGTGAGAGAAGTTCCTAGAATTGCCTCAAACTCAAAGGTTAAAAGAAATGACAGGGAAGTTTTCAGTTTAACTTGGAGCACACAGCTAGAGCTGTAGGAAGACTAGTGACACGCACTGATCTGAGGTAAATTTCCTGTTGGAGAAGTGCCACAGAGACTGAAAGAGTGGCATGGCTGAAAATATCAATTAGAACAGTCACAACCCAGGGAATTGATAAGACAATTCTCATCCTAATTTTTATCCATGATGATGAATAGTCATTTCTTTGAATACAACAGGCACCACTGATTTCCTTATTCTTTCAAAACACTGATAAAATTACTTTACCCTAAAATTAATTTTTTTATTGTGGTAAAACACACATAGCACAAAATTTACCTTTTTAACGATTTTTAAGTATACAATTGGGTGGCATTAAATATATTCACAATGCTGAGCGACCGTCATCACTATGTCTCCAGAACTTTTTCAGATTCCCAAACTGGAACTGTGTACCCATTAAACAATAATTCCCCATCTGTCCTTCCAATAACATTACTTTTATAATTAATCATATTAATAAACTGTTGATTAGTGGGTATGTAGTAGTTTTGTCAAGAGGAGAAATCTAATTGTGGTTATCCTACCTTAAGGAAAAAAAAATGTGAGCATATTACCATCCAAAGGATATGCTCATTCATGGTAACAAGTCATAGAACTGGAAGAAGAAAAATCTATTACAATTTTTTAAAAAAATTTAAAAACAGGGTGCACTGGAAACTACAGAGGTCATTCTTTTCTCCTCCTCACCAATTTGTACACCTGTGAATATTCAGGTTTGGGTTGGAAATACTTTCTCATTTGAAACTATATTGTTACCAGGCTGTAGCTGTAATATAGTTGATGTTTGAGTTTGTGTTAGTAAATAATTGGCTCACAGATGACTAGAAGATGATGAATTTTATGTTACAGAAACACATCTCCAGACTGCTGTGCCTTCCAAAGTGGTTACATTTTGGATTTCTAATGACCACAGTTCAGTAATAGATTATAAGTACCAGTAACTTTGATGTAGAGAATTTAACATTCTGGATTCAAATATTTGTTGTTTGTATTTCTAAAAAAAAAAAAAAATAGCAGTGCTATTTTTATCGTTGTTTATTGGCTATAAGATCAAAACAAAACGGGCTCCATTAACATATATAATTGTCTGTAGGATGTGCACAAAAATAATTTAAAAACTGAAATGGTTATCTAACCATCTAAGTAAAGTAAGGTCTATGTCAAATTTCATTTTTTAAAAAAAGTTATCTCTCCTCACTATTCTCTTTATCCCTGTTGCTCTGCAATTTCACCATGCTGTGCCTAGGTTGGCGCTACTTTTACTTACATGTTTTGCCTTTTATCTTAGGGAAACCTCAGTTATTAGCTCTTTAAATATAATTTATCTTCCAGCTCTTTTTGGTAGACTGTATCAATCTATTTTTTGGTGGCACATTCTGAGTGGGTTGGTTAATCCTATCTCCTAATTAATTGAACTTCTCTGTGTTAATAAGGTTTTTAGAAAATTCAATAAATACTTCTGTTTTAAATTTCCAATTGATTCTATTTTTAAAAATCTGTTCTTAATTTGTTTATGCCTATTTTGCTTCATTCTTATTTTTTCATTTTTTTAAAAGATTTTACTTATTTATTTGACAGATCACAAGTAGATAGAGAGGCAGGCAGAGAGAGAGGGGGAAGCAGGCTCCCTGCTGAGCAGGGCTCGATCCCAGGACCCTGGGATCTTGACCTGAGCCAAAGGCAGAAGCTTGAACCCACTGAGCTACCTACTACCCCATTTTTTTTTTTTTACTTTTTGAAGATAAATTTATTTTTTAAGGAACTAAAAAAGTTTATTACACTCATTTTGAAATAATAAAAAAAAAATTCCTGCTTAATTGGTAGTGATATCATGTGAATGACTATTCTAGGGCTTTGGAATAATCACTCCTAACTCTGTCCTGAGTAAGCTGTCCTCCCTGACTGCCTGCTGCCTTCTGCCCCCAAAACTCATTATTGCTTGCCCTCTAATTTTGGGCAAGATCCCCCTGCCCTGGGATCTTGACCCAGACCTTAACACTGAGCTAGCTGGTGAGCAGCAAAGCCTGGGTCCTGCCCAAGAGAAGTCTTTTGGTATTTCAATTTCTGAATGGTCACAGTTTTATTTAAGAGTAGCCTCAGGCAATGGAGAGTTTTGACAGCATCCTTTCATTGGCCAGCAATCTAGTTTGATGATCTCTCCTTATGTCTCTCTTTGAATCTTAATGGAACCACAGATTCAGCCTTTACTTTTAAACCTATTTCTGGTCTGTTTCTGGTGCATATATTTTTAATTTTAATTTTCTTTTTTTTAGCACGACAGTTTGTTCTTTTCTCTGTATGTATGTATGCACTTATCTATCTATCTATCTTTCATTACTGCTGTCTTTGGAATAGAGGAAAAAATTTGGCTTCGAACTAATAGCATTAACCTGCCTATAAGCCCAAGGTCTACATGTCGAGGAAATTAATACTAAAATCTGTTTATGAACTTAACAAATCAGCTAGTTTCTTTGAGCTCAGTATTAAGTAAGTTTTTTGTGTATGCTCTAGCTTGAAATTTGGGAGGTGTATCAGCTGATTTAGAACAAAGTCCTTCTAGTTATTAAATGATTATTTCAATGAGAAGAGAAGGGAGACATGAGTGATAAGGGGCTGTATGGCTTCTAATAGCTCGATGATTCATAAGTACACATCTACAGTCCATTATTTTGATATTTGTATATATTTTATGTAAAAGCAATTTTTGTCTTGAATGATGAGCAATTTTCTCAGAGTTTCTCAAAAAAAGTGTAAGTTTGGGAAAAAACACTTGGTCATGCACATAATAAGGGTGAAAATGGAAATACCTATAATAACCTATGATATTACTACTGTAAGAAAAATTGAAACAACTTAGTTTGAAATTTGAAGTGGGTCAGTGCCTTGAGTCACTAACTTTGCAGAGTTTTCCTGAGTATATTCCTTTTTCTAATGAGTTGTCACATGTGCTTAATGTCAACAACCAGCAAGGTGCTTCTTGTGATTCAGAATGGTTGCATTTGTCTGAAATATTGAGTGTATGAGTCGTTTGTAAAAAACTGGCACGATAATTAAACTGGAGTAAAGCAATGAGGTATAAAGAATATACTCACAAGCTAAATTTAAGAGTGATGTTTTGTTGAGCTGCCAAGAAAAAAAAAATATTCCCACACAGCTTTATGAATGATATTGAAATCTTTGACAACAGTATCAGGCTGTTACCTCAATTTTAGATTGAAACTTCAGCCAGATGTCAGCAGATTTGATAAACTGGAACTGGAAAAGACTTCTGTCTTTTATTTTATTTTTTTAATTATTATTTTTGTCCTCAAAGACTCAGTTTTGCTAAGACATGATTCACCCAAATTTTGCCTAAAGGAAACCTTGTGTATGTAGAGCAGAATTAAGTGAAGCAGACCATGCTTTTCAGCTGATCCGCACATAAGAATATCTGTTCTGGGAGTGGACAGAAAAATAGGGGTTAGGTAAACGTGTCTCTTTCTATCCTTGAAGAGAAGGCTGGGCAACTGGAAAGAAATCTTTATGCACACTGCTGGCAGGGAAATTCTAATGGTACTTTAAGCCTGATTTGGCACACCATGTAACTCTTCCAGGCACAATGCACAATTTTCATAAACAGATTGAACTGAAAGATTCCCTGCCATTGTTTTGCCATTCAGCTGACCCTGAGTGTAACTACACAAGATATTTTAGCCTAGGTTCTATGCAATATTTTTTTACAGTTAAAAGACTGATATTTTGGGATTCACAAAAGTTATGGACATGATTTATAAAAGCAATGATTTGTTGCTTATTTTTAAGTGTTAAATCAAAAAATTGCTAAACATGTTTCTTTGGAAATATCTAGGACCCAAATGGCTCTTTTCATCAAACCAGTCTAGTCGGGGTGCCTGGGTGGCTCAGTGGGTTAAAGCCTCTGCCTTCGGCTCAGGTCATGATCTCGGGGTCCTGGGATCGAGCCCCGCATCAGGCTGTCCGCTCAGCGGGGAGTCTGCTTCCCCCTCTCTCTCTGCCTGCCTCTCTGCCTACTTGTGATCTCTGTTTGTCAAATAAATAAATAAAATCTTAAAAAAAAAGTATAGTCTATTTTTTAAGAATTCATTAAGATGTTCAGGAAAAAAAATCCAGTAACCATGGATTTTTGAAATAAATATGGTTTGTTAATTCCCCACCTCTTCTAGTAAAAGGTCAGTAAAACTTTTTGATCTTTTTTCTGCTTTTCCTGGAAATATCATTTGTGTTTCCATTATGTATTTTTTTGTGTGAAGTTCCACAAGCTTTTTATTTAAAGATTTATTTATTTGAGAGAGAGAAAGAGTGTGCAAGTGGAGAGAGGGGCAGAGAGAGAGGGAGAGGGGCAGCAGACTCCCTCCTGACCGTGATCCCTAGATCACTACCAGGGCTGAAACCAAGAGTCAATTGCCCAACCCACTGACCCAATTAGGGCCCCCACAGGATTTTGTTTTGGGAAAGAATTATTTTTTTAACGTTCTTCACTATGTCAAGTATGATAAATGTAATCAAGGGGTAAATAAAAAAATGTAATCAAAGGGTAAATAAAAAATAAAAATAACAGTTTTCTACTTTTCAGTGAAGAAATGAAGTGTGCCCATATTCCTGTATGCTTCAAAGAAATTCAAGAACTTGGCAAACAAGGTTGGTGGGTGGGACCTTGAATAGCGATTGGCTCACTTTGCTCATCTAAGGCACAGGCATGATAAGGAGCTCTCTGATTAATAACACTTTAATAATAATATTAATAACAAAGCAGTTCAGTTTAAAATCTTCTATTATGCTTAGGTTACTCTATTTTCTGTTTTTTATTCATAGGATATTGAGCTCTGCCTAGGAACACCAACATCATAGTAATATTTCTTTAAATATCTTTGTTCTATCAAAGAGTGTTGACTAGAATTTTTTTAACCCTGGCAGAACTGTACAAATCAGTGATTATGTTGAATAGTTTTCAGAACATAATGTTATGTTTACAAGAATACAATAAAAAATGTATTTACAACAATCCAATCAAATTTCTAGTTTGCTAAGAGACTGCATTGCAGTAAATGCTAATGAATTTTAATTCTTAATCATTCTATTCTAAATATTATTTTCATACAAATCATGAAAAATAGTGTGAGATAAAGATTTTTTAGTTTCCAAAACCAAAGAACCTACTTCCATATATTTTGCTTTCTTTAAAAATTTAATTCAAAATGCTTAGAAACATTCAGAAATGAGGCATGTCTGAATGGCTCAGTGGAGTTAAGTGGCTGCCCTTGGCTCAGGTCATGATCCGAGGGTCCTGGGACTGAGTCCCACAGGGAGCCTGATTCTCTTTCTGCCTGCTGCTCCACCAACTTATGTGCTCTCTCCCTTTCTCTCTGACAAATAAATAAATAAAGTAATAAACTCTTTCAAAAAAAAATTCAGAAATGAAAATAAGTATGCTGTGATGCACTACTTCACAACCTAAGAAATAATACATTATCTATACAATTAAAGCTAAAATTCATCCCTCCTGATTCCACCTGCCTTTACCTCTGCCCTCTTCTGTGGAAACCACTCTCCTGAACTTTATATTTAGAGTTCCTGCAGATTTCTTATAATTTTACATCATAAATATGATTTTATGTATATGGTACTATACTGGCTGCAGACTTCTGCTTATTGCTTTTTTCATTTCATCCATGTTGGTATATGTGACTGCACTTTATTTATTTTCTGTGAATGACACCATCATTCATAATTCTTTTTTTCTATATGGGGACAGAAGGTATTCCAATTTTTTTCAGTATTACAAACAATGCTGTATAAGCAGCCTTGTATTAATACCCTTATTATTCATGAAAGTTTCTCTAGGATGTAGAACTAGAAGTAAAATTGCTGGGTCATAAGATATTCTAACTTCAGCTTTATTATCAATTGTTAAATTGTTCTTCATTGTACCAAGTTTATATTCTCACCAGCAGTGAATAGCAGTAAATTTCTATGTTCTTGTCAACTCTTGATATAGTCAGATTATTGTTTCTTAATCTGATTAGTGGAAAATGTTATTTCATTGATGTTTAAGTGGTACATTCCATTCTATATAAGGAGGGGCCTTTTTATTGACTGACTGATTATTCATAATTCCTCTTTTGTGAATTGTTTAGCTTATAATGTTTGCTAATTTTCTTTGAGGTATTTATCTTTTCCTTATTAATTGGTAAGTTTTTGAAAAATTATGCATACTAATCATCTATTTGTTACATGTTTTGCCTATATCTTCTCCTGGTCCATGTTTGATGTTTTTAATATTTTCTTTTTTTAAAGAAGAGTGACAGATTTTAGTGGAAGAACTAGTATATATGTATATAACTAGTACATATGTTTATCACATACACATATACATAAACACTTACGCAGCATGTAAGCAGGCTGGAAGCTGCCACTTTATTTTAACAACAAATAAGAAGCTGAACAAAGTGAAAAATCAACAACTTTTCTTAGATCCATATGAAAAGTGAGGCCATAGGACAAACTTCCTCCCCCAAACTGGAAAGACAGGCAAATACATAGAATTACAAATCACCAGAACGGAATCTTCTACAGAAACCAGTGCCTAGAAAGGAAAACCTGACACGTAACTGACATATTGCTGGGGTTGCATGGTGAGCAAGTCCAAGAGATAAAAACTCCAGGAGTTTAGTCACACCTAGTCACTGGGGTGCCCCCACTTTGAAATTCTTCATGTCTCACAGTCAATATTGGAGAGAGATCCCCACCTACTTCTGGTAGAGGGAGCAGAAAAGGAGAAATATGCCAAAGCATTCTATACTTCTTACCAATGTCTGTCCTTAGGAGAAAATACTTAACCGTCCTAACTTTATTTTTTTTATCAGCATCCAACTGGCCTGTGGGGGGAAAAACACTCAGTTCTAGTTGGCTTGAGCCTTTCACATGGAGGAAGAGAAATATCCAATTCTTGCCACACTAGCCATTCTGTCTTACCTAAAGAGTAAAAGCCTGAGAAGCCTATGTGCAGTTTAGAGTGCAGAGGCAAAGGCTGACTAAAACACTGAAAATTAATCACAGAGGTGTAGAGTGCTGCTTCTCCCCCCAAAGCTTACCACCAAACTGTTAAAGGACTGAAATTGGTTCCTTTTACCCAGAAAGAAGATCGTGTCTGGCTATCAAGAAAAAAAAAAATCATAAGACACATTAAATGGCAAAAAACACAGTTCGAAAAGCCAGAGGACGTGTCAGAACCAGATACAGATATGGCAGAGATGTTGGGATAATTAGACTTGGAATTTAAAACAATTATGATTAATATGCTAAGGGTTCTAATGGGTAAAGTCGACAGCACGTAAGAACAGATGAGTAATATGAGTAAAGAGATGGAAATTCTATAGAAGAACCAAAATGAAATGCAAGAGATAAAAACTAACAGAAATGAAGAATGCTCTTGATGGACCCTTTGGCAGAATGCAGTCAAGGAAAGAAAGTCTGAATTTGAGGATTTCTCAACAGAAATCTCCCAAACTAAAAAACAAACAAACAAAAGACTGGGGAGGGGAAGGAAGCCCTCAAATGAATCACAGTTTCTGAGGACTGCATACAATGGCAAATGTAGTAACATACTTATAATGGGAATGTTAGAAGAAAAAGAGAAAAAAAAAAAACAGAAAAGAAATATTTGAAAGAATAATGACTGAAAAATTCTCCAAAATAATGTCATATCAAAGTACAGATCCAGAAAGCTCATGGAACACCAAACAGAATAAATGCTTGGTATATATATTCATAATATACCTAGTCATATTAATTTCAAGCTACAGAAAATCAAGCATAAATTTAAAATCCTGAATGAAGTCGGGTGGGGGCGGGGACAACTTTCCTACAGGGGAGCAAAGGTAAGAACTACCTCAGCTTTTCCTCAGAAACAATGCAAGCAAGTTGAAAGTCCGGTGAAATATATTTAGGATGTTGAGAGAAAACTCTCAGACCAACCTAGAATTGTGTATCCTGTGAAATTATCCTTCAAAAGGGAAGGAGTACTAAAGACTTTTCTCAAACAAACTTGAGGGAATTTGTTAGCAACAGAGCTGACTTGCAAAAAATGTTCACAGTTCTTTAGGGAAAAGGAAAATGATACAGACCACAAATTCAGATCTACATAAAGAAAGGAGGAGCACCAGAGAAGCAATAAGTAAACAGGTAGTGGAGGAACCTGAAGCAAACTAGATGGAATATACCTCTTAAAAAAGTGCAACCACACATCCTTCCAAGAAACTCCGGATATGTGTATTTCCTGTAGCTGAGGTCACTGTCAGAGAAAATAATCTAAAGGTTTTGCAGACTTCCTGTAGTCTTTCTTGGTTGTTCACTTCAACTACATTGCTGCAGAGGGAAGAAAATGAGGATAGAGAAATGGAGATCCTGTACTCTGGGGATGAGGCTTTTTCCATCCAGTGTTCCTGTTGTCTCAGGTTGGAACATCCTTCATACCTTGCCAATACTTCCTCTACTGCTTCAGGGCTTCCCTTCTCCAAACACGAGGAAAGAGAAGGTGGAGTCTATATGAAGCTGATGAACCTCATTACCCAAAAAGTGTGGGAGATCCAGATTTTTCAAATTTTGAATTATTTAAGAAAACTCTATAAGGTATAATTGATATGTAACAACCTATATGTATTTAAAGTGTACAATTTGAAAAGCTTTCATCATACATATAAACCAATGCAAATGTCATAATCACAATAAAAGTAGGAAGAGAGGAAAATTTCCTCAATTTGATAGGAATGTCTACAAAAAATCCTATAGCAAATGTCATATTTAATGGTGAAAAGCTTAAAGCTTTCCCACTAAGATCAGGAATAAGACAAGGATATCCCTTCTCAGCACTGTTTTTCAATCTTGTACCAGAAGTCCCAGAAAATAAAACAAGACGAACAAACAAACAAACAAACAAATAAAAGGTATAGACTGGGAAGGAAAAAACAAAACCATATTTGTTTACAGATGACAGATTGTGTATGTAGAAAATCTGAAAGAAATGACAAAAAAAAAAAAACCCCGAAAAACACTAGAGCTAATAAATGACAAAAACAAGGTTGCAGGACACAGTTCATAAAAAGGTCAACTGTTTTTCTATAAATCCACAATGAGAAAGTAGAATTTGAAATTAAAAAGACAATATAATTTACAATAACACCCCCAAAATGAACAATGTAGGTACAAATCAAACAAAGTATATATAAGATTTGTATGTGGGAAACTACAAATCTCCAATGAAAGGTATCAAAGAACTAAATAAATGGTGATACATTCCATGTTCATGGAAAGGAAGATTCAATATTTTCAAGATGTCAGTTTTTGGGTAAAGTAGGTGAATGGGTTTAAAAAGTGCTTATCTTGATGAGCACTGAGTAATATATGGAATTGTTGAATCACTATATGGTACTCCTGAAATGAATATAACACTGTAGGTTAACTACACTGGAATTAAAATTTTAAAAAAAGTTTTACAAAGAAAAAGAAATTTTAAAAAAGTCTGTTCTTCCTCACTTAATCTATAGATTTAATGCAATCCAAATCAAAATCCCAGGAAGTTACTTTGTGAATACTGACAAAGTGATTCTAAAATTTACATGGAAAGGCAAAAAGATTCAGAATAGCCAATACAATATTGAAGAGGAAGGATAAAGTTGGAGGACTGATATTACCCAACTTTAGGTCTTAGTATAAAGACACTGTAATCAAGATAGTGTGGTATGGGTACTTTTCAGATTGGCTTTTTTCACTTAGTAATATGCATTTAAGTTTCTTCCATGTCTTTTCATGGTGTGATGGCTCATTTCTTTTTAGCATTGAATAATATTCCATGTCAGGATGTATCACAGCATATTTATTCATTTACCTACAGAAGAACATGTCAATTGTTTCCAAATTTTGGCAACTGTGAACAAAGGTGCTATAAATATCTGTGTGCAGATTTTTGTGTGGACAAATTTTCAACCCCTTGGCGTAAATACCAAGGAGTGGCCCTTGTGCTCTTAATTTATTTTCATATTTTCCTAGTTATAACCTTTAAGTACAGTGCTGAATTAGTCATAATGGGTGGGTGCGCCCCCAGCTTTATTAAAATATAACTAATTTATTACATTTTACAAGCTTAAGGTGTACAACATGATTTGTATATGTTTATGCTATAAAATGATTACCCCAATAAGTTTAGTGAACACATTCATCACCTCACATACTTAAAATTTTTAAGATACACATTCTCAGCAGCTTTCAAATATACAACACAGTACTGTTACCATGCTGTACATTACATTCATAGAATGTATTTATCTTGCAAGTGTAAGTTTGTATCTTTAGATCATCTTCACCCATTTCTTCCATCCCCTGCCCTCTTCCTTTGGCAACTACCAATCTTTGCTCTATTTTTAAAGTTCATTTCTCTTCAGGTTTCACATATAAGTGAGATCATACAGTATTTTTCTTTGTATGATTTATTTTACTTATCATAATACTGTCAAGTTTCATTCAAGTTGTCACAAATGGCAAGATTTTCTTTTTTGTGAATAAGTAACATTCCTATATATACATATACATATATATTATATATATATATACACACATACACACATATATGTGTATATATATACACACACACACGTATACATATGTATACATTTTCTTTTTCCATTCATCTATTGAGGAACACAGAGGATGTCTTGGCTACTGTAAATAATGCTGCAATGAACAGGGGTTTAGCAATCTCTTCAAGACAGTGATTTCATTTTCTTCGGATATATATGTAGAAATAGAGTTCCTAGATCATAGAGTTGTTCTCTTTTTAATTTTTTGAGGTACCTCTATACTGTTTTCCATGGAGGCTATACTGATTTACATTTCCACAATAGGCTACAAGCATTCCCTTTTCTCCATATTCTCACCAGCACTTGTTACCTACGTCATTTTGATAATAGCATTTTAACAGGTGTAAGGTTATTATCTCATTGTGGTTTTGATTTGTATTTCCCTGATAATTAGTGATGTTAAGAATCTCTTCATGAACCCATTGGCCATCTGAACATCTTCAGAAAAATGTCTACTCAGGTCCTTTGCCCATTTAAAAAAATTGAATTATTTGCCTTTATGCCATTGAGTGTATGAGTTCCTAATCTATTTTGGATATTAAACCCTCATCAGATATTTGCAATATTTTCTCCCATTTTATAGGTTGCCTTTTCATTTTGTTGGTCATTTCTTTTCCTGTGTAGAAGGCTTTTAGTCTGATGTATCCTACTTGTTCATATTTGCTTTTGTTGTTTGTGCTTTAGATGTTATATCCAAAAAGTCATTGCCAAGACCAAGATCAAGGGGATTTTTCTCTATATTTTCTTCTATGAGTTTTATGGTTTCAGTCTTTACTCCACTTCAAGTTAATTTTTTGTGAGTGTTTTAAAATAGGGGCCTAGTTTCTTTCTTTCTTTTTTTTTTTTTTTGCATGTAAATATCCAATTTTCCCATACCATTTATTGAAGAGACTACCTTTTTTCCCATTGAAGATTCTTAGCTCCTTTGCAAATATTAGTTGGTTGTATACATATGGGTCTATTTCTGGGCTCTTAATGTGTCTTTTTAAAAAAAAAAAACACTGGTACCATATGATTTTGATTACTATAACTTCGTAATATAGTTTGAAATTAGAAAGTATGATGCCTCCCACTTTGCTCTTTCTCAGAACTGCTTTAGTCATTCAGGGTCTGTTGTGGATCCATATGCATTATAGGTTTTTTTTTTTCTAAATCTGTAAAAAAAAAAATCTACTGGAATTTTGGTAGGTATTTCATTGAATCCACATTATGTTTAGTATCGACATTTTAACAATATTAATTCTTCCACTCCATGAACAAAGAATATCTCTCCATTTAGGTTGTCTTCTTCAATTTCATCAGTGTCTTAAGTTTTCAGTGTATAGGTCTTTCACTTCCTTAAATTTATTCATATGTATTTCATTGTTTTTGATACTATTGTAAATAGGACTGTTTTCTTTATTTCTTTTTCAGTTAAATTCATTGGGCATTCTTATCTTACTCCTGAATTTGGTGGAAATTTTGCTCAGGCTTCACAAATAAATATATTTGCTGCAAATTATCAGATTAGAAATGCTGTTATTATTGAGGGGTTTCTCAAGAATGAGAATTGAATTTTATTAAAATGCTTTTCTACATCACTTGAGATAAACATATGGTTTTCAAATTTAAATTGCAAATATTAGAAAATCATAATAAAAAATTTTTTACATTAAATTATCCCTGAATACTGGAATAAGACCAGCTAAGTTATAATTTTTTTTAAACATTGTGCAGTATTCATTTTCTAATAATTTCTTTAGGATTTTTGCATCTGTGTTCATCAGTGATTTGTTTTCTATGTGTATATTTTGCTAGCAATCTGACCTTAATGACTTTTTCCAATTAAAAAATACTTCCTTTTGTAGATTAGTTTTCATACCTTCTTAAAGGGAAAGATGAAAGAACTTTGGTGTCTGAATATTGGGAACACTTATTTTTAAAGGAATTCACCAAGATTTTATACATATTTTCCTTTTTTTTCCTCCAATCCTGGAGCTATTTTTCTTCTTACATTTCAGTTTTATTCTCCTTTCCAATCACCTAGCACTTAATGACTACAGAATTCATTCATAATTTATACAAAATTTTATGACTATTTTCTGTAGGTTATATGTGCACATCTCCCTCATATATGTTATAAATACTCTATGCACACTTTAGTACTTTCTTTTGAATTTTCTAGGAGTTCAATAGTTATTTTAATTTTGATCTGGCTTTTATTAATGAAAGTAATACTTAGCTTGGTGATCTAAGTATTTTGGGAAAATTTGATATATCTTTTTAGTCTGTAAGTCTTAAAATTTTTTTCATTATATCTTTTACTCTCATTTTTGATCAACTCTGCTTCTCCAGGGTACTTTTTTCTCTCCCTGAAGATTGTAGTTGACACTTCTACATGGTCAGTTTTTCTAGGTCATTGACTGGGTCAATGAGGTAAGTGTCAGAAGAATGAACGATTATTTTTGGCTATAACATCTGATTATTCTAGTCCATGCCATATTCGCTTATTCCTAAAAACATGACTGTCAACAAAATTTCAATGAATCCTGAATAGCTTCTGAAGGGATACTGAGTTCTTTCACTTTAAAAGGCAACACAAATCTTCTCAGTGGGAAAATAAATGATCGAATCTCACTTCATTCCAAATGAATTAGAGAGTTGGCAGGCTTGTGTGTCTGGAGCTGACTTACAGTACTTGATGCTAAAATGTAGCCCCTTGTAGTAGTTATAATAAATTAAGGCTTCTGTCAGAGGCTGAAGTCATGAAAGTTAAAGGAAAAAATATATTGCTACCCTTTATATTTTGGGCTCTGATAGGAATTTTGGTCTGCAGCAAGTTGACGGCACAAAATGGACAAATTCAATATTTTAGGATATTGTGCCAGATTTCATGTGTAGAAGCCTGTGAGTGTCTTGCATTAAGTGGTGAGTTATAGCAGTGAAGGCCTAGAAAGAGAGAAATGGCATATTTCTTCAGGCCTGTAGGGCATGCAAGTTCCACAGTTCTCCCTCTTGAATGACAACATGGTCCAAATTCCTAGTGAGAAGCATGCTGGTGTGTTTCTCTTTCATAGTCTCTTCTGAATAATGTGAGGTGTTGTTAATTTAAAAACTGTCACTCACAGGGCATAAAAATGTTTTTCAGTTAGAAGTCCAGTGACAAGCAGAAGACAACAGCTGCAATGAGTACTCTGAAAGAGGGGATAATTTTTTGTAGCTAATTATCATTATTTTTCTACATGAAACATTGTTTAAAAGCCTACTGAATAATATATGCTTTGATAAGGTATGTTTGGAAAAAGTGGCATTCCACATTAACTCTGCCAAGTCATTCGACATTAAAAAAAAAAAAGTCACTACTGGTCTTATTCGGAGTTGGAATATCTTTGCCAGGATTATTTTTTGTCCTTTTATCTGTATGATCTTTTGTGAATTGACCAAATAAAAACTGGAGAAGAACCTACAGATAACCTGGAAGTGGTTTCAAAGTATTAGTGTTCTGAAATTGGATCTATTTTGCCTTCCTATTCCTTTTCTTTCCTGATAAATTTCATAGTAACCCAGGACTCTTTCTGCTATAGAACACTGCAGCAGCAGGAAGCTGCCCAGACATCTTCCCAATGTCTGTAGTAGTCCATCTGTCAGTGGACTGAAACTAATTTCAATGATGTGACTCACTTGTCCGCCCAGTTATTATTTCAAAAATTGTTACAAATTAAATGGGCATCCTCTGGCTTCAAATGGAGAGCCTGATATATTAGCAGTGGAAACAATCTAAAATATTAAAAAAAGAATCTAAGAATGGCTCAGATTACCTAAACATACCACACAATCAATAGCAATGGAAAGCAGTAAGAGTTCATACAGATTCTGGTGCTGGGCAGTAAAGGGTATGAAAGTGGAGATTAATTTCCTGACTTCTGAGGATAATTCAAGAGAAATGATGAACAAAAAATAATGTATCAATACAGAACCAGAAAGTGAAAAGAAAGCAGATCTATTCCAAATGTGATTTCAATTTCATTATATTTTGAATATTCAGTGGGAAACTCCTAAGGTTTTAGTTTCTCTTTGGGAGTAAAATGGGTTCTTAAAAGTGCATTCATCTATGCTGCTAGAGTATCGTTTACTAACAAATGATTGCAGCTGTACCCAAGCGGCCTAAAAGAGTTTTAATGTTGCTTCCAGATGTGCCTAATTTATTTCCACGGTATAATGTTTGCCTTGGGAGCCTTGGGTGATTTTCTCACTTATCAGTGCCAATTTCGTGGGGGCAGGTAAAATTTTAGTCCTCTTCTAGATGGGGAAATAGAACAGGAAGATATTATGGCTTCATTAATATTAAATGAAAAACCTTTAACAATCCTGGATAAAATATTAAACCTAGTGTGTATTTCATGAGCTTACACACCTGGACTTGTTTCTGAATGGGTTTCCTAGGACTCTTCTTGCCAATATTCATATTATATAAATGGTATCTGTCAGGAATTTTAAAAATTGAGGAATTTTGAAAACTGCCCTCTAAGTTTGGCTTTCAAAAACTCTAGTGTTTGCCTTGTTATTAAATGTTAAGAGGATGAAACATCTACTTTTCAACTACTTGAAGGAAAGCTACTGAATTACAGCTATGAATATTCTTAGAATATCGGATATGAATAGTAAGGTATTTATTATAGAGCAATTATATAAATTTAATATGGAGCACATTCAAATGAAGACTTGTTTAAATGTAAAATCCACAACATTTCTAGAACAATCGGGATACTTATTATTAAAGCTAATTTGGTGATGCACAAACCATGCAGCTGGATTTCAAGAAATTTTTCACAAAGACAAATCGAGTTTTTGAAGATATTTAAATGTATTCAACTGAATTTAAATGCTTGCTAAAATAGATAATCTAATATGTATCAGAAGCACAGAAATCATCTTGTGAATAGTCACTTAGTGTCTGTACTGGAACATAAACCTTGGTCTCATGTACTACACTTTTAGTGCTCTTTTAAAATAGAATGTTGATCTTTAAAACCAATGAGAACTACTTTCCCAATACCTAAGTAACACATTTCGGAAGAGCGTGTATATTCAATTACTTATTTCTAGTGCCAAAGCCGCAGGACAGTGTAATCTTCCCCAAAGAATTAAGTACTTTAGTCAGTGACTAAAACAAAAATTGAAATATTGCATACTGCCAAAATTATCTTGAAAATCTTTTATTACCCTTGAAGAAACAAACAAGCAATTTCCTTTTACATTGGTCTGGAAACCCTGAAAACTACCCACACGTTCTTCACACAGATTTGCCAAACATAAGCACGGCTTCAAGATTTTTTGCATTCAGTAAGACACTAATACAAACAAAATGATGTTCAAATGCTTCCTATTTTCAGAAGTAAAATTCCCAATGATACAACTAGAGTAACTTGGTAGAATGTAAGATCATGAGGGCTGAGAATTCTGTCAGTTTTTTTCACTGTTAATTCAGTCCCCTCCTAGTAAATTCAGTTCTCTCCTAGAACAATACTGGTCATAGAATAGGTGCTTAATAAATAATTTGAATAAATAAATAAAACATGAATTAAATATGTTAAAAAAGTAAATGAATGAAAGTTAAACGATTATGTCTCATAAATCTAGTTCATGGAGGTTTTAAGTTAACACAAAAATACCTAAAGAATTGGTTACATGGAGTTAGATTAAATAACAGGTTTTTGGCTTCCTATGTATTTCTGTTGGCTGATAATAATCTTGTATATTTTTGGATAAGGTGATTAATTGCAATAAATTTTAGTTGTTATATGTTGACAACTTCATTCACATTCAGGCTAGCTCCTGAATTAATTAGATATTTTGACACCAGACAGATATGGTAGAAACTTGCTATTGTAAAGTTCCTATGTAAAATAAGATACATGAGATATGAGTAATAAGTTGTTGTACAAGAAACTCTTATAGGAGCCAGATTCCTTCCTTCCTCTCTTTCTTTCTTTTCTTTTGGGGAGAGAGAGAGGGTGGGGCAGAGGGAGAGGGAGAGAGAATCAAGCAGGCTCCAAGCTCACAGTAGAGCTCAAAGCAGGGCTTGATTTCATAATCCTAAGATCATGACCTGATGACTTGAGCTAAAATCAAGAGGCAAATGCTTAACAGACTGAGCCAGCCAGGCAGCACCCCCCCCCAACCCTGCCCCACAATTATCTCCTTATAACAAGATGTCTCACAAAGCTATTCAACATTTCAAAAATTGAGTGTGTGTACATGTGCATATGTTTGTGTGTGTGTGTGTGTGTGTGTGTATATCTTAATCTGCTGGCTTTCTCTATCTCAAAGACTATTTAGAATGTTATTAGAATTTATTAATTAATTCGAATGCTCTGGAGACACTTGCTCTGGAAATGGTTTTCCCTGGGATGGCTGTCTTTAAGAGATTTATGTTTTCCTCTGATTGGGAAGGCCTTCTCCCTTCTATGAAAGTTTCATAGATTTCTCGTTTCTCCCTCTTCCTCCTTTCCTTTCACCTTTTCCTTTCTTCTTTTTTCTTTTCAATTATTTAGGGTAGGGTTATAAATTTACTTATGTTACTCTTAGATATGCAAGAAAATAGAATCTCTTTACTTCTCTGTAACCTGATTTCTCTGATGAAGTTCCAAATAAGACTTTGCAAGCTATGGGGAAAAAACAGATTTAGTCTACTTGGATAACATCAATGCTAGTACATAAACAATCTTTATCAAATACATACCCTTTTTGCCTAGGTGCTTCATATCTTTTAGGTAATGTGTTTTCTTAGAGATACTGCCCCTCTCTCACATCCTTGTTTTTCCAGCACATTCATTCATAAAAGTGTTGAAAGACTTGCAGCTGAGTATAAAGGGTTAAGTCTGTGGAAGTAAAATACTGTTGTGATGCAGCTCTGCCTCCTGCAATTCACACATCAGCTACTACCTGATTAGTTACAGCAATGACTTCAAGGGTCTAATAAAGTAAAGCCTCCAAGTTTTTTTTTTTTTTATTTATTTGACAGAGACCACAAGTAGGCAGAGAGGTAGGCAGAGAGAGAGAGGAGAAAGCAGGCTCCCTGCCGAGAGCCCAATGTGGGGCTCGATCCCAGGACCCTGAGATCATGACACGAGCTGAAGGCAGAGGCTTAACCCACTGAGCCACCCAGGTGCCCCAAGCCTCCAAGTTTTAAATCATTAAAGCTCCATTTGGTTTGGAAACAGTCTTATATTAATTGGATAACATAGTCAAAAGGGATCAGCTATTTAAACTGTTGTAGTAAGAAGATACGGGCCAGGACTGAAATGGTGTCTCTGTAAACAGAAAAGAGAAACAAGGAGTTCCAGAAAGATGTGTTAGAGCAGAAGAAGCAAGGTGGGCAGCTAGTCTCATCTGTTCAGCAGTTCAACTCTTAGATCTCCTCCCTCTTCTGAGGAAGAGATAATCTTTCAGCTTTTCCCCCCAAATAGCAGGAGAGTAGCACTTTTTCCTTTTTTAGTGTTAGACCCTTGATTCATTCATTACTGGCTTGGTGGAGGAATCATGTATTTTGTTTTTTGAACTGCTCCAGTGAGGGATGCATGTAGAACTTAGGAAGCAGATAAAGAACTTACATGTTAGCAAGTAACTTAAAAGCATGGAGATAACTATGTTAAAAAACAAAACAAAACAAAACAAAACAACAAATCAAACACAAGAATTGGTAGCTAAGTACCAATATGTTGGATCTGATCCAGAGTTTCTAGGGTCACAGGATGTTGGTCAATATTGTCCCCTTCTTTTATAGACTTTATGGCTTCATTTTAACTGCTCAATTAATTATATTCTCCATGTGAGTTTACTAAATTATTTGCTTTTAGTTTAAAGTCTTCACTTTTCTATAGACATATGTACGTATGTATGTATGTACGCTTTAAATCATGGAATTTTGGAAAGATAAAAATTCTATCAGACCTTTAAACTGTACAGAAGGAACACTCCTTTGAAGCTAATGAAACTTGTTACTTCTAAGGTAATAGGAGAGGCCCTCGCAACACATCATACAGTTTGATAAAGCTGACTAAAGTAAGGGGAGGTGTCTCTGTTCACTGCCACTTCTCTTTATTTATTTTTTTGTCAGATGGCCCTGGAATGCTATCTCAAATCAGGTCAAGAGCAAGCTGAACTGCAGATACACTAAGCTTGGGTTGAATGGTGGGTATTTATATGGTTTCAATCTCCTCTGTTAAATTACTAGCTACTAAGGTATAGTTAGAATACTTCAAATATCCACTGGGCTGATTCCCTTAAGTGTGTAGGACCACAGGTCTTATCATGACATGAATGTGTCTTACATGGTCACCACCTGAAAGATACAGGTGGAAGCTGAGAAACAAGGCCCAAAGTATATAATTCCAGAAGCTGGTTTATAGAAAGTATTCCCAGTCATCAGATGTTTAAAATTACAAGGGGGAGGATTCCATTAACATCCACACTCAGTCAAAACGGAAGTTCCTGCCTATCATGAATATACTCGGTAATGCATCTTATGAAATTAAAGTGTACCTTACATTATTTTAGTTTTTGACAGGGATTTTACAAAATGGAATTTATCAGAAATTCCATGTTATAGGACATAAAACTTCTAGCACGTCTATACATGGTGATTATGTCTGTGTTGACATTTCATGTTTTATGCATCTTAATACTACTAATAAAACCAAATCCGATCAACTATGTTAGGAAGATTGAATTTTTTTTTTTTTTAATAGAAGGAAACTACAAATTTGTTCTTATGTGAAGAGGTGACCAAACAGTATGTAGCCAAAAGTGGAAGAAAAGCATTACAGGGTGTGTCAGGGAGTTTATTCAATAAAAGTCTTCTGCATTTTGTATTGTTTTCTGCATTTTGTAATGTTTGCAGTATTTTTGAGATTTTTTTTAGAATTGATTTAATGTGATTTCTATTGTCATTCTAAGTAAATATTCATGCTCATACCTAATTTTGTATTCATAATATTACAACATTTTCCTGAAAGAGAAATACCCAAATTATATATAGTTCAAGCTCCACAAAACCTGAGTCCACCCTTGTAAGTGAATCTAAAATAAGGTGCGTACAGGCAGGAGTGGAGCTGTACAGGATGGGGTGCGGGTGAGGGTAAAGAGAAGTAGGTGCATGAGAGAAGGAAGCTTTATCTCCATCAGGTCACTTTGCTGTCTTCATTCACATTCTCAGGAGATAGAAGGGAAAAGTGAGGTCCACCACAACTTTTAAATGAGAGTTGGTACCTCTAAATGCATTTAGAAGCTAATAAAGGGAAAGACAAGGTAGCTGATGGAGGCCAAGTATAACTTTTTCTTTGAAATCTGGCTGCCGAAATACGGCTTCATTTATCATGAAATGTTACAAGTTTTGGAATCTTTTCATTAATTTTCCATAGCCTTCATTGGAGTAGGTCTATGCTGCATTTGACAGGAGTCCTTCCTCTTGTAACTCAGAACACCCTGATACCAGAGCCTCAGCCCTGCTGCTTCACTGAGCAATCACACTATCCATTCTACCCCACAGCCCACCACCAGCCCTGACTTTTGGGCAGTAATTCTCTATGCTTAGTACGGCCAACACTTTACTCTACAGAAGTTGCCCCCTAGAGTTTGGGAACTCTTTAAAGGTCTGATAGAAAGCTAGCACAAATGTGTCATCTGCTTTTGATTTGTGGATTCTAAGCACATGGCTTCCAAATGTCACATTTGGAATGTGGAATTCAGTAATTCATAAGCATTTTGATCAAATCATCGATTTTTTTCCTTTGTCTTCTATGAATGGATGATACACGCTGTCTGGTTCTTTCCAAGAACCCTTCTTTCTTCTTCTTATATATATTACACAATTATTTACCCTATACGTTCTTTCAAAGTTAGGAGAATTGGGGATTTATGTGTTTTAAGAGAAAAGGCAAATTCATTAGATTCCCTTTCCAAATATTTTAATAATGTTACTAAAGCCTGGGATGCCATCTTTATTCAGCTATCTCTTTTGTTTTTCTGCCACCAACTTAGCACTTATGGTGAATGGCAATACATATTAATAAGCAGGCAGCTTAATAAGACTCAGGTTAATGATGATAATTATTCCTACATGGTGTATGCTGACAGTGTGTGCAAAGATATTCACTCTTCAAAAAAGCCCCAAGGCAGTACAGATAATTCTGACACCAAGTACGTTATCTGAGAAGAAGGTTAACAATGCAATGTGATACTTGGCTTTTTTTTTTTTTTTTTTTCTTTCTGTAAGTGAACATTTTAATTACCTGGGGATAATGTCCATGGCTTGAATTCAGTGAGTGGGCACAAGGCCAATAACTTTTCAGGAGATCCCTGAGAGAGACTTAGAATTTTAACTGTTAAAAATTACAGGCTTGCAAACAGGGTCACTAGAAATAAATAAGCATAGTCAAGAATTAAGAAAAGGTCAGTGTCTTAACTCTAATTCTCATAGTGGGTTCCTAGTTTGAAATGAGTATTTTTTGATTAACCATGGAAAAAGTATGAAATTGTGGAGCACTGCTTCCTTTATTCTTTCTAAGACTACCAAATTCTTTACAAAACCAAACAGTCTAATGCTTAATGATCTTGTGTTCTCTTTTCCATCCCTCTACTCTAGGTTGCTCTCCAAACCTTCATTTACACCTGAAGAATTAATGACAAGTGACTGATTAACAGCTCAGAGCTACATTCCATTTTTTTCCTCCAGAGTCAATTGCCTTTTCAGAAGTATTAAAACCTTAAACCAGGCATCTCAAATAAAACACCAGCTAGGGCCTGTCAAGTAACATTAATAAGTGAAGCTGGTCTAGTGAGCACTGTACTAAAACTGAAAGGCAGGCTTCTAGAAGGGGGGTGGGGGGCAGTGTCACTGCATGTCTCCAGCAGATTATTTCCACATAGACATTCTGGTTCAGAGTTGCTCAAAATGTACTTTCAAAAGAGGCTTGAAATCTGGATTTTTGTGAATTCTTCCCATGTTTACATTTTGTCCATGAAACATGGTCTAGGTCAAGTACAACAAGTCCAGGGCTGAAAATGGTCTGAAGGTCACAAGTTTGTAACTTTTGCTTTGAACCAAAATGAAGAAACTGGAGGACCTACATCCCTGTAAAGCACTTGCAACTCTCTGCCCTTTTTTGTGATGTTCCATTTGCTGTTTACCCATGCTGCCCTCTGCTCCCTAGGGACTTACTTTTGATGGCCTTGGTTAAATTTACTCTCTCTGTAAAGCTTTCTGAGCCCCTTCTCCTCTTCCAAACCATTTCTCCACCATCTCCCTTTCTTGCAGAATGAATCTTTTTTCTCATTATGCTGCTAGGACATCTGGCACACTGTAATTAGCACCTAACATAGAGGGTACTAAACATTTGAGAGTGTGTTGGTCATCCTAGTTACAATATGAGGTCCATATGGGTAGAGTCCTCTCTCTCTCTCTCTCTCCTTTTTTTTAACCATCATCACACAGTATCTACCTCACGATAGACAGTAAATATTTGCTGAAAGAATGAACAGATCAGTGGATAAATTTTAGAAAGCTACTTAAAGGTTTAAGGGTACTTGTTAGCCTCTACCCCCTAGCAGAGGACATAAATATGGAAGACATTCAGCATATATTTTTTAAATGAGAAATGTATGTGAGCCAATGGGGAAGAATTATTCTTTGAAGAGTTATAGAGTGGCACATAGGTAAATTTCAGTGTGGCATCTTGTATATGATTGCCCACTGGGGTAAAACAGGCTCTTAAATTCTTTCTGATCCTAAAATTCAATTTAACATTAATATAAATTATCATATATATGATGGAGATATATTCATTGCTTTTCATGGTGACCTTTTAACAATTCCCTTAATGCTTCTAATTGAGGCAACTATGTAAAGGTTTCAATATCACAATTGAGCAGATAATATTAAGGCAACACCTTATGTAAGGTCTAGTAGCTATAAATTTTTTCAGAAGTAAGTCAGGATGAATTTGAATAGAAAAGCCATCTGGCAGTACTCCATTCAATTGGCATTTATTGAATGTATTGAATATGTACTCGGTTACTTACATTTATTTATATCAAAGATGTTTAGTCTGCTCATCACATTAGTAAAAATCTGCTTGAGTCTTTCTGTCCTGAGTCTTCTGCTTGAGTCTTCTAGAAAACTGCCTTACTCTAGCCTGATTTTAATTAGGAAATCTCAATTAATTTATAAATATGGTAATGATTAAATTAACAATCTGGGATAAAGGAATCAGCAAGAACTCTATCTTACCAGTTGACCAAAGAAGACTATTAAAGTTGAAAGAATTGACACTTTCTCTATAAGAAACATTGGCCATGCTTATGGGTCAACTTTATTTTGCAGGGATAGGTATCAGTAGAAGATTAGCTAATTGTTCTGTAGATGAGTCTAGTTCGCTAAACAGTTTTAGGGACACAGTCATATGATGCAGGCCGGTTGTTTATAACAATTAGCTAGTCAGTTGTGTGAGATTCAACCAGTGAATTAAGGGCCCAAGTTTGCAGACAGCTCTGGCACTGCAGTTACTCATTTAAAAGAAAATAAAAGTTGTTATGTAGGTTAGCATGCTGCATTCATAACATATTATGATACTATTATGGAGTTTGTGCCATTTTACCTGACATCAGACACTTTGACAATGAGCAGGCATGATTCATGAACACTTTTTTTCCACTGGGGCAATGCATACAATGCAACTAAATTCAAGTGAGCAGATTTTCAGAGTGTATTTGAATCTCTTCCTGGGGCTAAGATAGACCTGCCACTGGTCTCTCCATTTCCTTTAGTAAGCCCTTGTATATTAAGCAGTGGAAAATAAAACAACAAATGTTATTCAGCAGAAAGATAAAAGCCCAATCTATGAAAAGTGAGACAGAAGAAATGGAAACATAGCATGTGGATTTTGCATGCTGAGCCTCATAAAATGCAAGCGTGAATTTCCTCTCATAGTGAGTGTGGTCCAACATTAAACGAAGCATGGGGCATGATTATGAGAGATAAGATCAGTAGTTGGAGAATATACAGCAAGCTGTTTTACCCACATTGAATATAATTTCACTCCTCTGATCTATTAGGCCCTCTTGGTGCACATCTTTGTAGATTTTTGCTAGTTCTCAGGAATGCATTAAAAAACCCTACAGGCTATAACTAAAATTACTGAATATTTTTTAATGTCTCACATGTTGACAGTCCTGATTTTCGGTATAGAAGAAATAACTGTCGATAGTGCCATTTAAATCCCTACTCTTTAGACTTGTGAATGCTAATGGCTGGGCTGTCGAACTTCAGCTTTTCCTGTAATCATTATTCCTGGTTTCCTGTGGTGGATATGTATCGAACATAAGAAATTAGCTGCAGAGAGAATTAGAGGGTGTAAGTCTGAGTCATGTAAATGCCAAAAGCTTTTTGTGACATTTTTCAGACTTTAAAAATGGAAATATGTTATTTGCACAGTAGCTCCTGATGGAATATGACACACTGCAGCGATGTGGCGAGTTTAAGATTGGGCTGCAGGCCATTAGGAACCCTCTGTGTGAGAGCCTGGGGTCTGAGCAAAGGAATGGGAGTGAGCTACTTGGAAGAAACACGGCATTTGCTGATGAGCCAAAGAATCCTCGCTAGATCAAGAACTGCTAATGAGAATTGAGAACTTGCTTGAACCTGTTACCATTAGCAAGGCTTAGGAATATAATTTTCAGCTTGATGTAACTTTTGTCTTTATTCCAGATGGTCTTACATCATCATCATTATATCAGCACATGAAAAAAAAAATCATAAAGCTAAGTACATACCTTAACTCTCATACTTCAATTAAGACTGAGGTCTTTAAATCAGTCAAAGTAAGAAATCCCGGAGCACCTGGGTGGCTCAGTGGGTTAAAGCCTCTGCCTTCAGCTCAGGTCATGATCCCAGGGTCCTGGGATCGAGTCCTGCATCGGGCTCTCTGCTCAGCGGGTTCGTCCTCTCTCTCTGCCTGCCTCTCTGCCTACTTGTGATCTCTGTCTGTCAAATAAATAAAATCTTAAAAAAAAAAAAAAGTAAGAAATCCCTCAGTAGATTCTGAACCTTTGTTGGGTCCTGAGATGTATGGAGGATTGGGTATGGGGGTGCAGAGCAGAACTTTCTATAGAGGAAAACAGAGGACACCCATCTGTCGCACTGTCCTTCACTCCTGTTCCAACCCCTTTTTGCTTTAAAGGAAAGCTAAAAGGGAATCAGAAACTGTCTCTGGTTTCACTTTTGTGTTAGAGGGTAGACCTCCTCGAGGCTTTATTTCCACTTCAGGGGATAGTCTTGCAATCTACTGAGCCCACACTCCTTATAAACATGGGAACACGGTGGGGGGGGGTGTATCTTTTTGTTTGTTTTGAGGGATAAAGTAACTATGTAATCTTATGTTAATTTTGGTATTTTCCTACAGGATCTAAAGGACTATCATGAGAGACAAGCTTCTCTGCTTTCTATTCTAGCAAATTCAGTGTTCAGTTTTTGAAAGATATGGAATTCAGGAAAATTGATAAATGACATTTGGAAGAAGACACAGATGACCAAGAGGACTGCTGAAAGAATTTCATAAATGTATCCAGAAATACATGTCATTAGTGAAAAAGACAAAATAAAAGAAAACAGGAGATAGGGGTCTTGACTGTTTCCCTTCCAAGAATGTCTCCTGGAAGCCTCTCTAGGACTTCCCATTTTCCCCATAAATGCAATTCTACTTTTCCCTTTAAACACTCAGTGATGCTGAATAATGCCATGAAGCCTCTTCTCCCAAAGCAAAATCCTAGCTGTCATCTTTCACAATGTCCTCTTCATCCTTTCCCTTCAACTCATCATCAAGACATGTTGTTTTTACAAATCTCATTTCTCCTTGCTTTCTCCACACTGTTTCTTTTTAGGTCTCATCTTTATTTTATCACAACTACACTAGGCAGTTTTAACTGGTCTCTCAGCCTCCTCTCTTACCCACTTCTCTATCTTTACCGTTGATATTGATACTTTCATGTATTTTTTCCTTCTCTAATCATGCCCAGGCACCTTGCAAGTATGTGTGAGTCATGTGAAAAAAGTAGTTCACTGTCTCCTGGGAACCATGAAAACCTGCAATCGTATTCTTTTCCTCCCCTGCTCAGGAACTTTTCATCTACTATCTGTGGAAAGAAGTCTATATCAACAGTCAAAACTATTCACAATTTGGTCCTTCCTTAGCTCTTGAATACACTCATCACTTCCCCTGTGTTCCACTTCTCGCAGACCGAGCTGACCGTGTTATGGCTTCATGAATTCACATTCACTTTCATAACTTCATACTTTTTCACGATCAGTTCCCTCTGCCTGAAATGTCTTTCCCCATCTGAAATATGTGGTCATTCTTAAAATCCCTCCTAAATGTCATCTCTTCTATACTTTCCAGACACTCTCAGGCTGTACTTTCTCAGCTGTACTTTCCTAACAAAGTATACCTTCATACTGTGATATGTATTTACCTCTTTACATGTCTGGTTTGCCTATGATATTATAAGCCCCTTCACGACAGCAACTTTGTTTTATTCGTATCTTTGGATTTCTAGCTGTTAGCACTGTTTCCACAAAACAAAACAAAACAAAACACACCGTTGAAATAAATAAACAAATGAATTGAAGTTGTAGCTCCTAATACTTTCTCCTTGCATCAATTTTCAAAACAGTGGAAATCTAATACATTGAATATCCTATACACTGCCTGCACAGAATAGATCCAGGAGCAGCAAATTCATAGAACAAGCATCTGCATTTTCCCTTGATCAGAATCTTTGCTCACATTGAGGTTTACTCATCAATGCCATTTGAAGAAACATTGTTCTACTAACAATGTGCTACTTTATTGAATTCTATTAGAGAATTTCACTACAGGTTTAATTATTGCTCACCTTGGTGTCAGGCTGCTTTCCCTTTATTAACTAATCATCTACTGGCCCAGTGGGGTTCCTGCAGCCTCCAGGCTTCTCAAGATATGTCAAATCAGATTATCTGCTCTTATTTTACATAGATGAAAATTTAAGATTTTTTCTAAACTCAGTGAAGAAACAATCTCCCACTGCTTAATACATGCAAACTATACGAAGGCATGCATTTACATAACCTGAGCTGAGTTAGGCATTTGAGCTTTGTTAATTAGCTTTGGAAAAGAAAGTAGTAAAGAGATGCATCTGATAAAATTTTTCTTTTACCTTACAACACACACTATCGTGTTGTTACGATGATTTCTAAATACCATTTGTGGAATAGAGATCACGAACCAACCTGTGTTTATGCTATCATGACAATCATAACTCAGAATTTATTTTTGCTTCAGGACTCTCAGGAAGGAAGATTCTGTGAACTGGGCTGGCCTTGAAGTCTAACAGTTATTTGTAAACTGTTTTTGTTGATTCAAATCGATATGCTGAGAATTACTTCTATAAAGCCTACCTTTCTGGAAGGCTTTCATCTTGAAATCTTCTGAAACTTAAAAGTGAGGTATTTTGAAATATCATGAAGTGCCACATGACATAAAATATGTCAAAAGTATCTTCTGATTTTTAATCAGTTTGAAAATGAGAGTTCAATGTTTTATGATTTTTGGAGTATACTTGAGTCCCTCCTAGCTAATGTTCTATGAAGCCTAGTCACTATGTGTTACAGATAATAACAAAACTAACACTTTTTTTTTTTTTTTGCCTTGGGGTATATGTTTCACATGCAAGTCCAGTATATAGTTAATAGATGTTAGATCTTTTTCTGCCAAGAATATATGATTATTAAAATTCTTTATATGGGGGCGCCTGAGTGGCTCAGTGGGTTGGACCCTCTGCCTTCGGCTCGGGTCGTGGTCTCAGGGTCCTGGGGTCAAGCCCCGCATTGGGCTCTCTGCTTGGCGGGGAGCCTGCCTCCCCTTCTCTCTCTGCCTACTTGTGATCTCTGTCAAATAAATAAATAAAATCTTAAAAAAAAAATTCTTTATATGATCAGGGAATCTAGAAGTTGCATGATTTACTAACATGAATGAAATGTAATGGTACAATTTGTGATTTCTTGCCATTCTCAGATCTTACTGTATGTAACAATTAAAAATTTAATCCAGTAAGTAATGGATAATCAGGAAATATTTGCTTTTCCCATATTTGTAGTAGTTCTTATATATTTTCCATTTTTGTATTACTATTTTTACTTTCAACAACAAAAACTAATTTCTGATAAAATTTCAAATTTATAGCAAACTTGTAGAGGAGGGTTAACCTAAGCAGAAAATACACTGGAGTTATAAATTCACTCTAATTTTATTGCTTCACTTTGTTATTTAGTTATCTAACAATTTATAGTCTATAACTAATAGAGAACTTTTCAGTTATTTCTCTGAAGGGTGAATTCCCTTTTAGTTCTATGTGTGTATTTTTTTGCTTTTTTAGTTATTTCTATGTATAGTATTTTAAAATATTTTAATGAAGATTTGATTTCCTTTCTTGTGCTGTTGAATCAGCAATTTTTTAAACAAATATCCTGAGTTACATTCAGCATTTTTTAAAATATCAATCTTATTAAAAAATAAAATGTTATATAATAAAATATATATTTTATTATATAATAAAATATATATTTAAAAATAAATTCTAATATCAGTTCACAGATATGTACATACATGTAACTCATCTCTCCAGTCAAAATACAAAACATTTCCATCTCCCTAGAAAGTTCTTTTGCTCTCATTTGCAGCCAGTCTTCTACATTGCCTCTCACCTCAGACAACAACAGTTTGATTTCCATCCATTGTGATTAGTTTTCTTTTTATTGTTGAGTAGTATCTCATTGTATGAATGCACATTTGCTTCACCCATTCAACTGCTCATGGACATTTGAGCTGTGTCCATTTTTTTGTTATAAAGAAAGCTGTTCTCAATATTCATGTACATGTCTTTTCTTTTTAGAATTGCTGTTTTATAAATACATGTTTACTATTATAAGAAAATGCCAGCTTGTTCTCCAGATTGGTGGTATCATATCACAGAAAAATGCATGAGAGTTCCTCTTAACTTTATATCCTCGTCCACACTTACTTTTGTCAGTTCTTACTGTTATGAAGTAACATTACATTGTGATCTTGAGTTTAATTTCTCTGGTGATTAATGAACTTAGCATCTTCTCATGTGCTCAGTATCTGTTAGTTTATATTATGTTATGATGTTTGTGTCTTTTGCCCATTTAAAAAAAATGTGGTTTTTGTTTACTTGCTGAGTTCTAAGAGTTCTTTTTTATATTCTGAATATGGTCCTTTATCATATATATGTATTACAAATGTTTTCTTCTAGTGTGTGACTATACTTTTCACTTTCTTAAAAGGGGCTTATGAGTAACAGAAGGTTTTAATGTTTTGTTTTGTTTTTTTAAAGATTTTATCTATTTGAGAGAGAGACAATGAGAGAGAGCATGAGCGAGGAGAAGGTCAGAGAGAGAAGCAGACTCCCCGTGGAGCTAGGAGCCCGATGTGGGACTCGATCTCGGGACTCAGCCGAAGGCAGTCGTCCAACCAACTTAGCCACCCAGGCATCCCCAGAAGGTTTTAATGTTGATGAAATGTAGTTTATCAGTATTTTATTTCATGGAATACGTTTCCTTGTTCTGTCTATACAAATACTCTGCCTAACTAAGGCCATAAAACTTCCCTCATTTTTCATAGAGATTTAATATTTTTAATTTTTGCCTTTAGGATCGTGATCTATTTTGAATTAATTATTGTGTATACAGGTGCAGTATTCATTTTATTATCTAATAACTGGTTGTTAATATTTAGAAATACATTTGATTTTTGTGGACTTGCTTCCTGCAACTTATAAATTCACTTATTAATTCTAATAAAAATTTAAAAACATTTATTCACACAATTGTGTTGTTTTGAGAACACACAGAATTTTAACTCTTTCTTTTCAACAGTTATGGCTCTCATATATTCTTCTTGTCTTATTTTCCTGGCTAGAATCTATTGTACACTACTGAATAAAACTGGGGAGGGCAGAATCCTTGACTATTTATAATCCTTGGAGAAAGCACTTAATATATTACCATTTTGTATGAGGCTAGCTATAAAGTTGTTGTTTTGTAGATGCATTTTACCAAAAATGAGCAGTTCCTACATATTCTCTTTTTTAAAAAAGATTTTATTTATTTATTTATTTGAAAGAGGGGGAGAGAGTGCGCACACACGCCAGAAGAAAGGCAGAGGAAGAGAGAGAAGCAGGCTCCCCATTTAGCAGGGAGCCAGATGCAGGACTCCATCCCAGGACTTTGAGATCACCACCTGAGCCGAAGGCAGACACTTAACTGACTGAGCCACCCAGGTGCCTTGAGAAGTTCCTATGTATTCTTAATTCCCTGCAAATTTTTATTATGAATAGCTTTGAAATTTGTCAATGCCTTTTTTCTGTCCTTACTGAGATGATAGGATTTTTCTCTTAGTCTGTTAATGTGGAGAATTATACTGATTAATTATCAATGTGGATAAACCCCACTTAGTCATGATGGAATTTTAAATATTGTTGGATTCTATTCATTACAATTTGGTTAATTTTTTGGTCTATTTTTATGAGAGATAATTTTATTTTTTCCTCTTATTGTGCCTTTTACGGTTTTAACTGAGCATTTTATTTGATTCCATTTTATCTCCTCTCTTTGCATATCAATTGTATTTCTTTTTTAAAAAGTTGGTGGCTGTCCTACAGTTTGCAATATACACTAACTTAAGTCTACCATCAAATAACATTATGCCACTTCGCAAGTCATACAGGTATCTTATAATAGACTATTTTTAATTCTTCAATTTCATTCTTATGACATTACTGTCATTCATTTCAAGTATGTATATGTTATAATTATGCAATACATTGCCTTTCTTTCTTTTCTTCCTCCTCCCGTCTTTCTACTTTCTTCCTTCCTTCCTTATCTTCCTTTGTTTTTCCTTCCCACCTTTTCCCTCCCTCCCTCCCTTCCCTTTCTTTCTTTCTTTTTATTTAAAATGGGCTCCATACTGGTGTGGATCCCAATACAGGGCTTGAACTCAGGACCCTGAGATCAAGACCTGAGCTGAGATCAAGAGATGGTTGCTTAACCTACTAAATCACCCAGGTGTCCCTACGTTGCATTATTTTAAAGAAAAATAAAAGATTTTTTTCCCTTTTATTCTTTCCTTCTCTAAAACTTGCTCTTTGTGAAGATCCACATTTCTGAACTATAGGATTTGTTTTTTCCTTGAAGAAGTTCATTTCTTACAGGGCAGGTCTACTGGTGATAAAGTCTCAGTTTTTGTTCATCTAAGAAGTCTCCAATTTTTCTTCACATCTGAAGGGTAATTTTGAAGAATAACTGGTGGGGTCTTTTCCCTTTCAATACTTTAAATATTTTACTTCACTCCCTTCTAGCTTATATGTTTTCTGACAAGTCTGCTGTAATTCTTAATTCTTGTCTTTGTTTCTCTCCAGGAAAATGTCCTCCACCTCCAACCCCAGCTTCTTTCAAGATAGTTTTTTGGGGGCGCCTGGGTGACTCAGCCATTAAGCGGCTGCCTTTGGCTCAGGTTGTGATCCCAGCATCCTTGGATCGAGCCCCCCAGTCAGGCTTCTTGCTTGGTGAGACGCCTGCTTCTTCTTCTCCCACTCTCCCTGCTTGTGTTCCCTCTCTCACTGTGTCTCTCTCTGTCAAATAAACAAATAACATCTTAAAAAGAAAAAGAAAAAGAAAAAGATTTTTTTGGTCCCTGCTTTCCAGTAGTTTGAATATGATATGCCAAAATATAGACTTTAGGATATTTTTCCTGCTTGGTTACCTCTGAGGTTCTTGGATCTGTGATTTGGCATATTTCATTGATTTTCTAAAGTTCTTGGGCAGTATGAAAACACTTTTGCTCTGCTTTTTATTCTTCTGATATTTTAAATACACTTACGTGGCATCATCTGAAATTTTCCCACAATTTGTGGATGTTCTTTTCTGTTCCCTCACCAACCACATTTTTTTTCCCTCTTTGCATTTCAGTTCTGGAAGTTTTATTAACCTGTCTTAAAACTTGCTGGTTCTTTCCTTAGCTGTGTCTGGTCTACTGATGAGCCCATCAAAGGCATTTTTTATTTCTGTTAGTGTTTTTTGATTTCTAGCATTTCCTTTTGATTTTTTTATATGGTTCTAATCTCTATGCCAGAGTCAGAGAAATGCTGTTTCCCCAGGTGGGAAAAAAGCTCTGATAAAGTCCTTCCCACCGGAGAGTTATGGAGAACACTCTAGGCATATTTCATCATGTTACTCTACCCTTCCCTCTTGCCAAAGCCAAGATGATATGTTTGTTGGCTGTTCACTAGGACAATCTGGTGGGGTCCGTGAAGTAAAAGTGCGAGCTCACTTCACACTTTTCTGCCGTCCTAAGAAGTTTCTCCAACTACCTTCCTTGGAGGCTTCAGCAATTTGTCAAAATTATCAGTTAGTGTCCTACTCTTCATGGCTTTTGCTCCAAGAAATCTGACTTCAGCTGGGACTTTTTGGACCTGTCTCTCCAGATTTTGTGGTGGCAGTTTATTCTGTTGCCTCAGTTTTCTCACAGGTCCAAAAAAGAAGTTGATTATCAATTTGTTCATCTTTTTTCTTGTTTAAGGATGGGAGTGATGACTTCCAAGCTCTTTCATGACTGCAAATGAAAGATGAAACTAGGAGGAGATGAAACTAGTAGAAGTTCCAATTTTCTGTTTTTGTGAGACCTTTGTAACTTCAGTAGCAGGATCATGGTGTTCTCATAAAGCAAGCTGGAAAGAATCCTTTCCTCTATTTTCTGAAATATTTTGTGTAAAAATGACATCTTATCTTCCTTAAATGCTGGTTAGAAACTGTCAGCTGAACTAATCCAGGTTTCTTTTTGAAAATATTTTTTTAAAAATTATAAATTTGGTTTCATTAATGGATATAAAATTTTTCAGATTTTTCTTTCTTCTTTTGTCAGTTTTTTAAAAGACTGAACTGTTTTGTAAGTTTTTCTTTCCCCAAGGAATGTTTCCATTTTATTGTCTAATTTATTGACATGAAGTTGATTATAATGTTTCCTTATTATCTGAATATTCTGTAGAAATAGTCACTACTTCATCCTGCTATTGCTAACTTTATTCCTTTTTAAAAATTCATTAGTCTTCATAGAGGTTTATTAGTTATTTAAAGAACCAAATTTGGGTTTGTTTATTTTCTCTGTCAGTCATAGACTTCTGTTCATTCTTATTTCCTTTTTTTCTACTTTCTTTGCATATAATTTATGGGTTTTTGGTTTTTTGTTGTTGTTGTTGTTTTTACTTTCTTAAGATGTAAAGTTAAATACTTCACTTTATAACTTTCTTCTTTTCCAATACTGACACTTAAATCTATAAATTTCCCTTTAAGAACTGCTTCACAGAATCTCACAAATTTTGATATGTTTTACATTTATTGTTATTCAGTTGAAAATAACTGTGATTTTTTCCAGTTATGTTTATTTAGAAATGTGTTGCTTTATTTCCAAATATTTGAGAAATTTCTAAATATCTTATTTTTATTATTTTCTTATTAAATTCCATGTGGTCATAGAACATACTCTGTAAGATTTCAGTTTTTTGAAGTCCACTATATTTATTGTATATCTGGTACATGCTTTATCTTGGTGAATGTTCTATTTGCACCTATCAAGAATTTGTTTTTTTGTAGGTTTATGTTAATATCAATGAGATCACAATGACTGATAATGTTTTTCATGTCCTGTATATTTGTTATATATGTATATATATATATATATATAGTTTTTATATATTTGTTCTATTAGTTCTATTAGTAACTATGAAAGGGTGTTTAACCTACAATTATGTTTACAGATTTATCTGTTTCTCCATTTAGTTCCATCAGTTTTTGTTTCATATTTTTTTATCTTTTCTTATTAGGTGCATATTTAAGCTTGTTATGCATTCTATTGATTGAACTTATTATTTTGTAACAACCTCTTTATTTCTTGTAATACTCACTGTTTTGAATTACACCTTGTTTTATATTAATATAGCCATAACAGTTTTTTAAATCTAACTCCTGTTAGATGGATGATGTGATCATCCATCCTTTTATTTTTAATCTCTGTATGTCTTTTTTAGCATACCTATACTGTAGACAGCATTTAGTTGGAATATGCTTTTAAAAACTGGTCATATAATATCTGCCCTTACAGTATTTAATCCATTTTCTTCTAATGTAATTATTGGTATTGTTGGATTAAAATCTGATATTTTATAAACTATGCATTCTATTTGCATCTTTTTTTGGTTCCTCTTTTGATGTCTACTTTTGGTTTAATTGAGTATTTCTAGTGTTTTATGCTTTCTAGCTGTATCTATATGATTATTTTGGTGGTTGCTTTACTAAATACAATATGCATCTTATTCTCATTAGTGTATTTAGAATATTTTATCATTACAGAATTTGCATATCACACATCACAGATGTAAGAATCTTACAAAGGCATCTTACAACCTCCCTCTTTTGTGCTAAGCTGTCAAATATTTTCATTTTACGTTAGTTATAAAGCACTTTACAATTATATTACTTTTGGTTTAACTCACGTTTTGGGTTCCTCTTCTTTCAGTAGGAAATCTTGTGCTGCCTTTTGTACAATGCCAGAGAAGAGTCATTTCTCTTTGTTCGGTTTCATGGTTGTTTAACATAGTTGGGCAAATCTGGTACAAGTTAATCTCTTATATTTGGAAGTGGAAGTCCCACATTGTTACCTTTTAAAGAGAGTAACTTCTCACTCAGTGGAATCTAGAACTGGAAGTTGCTGATTCCAATCTTATACAGTATTCTTTATTTTGGCACTATGATATGTGTCCTCTTCAAAAGTGGTCCCTGACTTTGATATCTATTGTCTTATTTTGTTGGTGAGAGCATCTAAATACAAAATGCAGGAAGTGAGGAGCTAAAACCAGAATGCTTTTTTGGCAGGTTAGTAAATATTTATAGTTAATTTTTCCTTGATATTAAAAAAATTGAGTGTGAAACCTGACACGGTGTAAATTATATATTTCAACATATTATGGGAGACATGAAAACATTGAAATGTGTTGTATGATATTAACACATGCCCATTTTACTCAATTTTGAGTTTCTCACATTGTACAGTATGAATAACAGTTAAAAGAATGTGGTTAAGTTACTATGAGAATTTGAAATTTTTAGTTTCTTTCTTCTGTGAGTTTCCAATTTTGATATTTATTATTACCTATTAGGGATTTTCAACATTTAATATATTTCAGAGTAGTTTTTGTATAATCAACAAAGTGAAAAAGACATGTGTTGAGCATAGAATTTTACATAGCAAAGTATTTGGCATGGATCATATTACAGTGGCTATTTTTGAACATAACAAAGCCCATGTTTCCTCATTTGATCTTAAGTGAAGACTGAAGCAGCTGGTTCCCATCCTCTTTCCTTCATCCAACAGACCGAAGAGTCTGTTTTTTAGCTGCCGCTCCTAGTGTTTGTTTCTATTGTTTTTATTTTTTTTTTGTTGTTTTATTTTTTAACTCATTGCATTCCTTCAAAAGTTTCTATACATTTTCTTCTTACTGTTTTGGATGTCTATTAGAGACTATAAACTCTCTTTCTGCTTAGTATTATGCTTAAAATATTTTGCCTTTAGGTTAAACTTTTTAAATTAATATCTCACTTTAAAAGAATATCTATTTCTGTGTCCTGTAAAATTTTCTGAGCCAATTCCCCCTCAATCTTGAGAATTATGTTTTCAAAAAATTCCTGCAGTTGGAGATCTAGTGGAAGTTCATTGTGTCTTATATGATAATAACACTTTGAGGGCATGTATTCTGAGTAAAACCAAGAGAGCTCATATTAATAGTTTTTACTTTTACCAAAGTAAAGCAATAAAGATGTCCTGTGTTACTGTATTTTACTTAGTAATAAAGTGTCCTGTACTGTTAATATATATAAATCTCTTATTTGCTAAAAACACTGGATAGCCTTCCTTCTTTTCCTTAACCTGATGATTTATAATTGTACATTCCTTTGTTTCAGTTAATATGTACACTAAGGAGTACTTCTTTTTTTTTTTTTTAAGATTTTATTTATTTATTTGACAGAGAGAGAGATCACAAGTAGGCAGAGAGGCAGGCAGAGAGAGAGGGGGAAGCAGGCTCCCCGCTGAGCAGAGAGCCCGAAGCAGGACTCGATCCCAGGACCCTGAGACCATGACCTGAGCCGAAGGGAGAGGCTTAACCCACTGAGCCACCCAGGCACCCCTCTTTTTCTGTTTGATACTCCATGCAGATGGCTGATAGCTTTATGACTTTATAACTTAGTCTGGTTGGCTCCCTCTGTTCAAGTGCCATGAGATGGAGTGACTCAGTGCCAGGGTTGGAATAAGTTTTTTCACATATTTAACATGATCTTCCACTCATTTTTACTTACTATTTTTCTCTTCCACCCCAAGTTTCTTCCCTTTCAAAATCTCTTCAGGAAAAATTATTTATGACTCACATATATCTGATTTTAATGTAAGGAGAATTTGAGCTTGGGAAGGATTTGATATATGTATTTGTCTCCATTATTTAAAGGACTTAGTAAAACATTCTAATTTAGAAGAACTCTTCAAATTTATTATCTTGAACATATGGTAGATGGTCAATGAGATCTTATTTTATGAGTAAGAAGTCTTAAATATTAGCCACCTCTTCCTACTATCCACGCACATATAATTCAACATCTGACTTCTTCTCAGTTGTGTTTTAAATAAATAATTATAGTTATTTTCCCTAGTTCATACACAAATCCCGGCTTTTGTGGAGACTATTCATGTATACAATTCATTTGTTCTTGCAATTCAGAATTAGATAAATATTAAAATTTGATAAAAATGCAAACAACTAAGAAAGCGGTAAGTAAAACATGATGAAAAAGAGATTTCTACAAACTAATTTTTCAGAACTTATGGTTATTAATCATCTGAAACAGAAATTGTTAAATGATACATTACTGGACCTGGAGGACTCCTAAAATTTAGAGAGAAGCTAAATAATTTTCCTACCTTAAACTGATCCTAACAAAAGATTAAGAAAAAGAAACCGAGGTTAGCTATTTGTACAGACTCCATAGGAAATGTCCCATCCAGTTGCAAAACAGGGGCTGATTTTACTAGGAGGTCTTCTGAACCGTAAGAACTGAGGACCAATCTCTAGTATAGGTTGGTTTTATCAAAGTTCAGCCATCCCGTGGAGCTAACTTAAAGTAACCTGAGAGTTACTTTAAGAGTATATTATCGTTATAACACTTTAGCTCCTGGTAATCTTTATGGGTATGTCTGTTGATAAGAGGTTGACACTGAATATTACTGAAAAATCAACAACTTAATTGAGATGATGTTGAATGATCTCATAGGAACTGATAGAAATTAAGTATTAAAATACAGTTGTCAGCTTCAAATTCACATATTCAATAACCTTCTCCACACTTTTACATATTCAAAAGCTTACAAGTCCAAAATTGAACTCCCTAAAAGATCCCTCTGCCCAAGTTTGCACCTCCTGTGGTTTTCTCCACTTGTTCCTGTTCTCAGATATTGACATTACTCATAGCTCTCTCTCTCTTCATACTCCAAGTTTGACCCAGCCACAAAGCCTCATGATGATCTTCTGTATGTCTGGAATCTGCTGTCTACACTGCTACCACCCTTACCTAAATTACATCACTTCTTGCCTAAATTATTGAAATGCTATCTTATTTATTGGATGAAGTTATTTATGGGTTACTATGGTCTAGGCACCGGACTTAGAACTCTACCTTCATGATATTAACTAGTTTTTGTAATTACATTAAGACATGATTACTAGCCCTATTTTGCATATTAGGAAGCTGAGACTTTAAAAAATAATTTCCCTAAAATCACACAGCTTATAAAGAGGCAGTATTTAAACCCAATTTGTTTAATTCCACATCAGGACTTTCAACACCTCTATGACGTTTATCTTTGTGGCAATCTTAGTTCTAATAAACTATAAATCTAGGGCAAAGTTGGGCACCTGGGTGGCTCAGGCATTAAGTGTCTGCCTTCATCCAGGTCATAATCCCGGGGTCCTGGGAACAAGTACTGCATCAGGCTCGCTGTTCAGTGTGGAGCCTGCTTCTCTCTCTCCCTATAATCCCATTCCCAGTTTGTGCTCTCTCTTATTATCTCTCCCTCAAATAAATAAATAAAATATTTTTTAAAAAGTAGGGCAGGGGCACCTGGGTGGCTCAGTGGGTTGGGCCTCTGCCTTCGGCTCGGGTCATGATCCCAGGGTCCTGGGATCGAGCCCCACATTGGGCTTTCTGCTCTGCAGGTAGCCTGCTTCCTCCTCTCTCTGCCTGCCTCTCTGCCTACTTGTGATCTCTGTCAGATGAATAAAGAAAGAATCTAAAAAAAAAAAAAAAAATTAGGGCAAAGATAAAAACTAAGTATGAGAATTTTTTTCAATATTTATGAGATCTAGATAACAAAAATTTAGAAAACAAACCCAAAAACTCTAAAGTAATTGTGATACAATTGAAATGGCAATTCTGGGTAGAATTATAAGGGTAATTATTCTACTTCTTTAATTCTGATTGTGCAAATGGCACAGATTGTGAGAGCTCTGGGATTTTATGCTACTTGTGAGCTAACAAGATACGTTACCAGAGTTTCAAAGATGTTTGTCTAAGACATGAAACTCCTAGGTCAAGGGTGTCAGTAATCATTTATCTTTTAGGCTAGCCTTGGAGAAATCATTCTTTTATTAGCATATTAGATATTCTAATAGCACATGAATATCTGTGGTCTGAATGCAATAAGAGCAATCTAATGTCAGTTTCACAGCCAAACTGATTGGAAATAAGGGTTGGGAGGGTATTTTATACTTCCTATAAATTTACAAACTTGCTTAGATGCTTTGTGCCCAAATGAGTCCTTATACAGAACTACCCAAGCCAGAACTTCAAAATAACTGGAGGCGATAAGAAAATCAGTGTGTCTGAGCCAACAATCTCAAGCATTGAACTGATTTCTCCTATTTAATAATATTCTACTTGTTACATATTAATAATTATTCACTTTATAGTATTCCTTAAGCACAGCTTAACGTCAGACAAACTTAAGATAAATTCTGTTGTCTGGGATTTCAGTGTGCTCTGAAGAAAGGAAGAGGTAAAAACATCAGTTGAGTCAAATAATAACTAAGTTTAAAAAAGTCATCTTTTCAGTATCTAGTAATTTGGAATTAAGTATTTTGGAAAAGTTTAAATTTGGTGTGAGTAGTTATTTTTTAAGGTTGACATCACTATTTAAATAAGGTAATCTTTTCCCTACCGACATCTTATTATTTAAGTGCATTTTAAAATTTGATAGGGAAAGATACCTTGTTCAATTATGGGAGAATTTGAATAATGTTCTTGTATACTCAGCACAGACCTCTAAATCAGGCTTTGGGCAGGACCATGGCAGGAAAACAGGAGTAATGGGAGAGGACAGCATCACCAAGTGCTGTGAGTCATCTTTGTTGTTAGTGACGGTGACATAGTCCTAAGTAGATTTGGTCATCATAGCTTTAACAAAACATTTTATTGAAAGCATAATTCCAAAGCCATTATTCGTATATATACACATATGGGGCGGCAGGGATAGAGAGAGAGACAGAACATGAGCACAGAAGTGGGACCAACTCTTAACAGACAAAAGTTTTTAAGAGCATCAATAAATGGGTTTGTTATGTAGATCTTGACTGTAGCGATGCTAATTAATGCAAGGAAGCGATAAAGCCTTTAAATGAATTAGTAGGTCAGCCAGGATCCTTATCCTATTCTATCCTGGGAAGTTCCTTGTTTGTAACACTAGTCTTTATGCACTGAAATAATTCTAGTTTTCATTTTATGTCTTAATTAGAGACTGTGCATCTGAAAGTCCAAGACATGGATGATCCAAAACATTTTTCACAATGGTTCTGACTCATCTGTTTAATGTGTCATTGTTGAAAAAATGTAATTGTTAAATAGTCTATTTAGGAAATTTTTATCCTGAAACTAAACTTACTGAAATCTAAACTACTCTTAGATTCAAAACCTGGTAAGTGGAAGCTACAGAATGATCCCATTGAACTAAAAATCATGTCCAGCAAGTGATTTGCATTCAATGTACAGTGTTTCCTCTAATTCTCTTACTTACAATTAACTCAGGTTTTTAAAAACAAATACATAAGTATTACTTCCACTTTAGCTTTTTCTTGCAAAAATACATAATCAGGATTCAAATCTGTAAATAATTTGTGCCTTCTACTCTTGGATTTGAAAATGTTTATCCTGTGTCTGAAGAATAATCATTAAATGTAGCCATTCTCTGAAGACATTCTAGAATTCTCTTTGATCTCCAAGACTGCCTAATAATAGATCATTTTTACTATTAAACAGGCTGCTATTCTTGCTGATTATTGCTGTAACTTCAGAAACAAAAATCTACTCTTTTCTACTTAAAGTTCATCTGTATATGTTTTATCCTTCACATTCCCCTCCTTTTTTATTAGTTTGATCTGGTTGTAGTAGTCATAGTTTAGTTTATCAAATGGAATGCCTTATACTCTGTATCATCTGGTATTTTTATATATAGATAAATATTAAACTGAACTATACGACTTTGTTGTCTTATGCATCAGAAATAGATGGTTTAATTATGTGAGAATACGTCTCCCCTAAATATTCTTTTCAAAATTTTGAGTGAAAATGTATAATCACTTTTTTACATTTTCTTAAAAATATCACAAGGAGACCATTAATGGAAGAGCATTAAGCTTATAAATTAATTGAGAATTAATGATACTTTATAATCTTTAGTTTTAGAATTGGGTTTTTTTTTTTTTAGGAGTTTTTAATGAATATAATATCCAATAAAGAAAATCTCACAAACCAGTAAGTAAAGGATTATTAGAATAAATGAACTGGAAAAACTTGGAAAATATTCTTTGGAAAATCAGGTAAGTGAAGGAAAAACTTAGATCCTCAATGCAAACATTAAACATTCAGATTCCTGATGAGCTAGAGATTTAAATAATAAATCTTAAAAGAAAAAAACTTGAGAAAAATAGAAGGTAATTTAAAATAGAAGGTAATTTAATTATCTCTAAAGTTGGAGATAATTTCTAAGCTGGTAAATGACTGAACTAGTGAACAAAAATGTCAGTATTTTTGAGAAGCATAAAAATAAAACAAAGAAGTTCTTAAATGCTATGAAATAAATAATGAAGCCAAATTGGAAAAATACATGTAGCACATATGAAAAGACAGAAATGTTAATATAATTATTAAGTAAGAAATTTACTCAAATTGACAAATACTATAACGGCAGATATGTACGGATAATTCAGCTAAATTAATTTACTGAAAACTGTTTTATGGGCTAGCATGTAGTTTAACTTGAAAATTGTTTCATTTGTGCTTGAAAGAATATGCTTTCTAGTGTTGTTGGACACAGCTTCTAAGATATTGGTTAGGCTGCTCAAGTTGTTTAGTGGTTAAAATCTTTCACATATTTACTGTTTTATATTTAGTACTTTTATCAGTTATTGAGAATGTGGTATTGAAATCTCCAAATATAATTGTTGAATTGTCTATATCTTCTTAATTGTCTATATCTTCTTAATGTCAGTTTTGCTTTTTGTTCATTTTCCATGGTATTATTATAGCTATACCAGTCTCTTATGGATGTGTTGTATGGTATATCTTTTTCTACTCTTTTTTTTAAAAAATAATGATTCAAAAATATTACACATTACTCAGTGCTCATCACTGTGTATTCCATTACTTTACTTTTATCCTATTTATGCCTCTGAAACTAGTATATGTCCCTTGCAGACATAATAAAGTTGAGTTTTACCTTTTTTATTCAGTTTAATAATCTGCCTTTTGATTGGAATATTTATTTCATTCACATTTAATATAATTACTATAAAAATTGATGAAATTTTTGGCTTTTAGTAATTAAACTATATTGCAACTAGATATATCTCTCTTTATATTTATTTTACTTGGGGTTTTCTGAATTTCCTGACTCCTTTCACTAATGTTTTTCATCAAACTTGGAATATGTAGGCCATTATTTCTCTATTCTTTCCATCTCTTTCTGTCCTCTCCTTCTAGATATCTACTAAACATATGTTAACATGCTTGACATTTTCTCACAGTTCACTGAAGAACTGCTTATTTTTCTTTAATCTTCTTTCTTTCTGTTCTTCCAACTGGATCATTTCTACTGATTTATCTTTAAGTTCATTGATTTTTTTTTTTCCCTCTGTTATATCAATCTACTTCTGAGCCCATCTAGTCAAAGGATGGTAACAACTCCTGGCAGGCAGGCAGGAAGGCCTCAGACTTCCAGCATTCCTCTTTGGAATTCCAGCAATTCTTCATGAATAAGCATCTCTCAGTTTGTTCTTTGGTCACCTGATGACATTATCCAGTTTTATAATTGTTTTTTGGGGATTCACTGACCACTTTTTCATCATAGCCATAAATACTGCTCCCAAGTCATTAAATTGCTTAACAGGTATTTCTAAATATTTTTTTCCCAAGATTTTATTTATTTATTTGACAGAGAGAAATCACAAGTAGATGTAGAGGCAGGCAGAGAGGGAAGCAGACTCCCTGCTGAGCAGAGAGCCCGATGCGGGACTCAATCCCAGGACCCTGAGATCATGACCTGAGCTGAACACCCACTATCTAGAAAAGGTAAATTAAAGTGATAATGAAGTAGTATTTGCCTATAAAGTTAACAAAGATTGGAAAATTTGTGAATTAATAAATGCTGGCGAGATTCAGGAACACAGGCATTCCTGTGTGTTTCTGGTCACATTGTAATATTAAAGAAATTTATATATTTTCTCTTTTATTTATATTTCTCTGGACCTAAATATATAAAAATTTTAAAATTGTTGCTTAGATTTTAAAAAGTTAAGATGAGCACATTTATAATACTGAAAGAATAATTGAATAGAGTATATAGTGGAAACTTCTCTGGGGACAATCATGGTTCTTTCTTATGAGTATTTCCAGAGCTGTAATCTATATCTATATCTACATATATGCTTAAGTGTGCATAATATAAGCTTTAAAAATACACTTGAATATTTAATACTCAATGTTCCCCAGCTTGTGTTTATCATTATAAAAAGACCTTGATGATCAACCATGTCCTACCAATATATGGAAATATTTGGCAACCAAATCCTTTATAATTTTTGTTATCAGGACAACTGCAGAACTTTAGTTTTGTTCTCCTTTTTTTTTTAAGTAAACTCTACACCTGACATGAGGCTCAAACTCATGATCCTGAGACCATGAGTCACATGCTCTAGCAACTGAGCCACCCAGGTGCCCCAGAACTTTAGTTTTTTAAGTACTTTCTACTTTTTTCATATTAAAAAAATTCTATAAAGGATATTCATTGATTTCATAATTATAAAACACACTTTATTAAATATGTATATTCTTAGACTCATTAATTTTACTTCTCTAAATGCATTCTAGGAAATGATTACAAATGAAAAAAATTACTATGAATAAACAAGTTTAAAGCTGAATAAATATTAAAATAAGTTTTAACTAAATTCTAAATTTACTATGTACAATACAGCCCATTCATTTGAAAGATATTTAAGCAGCTATCAAAATGATAATGACGACTAATATTATACTACATACTAAGCACTACTCTACAATCTTCAAATGTATTACTTTTTATTATAAGAATAATTCTATGAGATAGGCACTTTTATTTTTCCTCATTTTATAGACAACAAAATTGAAGTAGAGAAAAGTTAATTAACTTGCCCAATGAGAAGTTTGTAATGATAGGTGAAAATACGTATGTTGTCTTAGGTCAAGTCTTCCAAGAGAAGGGATTTTGAAGTTATGCAGGAAGATGAAGCCCCATGAGATCAACATCAGAAAGAAAGAGGAAATGGAATTTGGTTAAGAAAAGGGTTAAAAAGTGATGCAAATGTGATGTGGTCACAGTAAAAATTGCAACAGATGCTGGAGGGAGCTCTGGAGCTAGGGTGGCCCCTCAGAAATGTCCTGAACTGATGTAAGGTGGCATGAAAAGATGAAAAGGATGAAAAGAAAATATGCTTTTATGGTAGGAAACAAGTGGTTCTTTCTCTCCCCCTTAATTTAAATGACCTCTTTTGTAAGTATAAATACTTTATTTTAAAATAAATGATTACTCTCAAAACTTCCTTTAGCCAGGAAAATTGAAAAAATTCTAGGTGTGTAAGACTTTTCTAATGCATATATTGTAGTATATTAAACAAAAGTGGTATCAATGGGAAAAAACCCTGGGTTTTAAAAAGACTATTAATTCCATATTTGAGTAAGAGGGATCACTACAGTCATATATCAGGTACTTATAATATGTGTACTTATGGAAGTTTCATATAATAAAATATAACTTTCTTATTACTGTTCTGAAGTTCTGAAATTAGAATAACCCCTTTCAGTCAAAACTTTAAAGACAAAATCCACTCATAGTTAGGTAATATCAAGTATTTGACCATATGTGTTTTGCTTCTTGAGTTAAAATTTCAGATTTTCATTTCTTCATTTTTCCTTTCTCTTTTCCAAGAAAACAATTGACAAAGCCAGAAAAGAAAAGGAATAAAAGGAATCTGGATTCATGAGGATAAAATCATCCAGACTGACGATGGGAATGGCTGCTTCTGGTTAAGTCAAGAGTACAATTTAGCGCAGCTTCTGGGCAGCTTTCAATATTCCTGACCAGCACCAAGGTGCTGATTGCAGATTGCTTCTGGCTATTGCAGAGATCATTTCCACGAATATAAACTGGTCTTTTACAATTTCCTCACCTTTGTTCTGAGCTCTCTGTCATGCACTCTGTTCTTTGGAGACCCAATAGCAGCTTGACAAAGTCACTGTAGGTACTTTTTTCCTGTATTCTTTCTGGTGTTCTATGAGCCGAAGCTTCCTTCTAATGCAATTCATCTTCTCCATATCATTGCTGTGCTGGGTGCCTTTGATTGGGAATCCAGGAAAGTAGGCTAGGGCTTATTGATCTGACCTAGCAGGGCAATGCTTAAGTACTTAGCTTGAAGGGACATATATGGTGAGAGCACAAGGTGTCTCAAAAGTCACATTCCTGGGTGGGAATTTATTATTTTGCAGATACCCAGCATATAACTGTTCATAGAATTTTTATACTTAGGAATTTCTCCACCTTAGGAGTTCTGGAAGGTCAAGTTTTAGAGCTTACAGGAGCTAAAATTGCTACAGCACAGACATAAGACCTAAGCTCAGGCAAGCAGACTCACCAATGCCAGATTTGGGACTCTGGAGTCAGTGTCACAAGAGAAAAGGGACTGAGAGCATTAGTAATGACAGGAGTGGTGTAGGCTGAATGGAATTCCAGGGGCAAAGTGGCATCAGGGTGGTGGTAGCAATAGCAGCCATGGTCATTAGTGCTCTGCCTTTGGGACAAAATAGGATCACATTCGCTGGCTTCCTTGGCATCAGGTGGAGACAGGTGAACAGTCCTGACTAACAAGTTGTGAACAGAAATGATAGTATCACTTTTGGTGTGTAATGGCTGGCAAGAGACCCTCTGTAGGTCTTTGCCTCTGTCACAGTGCAGAGTAAAACTATAGATTCTGGCTTCTGTCAGCTTGGGTTGCAGACTGGGGACAATGCAGAGCAGAGTTGCCTGTGACCTATGATGGCCAAGTAGTGTGACTAAGAAATAGCCTTTGCTGTTTTAATTGACAGTATAACCTTGTGCATCATGACTGAAGCAGTGGTCATCACAGCAGTGTTCCTGGTGTACAACTGGCAGGAAAACTGACTGGTGTTTGGCTAATACTCTTATTCCAGCAGTTTTTAAGCATGGTTTTGGGATACTTCCATTAAATAGTCTTTACAAAAAAAAATTAAAAGAATTTGCAAACACCAAACCAGTCCTACAGGAAATATTGATAGGGGTCCTCTAAACAAAGACAGAGCCTAAAAGTAACAAACCAGAAAGGAACAGAGACAATATACAGTAACAGTCACTTTACAGGCAATACAATGGCACTAAATTCATATCTTTCGATAGTTACTTGAATGTAAATGGGCTAAATGTCCCAATCAAAAGACACAAGGCATCAGAATGGATTAAAAAAACAAAACCCATAAATATGCTGCCTACAAGAAACTCATTTTAGATCCAAAGACACCTCCAGATTGAAAGTGAAGGGGATCTATGGCCATATCACCCTGAACGCGCCCGATCTTGTCTGAAAGTGAGGGGGTAGAAAACTATTTACCAAGCTAACAGACATCAAAAGAAAACTGGGGTGGCAATCCTTTTATCAGATTTTAAGCCAAGAACTATAATAAGAGATGAGGAAGGACACTATACTATACTCAAAGGGTCTGTCCAAAAAGAAGATCTAACAATTTTAAATATCTATGCCCCTAACATGGGAGCAGCTAATTTTTATGAATGAATTAATAACAAAATCAAAGAAACACATCAACAATAATACATAATAGTAGGGGACTTTAACACCCCCCTCACTGAAATGGACAGATCATCCAAGCAAAAGATCAACAAGGGGGCGCCTGGAGGCTCAGTTGGTTGAGCAACTGCCTTCGGCTCAGGTCACGGTCCTGGAGTCCCGGGATAGAGTCCCGCATCAGGCTCCCAGCTCCATGGGGAGTCTGCTTCTCCCTCTGACCTTCTCGCCTCTCATGTTCTCTCTCACTGTCTCTCTCTCAAATAAATAAATAAAATCTTAAAAAAAAAAAAAAAGACCAACAAGGAAATAAAGGCCTTAAATGACACACTGGACCAGATGGACATCACAGATATATTCAGAACATTCCATCCCAAAGCAAAAGAATACACATTCTCTAGTGCACATGGAACATTCTCCAAAATAGATCACATCCTGGGTTACATATCAGGTCTCAACCGGTACCAAAAGATTGGGATCATTCCCTTCATATTTTCAGATCACAATGCTCTGAAGCTACAACTCAATCACAAGAGGAAAGTTCAAAAGAACTCACATACAGGGAGGCTAAAGAGGATCCTACTAAAGAATGAATAGGTCAACCAGAAATTAAAGAAGTATTGAAAAAATTCATGGAAACAAATGAAAAAATGAAAACACAACTGTTCAAAATCTTTGGTACACAGCAAAGGTGGTCATGAGAGGAAAGTATATAGCAATACAAGTCTTTCTCAAGAAAGAAGAGAGGTCTCAAGCATACAACCTAACCCTACACCTAAAGGAGCTGGAGAAAGAACAGCAAAGAAAGTCTAAACCCGGGAGGAGACGAGAAGTCATAAAGATCAGAGTAGAAATCAATGAAATAGAAACCAAAAGAACAGTAGAACAGATCAACAAAACTAGGAGCTGGTTCTTTGAAAGAATTAATAAGATTAATAAACCCTTGGCCAAACTTATCAAAAAGAAAAGAGAAAGGACCCAAACAAATAAAATCACGAGTGAAAACCCAACACCAAAGAAATACAAACAATTTTAAGAACATGTTATGAGCAACTATATACCAGCAAGTTTGACAATCTGGAAAAAATGGATGCCTTCCTAGAGAAGGCATCCTAAACTACCAAAACTGAACCAGAAAGAAATAGAAAACCTTAACAGACCCATAACCAGTAAGGAGATTGAAGCACTCATCAGAAATCTCCCAAAAAACAAGAGCTCAGGGCCAGATGGCTTCCCAGGGGAATTCTACCAAACATTTAAAGAAGAATTAATACCTATTTCTTGAAACTGTTCCAAAAATAGAAATGGAAGGAAAATTTCCAAACTCAACTTATGAGGCCAGCATTACTTGATCCCAAAGACCTGAAAAAGGAGAATTACAGACCAATATCCTTGATGAACAACACGGATGGAAAAATTCTCACCAAAACATTAGCCAATAGGATCCAACAGTATATTAAAAAGATTATTCACCATGACCAAGTGGGATTTATTCCATGGGCTGCAAGGTTGGTTCAACATCCGCAAATCAATCAATGTGTACAATACATTAAAAAAAGAAAGAACAAAAACCATATGAGACTCTCAATAGATGCTGAAAAAGCATTTGAAAATATACAGCATCCTTTCTTGATCAAAACTCTTCAAAGTATAGGGACAGAGGGTACATACCTCAATATCATCTAAGTTTTTCCCCATTGAGAATGATATTCACTGTGGGTTTTTCATAGATGGCTTTGATGATATTGAGGTATGTACCCTCTGTCCCTGTACTTTGAAGAGGCAGGAACACAGCAGGGATGTCCACTATCACTACTGCTGTTCAAGATAGTACTAGAATTCCTAGCCTCAGCAATCAGACAACAAAAAGAAATGAAAGGCATCCGAATCAATAAAGAAGAAGTCAAACTCTCACTCTTTGCAGATGATATGATACTTCATGTAGAAAACCCAAAAGACTCCATTCCAAAACTGCTAGAACTCATACAGGAATTCAGTAAAGTGTCAGGATATAAAATCAATGCACAGAAATCAGTTGCAATTCTATATACCAACAGTAAGACAGAAGAAAGAGAAATTAAGGAGTCAATCCCATTTATAATTGCACCCAAAACCGTAAGATACCTAGGAATAAACCTAACCAAAGAGACAAAGAATCTGTACTCAGAAACCATAAAGTACTCATGAAAGAAATTGAGGAAGACACAAAGAAATAGAAAAACATTCCATGCCTAGAGACTGGAAGAACAAATATTGCGAAAATATCTATGCTACCTAAAGCAATCTACACATTTAATGCAATCCTTACCAAAATACCATCAAGTTTTTTTCAAAGAAATGGAACAAACAATCCTAAAATTTATATGGAACCATAACAGACCCCGAATAGCCAGAGGAATGTTGGAAAAGAAAGCCAATGTTGGGGTGCTTTGGTGGCTCAGTGGGTTAAGCCTCTGCCTTCAGCTCAGGTCATGATCTCAGGGTCCTGGGATCAAGGCCCAAATTGGGCTCTCTGCTCATTGGGGAGCCTGCTTCCCCACCCCCCTCTGTCTGCCTCTCTGCCTACTTGTGATCTCTCTCTGTCAAATAAGTAAATAAAAATCTTTATTAAAAAAAAAAAAAAAAAGAAAGCCAAAGTTGGTGGCATCACAATTCCATACTTCACACTCTATTACAAAGCTGTCATCAAGATGGTACAGTACTGGCGCAAAAACAGACACATGGATCAATGGAACAGAATACAGAGCACAGAAATAGATCCTCAACTCTGTGGTCAATTGACCTTCGACAAAGCAGGAAAGAATGTCCAATGAAAAAAAGACAGTCTCTTCAACAAATGGTGTTGGGAAAATTGACCAGCCACACGCAGAAGAATGAAACTGGACCATTTCCTCACACCACACACAAAAATAGACTCAAAAATGGATGAAAGACCTCAGTGTGAAACTGGAATCCATCAAAATCCTTGAGGAGAACACAGGCAACAACCTCTCCGACCTCAGCTACAGCAACTTCTTCCTAGAAACATCTCCCAAGGCAAGGGAAGCAAGGGCGAAAATGAACTACTGGGACTTCATCAAGATCAAAAGCTTTTGCACAGCAAAGGAAACAGCCAACAAAACCAAAAGACAATTGACAGAATGGGAGAAGATATTTGCAAATGACATATGAGATAAAGGGCTAATATCCAAAATCTATAAAGAGCTTATCAAACTCAACACCCAAAGAACAAATAATCCAATCTAGAAATCGGCAGAGGACATGAACAGATATTTCTACATGGAAGACATCCAGATGTCAACAGACACAGGAAAAAGTGCTCCATATCACTCGGCAACAGGGAAATATAAGTCAAAACCACAGTGATAAACCACCTCACACCAGTCAGAATGGCTAAAATTAACAAGTCAGATGTTGGATAGAAAGCAGAGAGAGGGGAACCTCCTACACTGTTGGTGAGAATGCAAGCTGGTGTAGTCACTCTGGAAAACAGCATAGAAGTTCCTCAAAAAGTTGAAAATAGAGCTACCCTACAACCCAGCAATTGCACTACTGGGTATCTACCCTAAAGATATAAATGTAGTGATCCACTGGAGCACCTGCACCCGAATGTTTATAGCAGCAATGTCCACAAAAGCTAAACTATGGAAAGAACCTAGATGTCCATCAACAGATGAATGGATAAAGAAGAGGTGGCATATATACACAATGGAATACTATGCAGCCATCAAAAGAAATGAAATCTTGCCATTTGCAAAGACATGGATGGAACTAGAGGGTATTATGCTGAGCAAAACAAGTCAACCAGAGAAAGACAATTATCATATGATGTCTCTGATATGAGGCATCTGAGGGGCAAAGTAGGGGGTTTGGAGGGTAGGGAAGGAAAAAATGAACCAAGATGGGATCAGGAGGGAAGACAAACCATAAGAGACTCTTAATCTCACAAAACAAACTACGGGTTGCTGGGGGAAGGGGAGTGTGGAGAGGGTGGCTGGGTTATGAACTTTGGGGAGGGTATGTGATATGGTGATTAGTGAGAAATGTGTAAGCCTGATGATTCACAGACCTGTACCCCTGGAGCAAATAATACATTACATGTTAATAAAAATAATTAATTAAGAAAAAAAAACAAAACAAAAAAGAAAATAGTCTTCAGCCCGCTTCTTCATCCTTCTGACATTTCTGTGAACTACCTGGCATTCTTCATTGACACCTTTGTGTCTCAAACAGCCTGAGCCAGTACAGCTCTGCCTAATCCAACTCCCAAATAGCTTGGTTTCAACTTGGATATAGCTATGAAATTTCTCTCCCATAAATTTGCATAAAATTCTATTAATTTTTAAAATCTGAATCTTTAGAGTAACAAATTTCAGAAATTTGCTAAATGTATAAAGGATATTTAGACTATTTTCCCCTAAATTTACCCTTTGAAGCTGTAAGGGTTTATTTAACTCTTGTATATTAACATTTGAGAAATACGTGTTCACCTCTGCTTTCCTTAATCACACTACTAGCAATCCTTTTCTATTCTTTGGTGTCCAGATTAAACCATCAGGATCTCTGACTGTTTCTCATGGCTCTTGGGGGGCTTTAGGACTCTGTTGGCCCCTAAACCTCAAGTCCATCTACTGTTCTTCCCCCTCCCACCACTGCCATCAGGAGTGTGCAAACAATGGGGAACATGCAACATGCTTTCTCACTGTACCATGCCATGCTACTCTATGTTAAGTGAAGATTCACTGGATAATATCTCATGTCTCTTCAATTCAAAACTTCTAGGATATCTTTCTTTCCTAAGTAAAAACTGGTAGTTTAGAACCCACCTCCCTGTAATTTATTTTCCAAATTTACCTTTCTTTGTTTTGAAGGACAAGGGTCTCCTTGGGCTTTGGGTGCTTTTTCAATGGAGCAGAGTTCCTGATTCTTGGCACTGTTGACCTTCTGGGCCAGATAATTCTTTGCTGTAGTGGGCAGTGGGGGTGGGGAGGGCTAGCTTGTGCATGGTTAAGATGTACAGCAGCAATCCCTGGCCTCTACCCATTATATGCCAGTAGCAACCCCTTTTCAACATCATGATGACCAAAATTGTCTCTAGACATTACTAAATATTCCATGGTGGGGGGTAGAGTTTACCCCAAATGAGAATCAGTGCATTAGAGTCTATTTGCGTGGTGTCTCCATTTTACTTCCCAAAAGAGCCATTTAATTTTTAAACTTGAGAGTATCACTCTGTAATGCCTCTTCCAGATAACTGATAAAGATAGTAATGGTAACTCCAAGTATAAGAAATAGCAATATAGTTCCTCATTTCAATTACTACTAAACTTTTATCAATGGAGGGATATAGTAGTCATGGGCTACTAGTGTTAAAAACTAGAGTTTTGTGTCACTCTGTTCCATTTCAAACATTCACAGTAAACTCCTTCATAGAATTTCAACACTATCAAACTGATTTAAATCTCAAATAACAAGGGTGAGCTAATTCTCTATTTCTTTTTCTTTCCTTCAAAAAAAGTACAGTATTTGCACCCAAGAGATATAAAATGTGTTTAAGTGTCTTCTCTGTAGAAAGTAAGAAGAATTAAGCTTTCATTACTCTGTGTATTTAGTGATCACACCACTGTTAGTGATAAAATCTTCTGTGTCAGAGGAACTTATTTATGACTTTTCCCTGTCCTTATTCTTGCACCTTTTAACCTGAAGGCCGCTGGTATTTAAAGTGAAATAACTAGTAGGAGCCCAGAGTGATACCTGACAGATGTGTCAGGGTGGTAGTACAGGTGTGTGTGTGTGTGTGTGTGTGTGTGTGTATGTGAGATGTGTCCTTATACATCTAGTCATCCAGGGGTTTTTTTGTTTCTTTTTTTTTGTTGTTTTTGGTGTGGGAGACAGATGTCCACCCTGATAATCTTTACTGATAACCCCGTGACTGGAAATTGACTTGCTACCTATGATAAAGTGAAAATGAGGCTGAGTCAGATAAAAAGGAAATGAAATAGAGTCTGTAGAGAAGAAAATGAGCATGAAGTCAATAGGTGAGAAAGAAGGCTGCTACACAGTGATTCAGGATTATTTGATCAATGTAGGGGAAAATGCAGAGGGAAATAGCAGGCAACCCAGTTGTTTAGTACTCTATCTACAAATCAGTCAGATAGCTGTCAGTGAAATGATTAGCTATTTCAGTGTTGAGTGGGTAATGCTATAGTGAGAAAAGCAGGAGAGGTGAATGAACCAAAACAACTCAGGTCATAAGACGGTTGTGTGGATAGATGCTATCTGGACTAGCAATCTACTATTCATAGCAAAAAGAGTGTGAAATTATGACTTTAACGCTTTTGGTATCGGCACTACGATATTAAGTACATTTTGTATTACTTTTAGAAGAAATAGCAAACTGAAGGGACAACAAAGGTAAAAAGACGAAAGAGGTAAAGCTTCCTTCAAAGTTCAAACACGGGTTTAAAAATTAATGAGAAGGCAGATGTCACAAGAAAGAAGGAGTTTTCATGGCCTGGTTACTCTGAAGTAGACAGACCCTTGTGCTTCCTGCGGGGCCTGCCCATCACTAATACTCATCAATTTGAGTCTTCTAAGGGTTTCTTTACTATGGTCTTTTGAAAGTGGTACTGCTTCAAGTCCAGCTCAAGAACATGTTTTAACTACATTTATTTCTTTGCTACATTAAACTTAAAAAGAACTACTTTGTTTTGGTTTCTCATGAGGTTTGAAATATTTTTATCATATGTCTGCAGATATATTTTACATGGCAGGTGTTAATGATCCAATAAGGTCTGTTGGACAAATGATTCATAAATATGTGTTCACATGCTGTACAATAGTTGAATAGAATCACACAGATGGAGCCACCCTATTCTATTGAGGAAGTGGTATGTGTTTTTGTAAAAACTGTGATACACATGGTTTTTAGCCAAGGAGCCAGACTCTGAGAAAGTTTTTGGAATAATTTACTTATGTTGTACTGATTTGTTCAGTGGGAGTGTGATGTAAATATACCCTTATTACATATTACAGAAAGGCCTGGAGGGTCTTAATAAAAGAAATTCAAGACATCTCAGGGGAACTATGAAAAGAATACAAATGAAATGAATGCTACTGATGAAAAAGATGCTATCTGGTATTTTGAAAGTGATGGAGCTAAGAAGCTTGAGTTCTTAGGTCTTGAATAAGCTAAAAATAAGCTTTTGATTATGACACATTTAATTTTGTACGAATGTCACACTGGTGAGCAGGAGACCTAATTGTTTCCTCAAGGTCTGGGAGATGGGCTTATCTTGGGCTTTCCTCAATCATGTTTTAGCTAAAAATTAGTAACTGAGAGCACAGGATTTTAATACTCATGCACTGCACCTTGTGAAGCAGCTTTCTAATTCTGATGATGTATTTAGAAAGCATGAAAGAACTTGCCCCACCATTGCCATGATAACATCCTTTTGTTTGTCCTCACATTTCCCAGGGTCTCTCATCACTGTGGAGGCAATTCACAATAATGAGAGATTGGCAGGGGGATCCACTGAACCTGAGCTGAGAAGGATCTTGAATCCTAAGAGGAAATAGTTCATATTTTATTCTATACGCACAGGGGACCCATTAAGCAAAAGACCGGCAGGATCACAGTTGGGCTTTGAGAAGATGATGCCAGCAGCACTCAGAAGAAGGGATTTCAGGGCAGAGAATGAGTGCAGTGAGATCATGGATTGGCATTTTTCCTCAGTCAGCTAGCTATACACACAAGTTCACTGAATGACAAGGCAGACTACAGGTGCGGTCACGCTATTCGGTACATTTGTTTATTAGTGCCCTCTTGCTCATTCCACACCCGCTCAACTCGAATTTAAATTCTTAACTCTTGCTTCTTGCCTTTGGATTGTCTATATTCCAATTTCCAGGCCTTTGGATCCTTCTTATCCCCCAGAGACTTTGACCTTTCCCTCTCCTAGAAGGCCATATACCGTGCAGAACCCCTGCCAGTCACTTGGATTGTTCTTCAGCCTCAGATCCCCATGTGGCGGATAGGATTTGGACGATTATAATGATCTTTATATTCCGGCTGAGAGGTAATGAAGGTTACAGCAGGGAGCTAATGACTAAGGGGGATTTTAGAGTCAGACCAACAGTATTTGGTGACTAATTTACTATGAGGGGCAGGATAAGTAGTAGGCAAATCTATGATTGTGGCCCTGAAGAATCTAGAAAACTGTGAAGGCTTTAGTTGAGATACAATAGACACCAGGGCAACACGGTTTTTTAAAAGTGAATTAACTAGTCAGCACCATAAGGTTGAAGTACCTGGGACATATATTTGTAGAGTTGTGAGAGCAACTCTCAGGAAGACCACATTTGGAAACAAATCAAATCACTGGAATGGTGATATTTGTCACAGGAAAGAATACAGTCGGAAGACAGAAGGCAAGGATGGATACTTAAGTTTTATTCACCTTTAATTTGTTATCAGAGGGACAGAAATCAGCAAAGAAATTCAAGGAGGATTCAGAGGCATGAGGAACAGCAGCAGTATGAACAGAAGCAAAGTGGAGTGCTATATATCTGTATTCTTAATAAAAAGGGCACAAAATGTCTGCTTTAGAGGGAGCCAAGAATGAAATACACTGGCATGGCATTTTCCTGAATAACTTACTGTTTGATGGCTTTTCTTGGTTAATTGTGCTTCTTTTTGGTTAATTGTGTTCCGTTAGCTTGAAAGTAAAGGCCAATAGAGGAATAAAGCACTGTTCCCACTGAGCACAGGTGAAGGCAAGACTCTGATTAGTGACTATAACTCTAGCTTAAGTGTTTGTCACTATTTTTGACTTGCTTGCTGGATTCATAATTTACATGAAAATGGCTAATAGGTGTGCAGCTGCTGGGTTCCCCAGCTGGCCACTTGGTTTTTGGAAGCTTCATTTTAGTCAATTTGGAAATGCTTCTTCCAGCCTCTTTGCTTGTGACTTCCTACTTCAGCTGCTTACATTACTTGCCTGGAACCATGCTATTCTTTATAGTTTGAATGTTTCAAATTAATAGATTCATATTTTGATTAGTATTGGTGGGATTTTAGTTATTATTTATTTATTTTGAAAGATTTTATTTACTCATTTGTCAGAGAGAAATCACAAGTAGGCAGAGAGGCAGGCAGAGAGAAACGGAAGCAGGCTCCCCACTGAGCAGAAAGCCCGATGCGGGGCTTGATCCCAGGACTGAGATGATGACCCGAGCCGAAGGCAGAGGCTTTAACTCACTGAGTCACCTGGGTGCCCCGGTGGGATTTTAATTATTAGTGATATATTTCTGTTCAGTATGTCTTTATGTGAAAGTGATGAAATTTCTTAAGAAGTTGTTCATATGATTTTGTCTTCTGAATGTGAAGGAATATGTATGTACCTTGTGTTATGAGAGCAGCCAGTACCCTGACAGGTTTTCAATTCAGTCCTTTTGGGACTATGGACAAATGGATAAACCACCTGAGTGTTTGGAGATTTTTCTTTACTTCTTCATGCTTAGTTTTATGCATTGCTTGTGGTCTGGAAAAGTTAATATTATTTTCAGAGGTTCTGATTTGGAAAGCTAATGAATATTAGATCTTATGGGAATTAGATTCAGTAGGAAATAGACCCTTAATCCTTAAATATTTTTCTTCATACATAAGAACAGGAAAGAGGGTTTATTACTATAAATAACCAAACATTTGTATACTACCAAAGGATCACTTCCATTCTTCAAAAAAGCAATTCCAGGTTTGCATGGTACATACAATCACTGAATTAGAGTTGGTACTTGTAACAGTTTAAGTAGTAAAATATTTAATGTTGATAAAAACTGTGTAACCATAAAGCCACATATTGTTCAGAGGTGTTTCCAGGCATAATTAGTAATCAAGCTAAACCAACATCACTAGTATTTTAGAATTGAAAAAACAACATAAAGAATCCCAACATATAAATTAAAGCAAATATTACATTCATATCTTATTAATTATAATATTGATCCTATAAAGTGCAGGATATGTAATAAGAAAAAAACAATCAAGGATTTAAAAAAAATTGTATTTGCCTGAACAACTGGAAGAATGACATTTCCATTTAATAAAAAGGGGAAATAGGGGAGAGGAGAGGAAGTGTGTGAAAAAACTAGAGGTTAGTGTTGGAAATCTTGATTTGTTAATAATTATTAAGTGGATAAGTGAAATTCAGTTCCATAAAGGCCTGTCTTTTTTACTGTAGAATATACATTACTTTGATATTGTGTTTTCTTGAATAAATGATTTTGAACATGTACCAGTTCAAGGTAGATTACCTTGAGACATAAATTTTACCATTTTCAGCATATAAGTTTGAATTTAAAGTCAAGACTCTGGATGAGATCATTAAGGTTGAGACCATAACTAGAGAACAGAAGAGATACAAAGAAGTCAAGTGTCTGAGTACCGGGGGCATGCTAAATTCTGGAAAATGAGGGATACTGCTGTATCTATATTCATATCCATGCTCTTATCCACAGCTCTTTATCTATGTATATCTGTATCTACATCGACATCTATATTCATTTCCATTTCTGTATCTATATAGACATCGATACACACACAAACACTACACACACACACACACACACACACACACAAACATATATATTGCAATGTATGTAAAAGAGATCATACTATACTCCATCTTGGGCTGATTATGTTTTTGTTTTAGTAAATCTCCTTGGAGATCTTTCCTTGTCATCATATCTGCTTCACCTCAATCTCTTCTAGTAGGTGCACAGTGCTGTACTGTTCAAAAATTCAATAGTTTGAGTAAATAGGTCCCCACTTGACATTTAGTTTATTTATATTTACATTATTTGCTATTGCTAACAGTGTCCCAGGGAACATCCTAGTCTCTATCTCTGCATACACTTACAGGTATGTACCTGTAGGGTATGAATCAAATAGATTTATTTCTGGTCAAAAATATGTATTTTTAAAAATTTGATAGACACTGTCAAAATGCTTTACCAAATGTTGCACTCTCACTCATACTATGTGATTGTTTTTAAAAGGTTATTCATGAGTTGAATGATTATTGTCATCAACTGATTTATTTATATAAAGTCAAGGTCACAGAAAATAAAGTTTTGATTGGTACTGAAAGAGAAGAGAGTTCTTTCATGGTTACAAAATCCTAGGACACCTATGTGATTATGGCTTCTTGTTCCATAAATGTCAAAGTCAGGGAATTTTACTTTTGATGTAGTAAACTTTTCATTCTAAAATTCTTTTAAAGATTTTATTTATTTATTTGTCAGTGAGAGATAATAGGCAGAGTGGCAGATAGAGGGAGAGAGATAAGCAGGTTCCCATTGAGCAAGGAGCCTGATGCAGGACTCGATCCCAGGACCCTGGGATCATGACCTGAGCCGAAGGCAGACACTTAACCGACTGAGCCACCCAGGCATCCCCATTTTAAAATTTTTTATTGCAATAAACATATTGAGTATTGAATCTTTTAATTTGGTTAAACTCCCATGTTCATGAATAAATAAATAAATAAATAAATAAATAACTCCCTCCCTCCAATATAAGTCTTTAGAATTTCCCTGCATTATGTACTTGTGATAATTGATTAGCTATTTGAACAAAAGTAAATTTATATATTCACACTTTACCACCTAAAATAACATCAAATGAATTGAAGTGTTAAATATTAAAGATCAAATCACCAAAAGGCTGAATATCCACCACCATCATATCACCACAGCAATAGCAGCAATAAAAACAACCAATCTGGGAATGAACACTGAACTACAGTCTTAAGGGGAAAGGGCCTTAAAAACCTACAAAGGTAGGAAAAAACTGATAAATTTTAGTAAAAAATGAGTATTTCTGCATAATATAGCCAAATTAAAAGACTCGATACTTTAGAAAAGCAAATGAGACAATGTAAAAATTAAAGGCTAATATTGGTTATAACAAATATCAAATAAAATATACAAAAATGATATCCTTAAACTGAACAAACCAATATTAAGACTTGAGAAAATGGGCCAAAGCACAAAAGATTATGTTTAAGAGAAATTAGAACCAAAGACATGTATCTGGAATAGTATGTTTAATTGCACTAAAACACTAAACACAAATTAAAATGATTTACTGCCTATAACCTATCAATTACAGAAACAATTAAAAAGGTACTAAGAAAACCATGGGGCTATAAGAGTGAAGTGAAATGGACATTTTATAAATTGCTGGTGATAATTTAATTTCTTTAAATTTTTTAAAAGATTTTTAAAGATTTATTTGATTGATTTGAGAAAGAGCAAGTGCAGGAGCGAGAGGGACAAAAAGAGAGGGAAAGAGAGAATCTCAAGCAAACTCCCTGCTGAGTGTGGAGCCCAAGGTGGGGTTCGATCCCAGGAGCCTGAGATCATGACTTGAGCCAAAAATCAAGAGTCTGATGCTTAACCGACTGAGCTACCCTGGGGGCCCAGTGGTAATTTTAGAAAGCAATACAGTGATAATGACCACACTGTTAGATGTTATTGTCTTTTGATCCACATATAAATTATTTTCTCTCTCCTGAAAGAATAATGTATATATGAAGTAAAATGTAATCAATAAAATATTAATAGTAGCAGTATTCATAGAAGCAAAAACTTTTATTCTACCTAAATATTCAATGATAAAGAAGTAGATATCTATGAACATATCTATGTGATAGATTATTTAGAGTTTATCATTGCTTAAGAGGAATACATAATAATAAAAACATGAGTAGTATACAATAAATGAAAGAAGGCAAAATCCAACGTATATTATGATTAGAGCTTTGGGGACAAACATTCACTGATAGATTAAAAAAAAAAGGAACGCATCAAAATATTTATAGTGGTTGGCTGGTGGATCTCTTGGTAATTAATTTCTAAATATAAACTTCTATGTATTTGAAATATTCTTTAGAATGTACAATTTTATGGTGAGACAAATGTTTTAAAACTGTATTTTCATGAAATGAAAACTATTTTTGTTCTGTATTGTAAAATTCGCTCTGACTCTTCTTTTTTGGCTTTAGAGAAACAAATAAATTTTAACCTCCAGATTCTGAGGCTTTTCCCTAAATTCCATATGATAGGGAGTCAAGCCTTACTTGAATGAAGAATTACATACCTGAAAGAAGCAGTCTCTAGGTCATTAATTTTGCCTTCGAAAGGATTTTCAGAGTTTCCCAGTCTTCAAAGCACTTTCCTCTATCCTACTTGGGAAAGACAAATTCTGTGTTATGTCTGCATTGTCTAAGTGCCAACTTTAGCAAAAGGCAGTAATACACTCCTTCCACTTGAACTCATGTAAGCACATCCATTTTACAGTTTCCAAAAGTGTAAATCATGCTCAGTGCTTTAAATTCGCAGAGAATCTATCACCAGGGCTGGCAAACCAAGCACTGTCAAGTATTGTGCCCCAGTGAAAGGAACAGAGAAAGAGCATTTAGGCACTAAGTAAGTTGCCCACTGTAGAACAGTTGAAAAGAAAATTGATACTCAAAATTCCTACTAACTGATTTCGTGCCTTTTAAATTTTTCAAATTACAGGGATACACTGAAGTCTTTAAGTTGGTTCTGTTTTATGACCACTGAGTTAGCTGAATTAAAACCTGGGAACAGGAACAGCTGACTGTATGACTGACAGCAAAGTCTCCCTTGAAGACAACTCAAAGTAGGAGTAGATGTGCATTCTAAAGACAAGGACTTTCTAATAAACTTCTTTCTTACCCAGCTCCCTAAAGATCAAAGTCTTAGCATTTTTTAACAGGCTATTCTAGACCTTAATTTTATGAATAGTGATTAATTGATCAACTAAAATGTAAAGGTGTATGTGCATATTTATGTGTGTACAGAGAGCACAAATGCACATATTTGTACACATGTATATTACATGTACATGTATATTATATGTGTACATTGCTCTTAGTAAGTTTAAGGGTTATATTTAGCTTGGTAAAAAGTGAAACATGGTGGGTTATTTCTTGACCCAACACCAAATCACTCAATTGTTATCTAAACTAATTAGGAAACAGAGCATCTGTTCATTTATAAAATACAAAGCCAGTCTTTAATCTTCGAAGTGGGTGTTAATTAATTTATTCTTATATCCAAGTGCATACTTACTTTTATACTAACCTCCAAAATGTTTCCTATATGTCTCATTGTGAAGAATAAAAGACTAATATATTACCAAAGTAGTATTTCTCACAGGAGTGGTCTAACTTTTGGCACTGATTCTTCATGGTAACAGCACTGACTTGTCATAATATGGAATATTGAGCAGCTTATAAATATATTTCCCTGGAGACCTTATCAGGTTATACATTTTTAAGAGATACCTAGCACTGGTAGCAAGTCACAGGCAATCTCTAGCATCACAGCTCTTCCATCTGGCCTGGGTTTTGCTGCCTCTATTTGTACATCTTCACATGAGGAACACTCTAGGAACTAAAAACTGTTCTCTCCTTCATTATGCATGTGGCGTGCGATGCAATTTACCACCTAACAGATGTCATAGCTAAGTACCCAGGATCATGTCATGATTCATTCATCTTAAGACAATCTGCTTCAGAAATGCATGGCTTTTTATAAATTGAGAGAATTTGGTTTTTGAGTAATTCTATAAAATGCTGTTTATAACTTTAATTTTTTCCCTTAAAACACAATTATAGACTTCAGATTGTTTGTTTTTCAAGTTAGCTGCCTCTTTTTGCTTCCACTTTGAATATTTCCACCACTGGAAAAAAAAAATAAATAAAAAGCATCAAATTTTTTACCTGAATGGTTACTGAGAGAACTCCAGAGAATATCCTAAAATTGAGGTTTTGATGTCTAGGCAAATCTGGAGAAACATTATTTCTTTGCCCTCGTAAAGCAGGCAAAAAATTCCTGCCGGGTGATATTTTGCATAATATTGTCATTAAACATGGTCTATCTTTAGCGGAAGAAGCAGACGGTAATAAGTCAAATAGGGATGAAGAATTATCTGAATCTGAGGAGATACACTTGCAAATGAGTAACCAAAATTATTATTAGAGGTAGAAATATGACATCCAGATTAATAGAGTAAAAGGTTGAAAGAAATGTTTAACTATTGGGAGTAATTATCGAAGGCTTTTTGTAAAAGGATATGTTACGTAGTCTCCTATTTTGGGAGGCTTATTTTTCTATGCTAGAATAAAGAACCCATAGATTCTTTGCTGCAGCTGTTACACTCCTGATTAATCTAAGTACTGTAACCATAAAAGGAAAAGTAGCTTAATTAAAAAATGTTAGATCAGAATAGAATACATTTACAATAATTTCGCTTCTCTTTTTTGGCTAAATGCAAGAAAGAACATTATCCTTTCTTTTAAAGGGAGCAAATCAATATCTGTGCCTTTGCAATTACCCTCAAGGCACAATGTTATACAGGCGGGTGCACAAACAAAGGAATCATAGGTTAAATACCATATCCCTCAGCACTAAAAAAAGAAAAGAACTATTTAAGTCTTGCTACATTTATTTCTGTCCTCCTCCCCCAAACACTATCATTTCAACTTCCAACCTTCCTCCCATAAAAATGTTTCTCCCAAACATATAAGCTTGTTCTCTTTAACTTAACTCTGTTTTTAATCCCCCCCCAAAGGGACCCAAATTGATTTCTTTATTACTTTGAGGTGAATATGTCTCACTGGGTTGATGTTTAGATTTGTTTATAAAATGAATTTATCCTTTTAATATTTACACAGCTCTTGAGTGGTATGAGGTAAAGCCACAGCAGGAGAGTTACCCAGTTGGGACTTCTGTGTTTTCCTATCCTGTCAATATAGGAATTGATTTCCTATGTGCATCTGTAGAAGCCCTATGGGAGATAGTTTTCTTAAGATTGTGCTGTCAGTTGCCTTCCGTCTGTATCTGGAACAACAGGCTATAATGAGAGAGAATGCATGGTTTCAACTAGAACAGGTGAATATTTAAAATTTTGATTGTATGCTGGCAAAAGTTTCCTTTTGATAAGTTTAGAACATATCTAAGAATTTTCAATAGTCACAACAGGAAAAGCAAAGAACCAGGCAGAGTTTTATCGTATTAATCATAAAGATCTATGATTCTCATACCATTGTCTTTCCCTCCTCAGCAATTATCTCAATTTCTTTAGCGTGTAACCAGCCTAGTTCCATGGTGCTTGCTTAGCATCATGGCTGAGACAAATTACAGTTCAGACATAACTATTTTTCAGTGGTAATTTCCCACAAAAAACCTGAATTATTTGTTATCTTCAATTCTGCCTTGTGTTTAGTTTAATTTTAAAGGATTTTTACTACTCCATGTGAAAATAATAAAACATTTTTAACAATGCCCAAAATACTGTATACAGAATAAAACCAAGCACCACCCACAGCTTAGCTCCCCAGAGTTCATATTAAAGGCTAAACCTAACATACCACACAAAATTAAGGGAAGGAATGGGACCAAACTGGACTAAACAACAGGAGAGTATTTTACTTCTCTGGCTTAAGTATTTCATGGAATTATAAAGCTATCCATAAGGTCTTACAAAAAATTGAAAATGATACTTCCCAGGTCCTTTAGGAATTGATAGAAGAGGCAATTTGATTAAAACATTTTCTAATTCTTTTCCTTTTGGCTAAATTCAGATCTGTCCACTTAATATGTTTGAAAGAAAAACTCCTTTGTTTTCAGAAACATATGAAGGGAAACCTCCATCTTTTTTACATTGTGGGACCAATTTATAGACTCTCTCTTCCTTCTATGTAGAAAATGTGCCTGCTATCCAGTTGGCTCCTTTGGAAGAAGGAATTTCCTGGTGTGGACAAAAGTAGCTAAGAAGACTCCGTTGTCAAGTTGTCCTGAATTGCCCTTGAATTGACTGAAAAAGTAAGAGACTTGATTTTAGGAACCTAGAGAGTAAGCTATCTTTTAAGAGACATATCTTTAAAATTGGCAACAAAGAATACCTGTACTTGATGTACTTGCTGAGGAAGGAGAATCTATAACCCTTGTCAAGTTATATTTAACTGAAGATTTGGCTAAGGAGAAACAAACATACAAAGTTTATTCCAACCACCTTTTCCATTAGATCAGCAAGTCTCTAGTCGCAAATTCACATTCCTTCAGAGCACGTAATAGTAATGATGAGTGAGGCAGGGCAGGTGAGGCATGAGTGTTTGGAATTAATATTTGCTTTTCTAATGAAAAAGGAGAGGAAATATGCACATTGGTATGACTATACTTGCCAACCACATGTGCACAGCTGATTGGCTTTGCTGATTGGCCCCAATATGTGGCAAGCCTCATTTCTTCCATTTATTAGCTATTTGACAGAGAAGTGCCTCAAGCTATATTTTAGTTTCCTCATCTGGAAAAATGGGAATTTATAACAGTACCTATCTCATGGAATAACTACAATGAATAAGTGAGTTGATATATTTAAAGTACTTCAAACAGTAGCTGTCACATACCCAGGGCTAGCTGAGTATTCATTATTATGCGTGTTTGTTCTGCGTCTTCTCAGTTTTTCTGTCTTTATATACACTCCCTACACATACACGTGCAATACCACAAACTTACCCATTAATAAAAGTACTACTAAAAATGGATTTAGAGGATAATAGAGAAGCTCCAAAGACCAGGTAATTTACATTTGTCCCTCAAGAACCACTAAGCTCATTCACCCTTTTCTGTTTTCTCTATCCCCCAGGAGGCTGTCCTTCACAGATGACACAAACAGGCTCACATGCCCTCTGGCTTCCAGCCAGATTTGTCTATGGGGAGTCACCCACTGGATATAGAAAGAATAAGGGGAATGAAGTAAAGGCATTTATTTTCCTGCTTCCCCCTGTTGGAATGTTGCTGGCTGGCTGGGTTCCTCAGCTGAGTTTCATAGCTCCCTTATGACACTGTCAAGAACGGGTCCTCTCTCCCTTGTCCCTTTATGCCTAGGAGGTGACAGTTTCTACTCCTGCCAACCCTGACATGTTTAATCATCCCTTATAGCCCATACTCACTGGTTTGTCAATAGCCTTCTTCAATAAGCCCGTCTGACTGCACCAAATCTTTCTTGCCTAGACCATGAATAACAGGGTTTCTTATTTAAAATGGTTTAACAGGGGTGCCTGGGTGGCTCAGTGGGTTAAAGCCTCTGCCTTCCGCTCAGGTCATGATCCCAGGGTCCTGGGATCGAGCCCCACGTTGGGCTCTCTGCTCAGCGGGGAGCCTGCTTTCTCCTCTCTCTCTCTCTCTCTGTCTACTTGTGATCTCTGTCTGTCAAATAAATAAATAAAATCTTAAAAAAAATAAAAAAAAATAAAATGGTTTAACATTTTGTTCTTTCCCTAAATCCTACTAAAATGATAGAAAACCTAGTAAAACGCTAACAAATCCATAAAATGTCTGGATATCCATTGGGATATCCAGTGGGATAGCAGCAGAAAATACAATGAGTAAATTTCACATTGGCAGTGAAAAACAGCTAAACTGAGGATCATATACAGGTGACCTTCAAAACAATTGATCTTACCCCCACCCCAACAAAAACCTAGAGTAATCTGGTTGAAGTTTGTTGAAGTAGTAGCTAGTGGAACTGGCCTAAAGTTACTAACAGGGTAAAACATTTGAAGCAGTTTTATCCTTGAGAGGCATTCTCCCCAAACAAGCTGTGAATATAGTTCTCTGAAGAGGGTGTTCTGTCCTAAAAGACATCCAGAACGCCTTTTGCAGGCTGGAGAAACAGGATCGCTCTCTGGGTGATGAGTAGAATAAAGAGATGTCTGCCTGGAATGGCTCTGATGAACTTATGCCTACAGGCTGAAATGCAGAATATATAGCCTTTGAAAATAGCAAGTTAATAGGAAAATTATAACATTCTTGTTCTTAGTTATCAGAAATCTTAAATTCATATATTACAAGACCAAAAAGAGAAGAAATGTTCAAAATACATTATTCAGATAAATAAAAGATGATCCAGTAATTTGGTTTACTTGAATCTATAAAACTGGATTTTCTTTATTCTAGCATTTATGTGAACATCCATGCGTATGCGGAAACAAAATACTGGAAAACGACTTTCTAGACTCACTGAAATGTTTTAATACTCTCAGAAGTCAAAAATGGTTTTCTTAATATAAATGTACAGGGCTCAAAAAGGGTAACCAGGTGTGTATGTGTGTATGTGTGCAGATGAACAGGTGCACTGGCCCAGAGACACACATACTCCTTGTACAAGTCTACACTGGCTAAAAAGCAATGAAATAGAGTCCACACAGTATGTTCTTTTCCTTCATAATTAGTAACCTTTCTATTGTACTTTTCTCTTCAAAGAATACGCAACATAAATGTTCAGTTTACAGTTGCTCACCTTCTAAGAACATGAAGTGAGGAAAAATAACACGTCCCTTTCTTTTTCTTACATAGTAAATGTATGGGATATTTAATGGTAGTAAAAATGATTTTATTTCCTATAATAACAACAGCAACTTAAAACCACTAACAACACAACAAAAAAGACCACAGGACACTGGTCATTTTAAAATAACTTAGATAGTGTTTATTTTGTGGTTTGACTATCCAAAACCTTCTGAACATTTAAAAGTATTCTTGGGCGCCTGGGTGGCTCAGTAGGCTAAGCGACTGCTTTCAGCTCAGGTCGTGATCCTGGAGTCCTGGGATCGAGTCCCACATAGGGAGTCTGCTTCTCCCGCTGACCTCTCTCCTCTCATGCTCGCGCGTGCTCTCTCTCTCAAATAAATAAATAAAATAATTTAAAAAATAAATAAATAAATAAATAAAAGTGTTCTAAACATGGCCTCAACTGGCAGAATTTATTATGAAATCCCTTTAATAAGTACCTAGCATTATGGTTTCCTAACTTCTTTCCTAACCAAAGCAAGACAAATCAAAGCAAAATAAAAACAAACAATGAGCATAAAAGGAAAAGAAAAAAGAATCAAAAGTGGTTAAGGGAAGTAAATAAACTAGACAAAAGGCTTTTGTGTCTGAGTTATATGGTCCACACAAATCAAAGAAATGTATTTTGGAACATGTAGGCTACATACACGTTTAAGAGAAATTTCTAAAATAGTGCAGTTTGGGGGATATTTACTTCATGGGCTAACAGAAGCTTGTTCTCATTTGATCCCCTACAAGTGACTCTCAGGGCATCAACAATAATATTCCTCAGTGTTTCTCAGATATGAACATGACCATTATCATTTACCTATCCTTCATGAAGACAACTCCACTAGATCTTAAAAGAGGTTCTGGTATCAGGTTTCTTGAATCTGTCTTTAGAATATCTAACTCATTAAGGTCTTTTAAAAGATGGTCTCCTTGGCATAAGCTTCAGATAAAATTTAGATTTACTGGGTTCTAAGTATCTACTGATGCTTTTAAGCCCAGAATAGAGTATTCAAATTTATTTTAATATCCTAGATCATGAAGTTAATCAACCTGCTGGGTTCAGTGCAGAAAATAATTTAAACAATAATGTGAATACTTAATTTTATTTAAATTAATCTACATTAAGAAACATCTCTATTTTTTGAAAAAAATTTTGCATTGTGGTAAAATATACACAACACAACTTACCATTTTAACTATTTTTCTGTGTATACTTCACTGGCATTCAGCATGTTCACACCATTATACAACTATTACCATCATACACTTCCAGAACTTTTTCCTTTTCCCAAACTGAACACTCTATCCATTAGATAAATCCTCATTCTCCAAGCCCTGCAGTCCCTGGTAACTACACCATTTTACTTTATGTTTCTATGATTTTGACCACTCTAGGTACCTCATATAAGTGGAATCATACAATGTTTGTCCTTTTATGTCTAATGTATTTCGCTTAGAAATAGTACCTTCAAGGTTCACCCGTATGGTAGCATATGGCAGGATTTCACTGCTTTTCAAGGCTGAATAATATTCCAATGTATGTATATACTACATTTTTTAATTCATTCATCCATCAACAGACACTGAGGTGTTTCTGCTTTTTGGCTATTGTGAATTATGCTGCTATGAACATTGGTGCAAATATCTGTTTGAGTCCTTGCTTTTATTACTTTTGCATATATGTATATTTAGAAGTGGAATTACTGGATCATTTAGTAATTCTATGTTTAATTTTCTGAAAAACTGCAATAATATTTTTCACCGAATATACCTTTTTTTTTTTTTTAATAATAGCCATTTAAATGGGTGTGAAGTGATTTCATTGTGGTTTTGATCTGCATTTCCCAAATCACTGGATATGCTAACCATCACAAAAGAAAATAATTTTTAAGTTTGTTTTTAATTTCAATCAACACTAGAATCAGAGTTGGAATTCCTTTTTAATGTCCTTTGGGTTGATCTAATATTACTATATTTTTAAGGGAAACTTAAAAATCACCACATTAAAAGAAAATTTTAATTTTGTTTTATAGATAAAAGAGAATCACAACTACTCTTTTGATAAAAACAATGGAAAAATATTTTCTACACCCTGTAAATTGCTAATTTACTATCTCATTTCCAGATTGTATAAGTAGCAGATTCTCATTAGGTTAAAAAAAAAAATTCTAAAATATGAAGAAAATGTAAGAAACAAATAAGCTATCAAACAAGTAAACTATGGTATTGACTAAAGCAATGGTTGGAGCGAGTATTAAGAAATAAAGTATAAATTTTTTAATTTAAATTTTTTAAAAACCTTCAAGACACAACAGCAACTTAAAGACTATGAAATGGGTTAGTGTTCTCATTTTAGAGATCTTTACTAATCTTATTGATGAATAATGGGGAACATTGTTGAAAGGAACATGAAGAGGGATGTTCAAGGCCAAGAATATGGTCTATTTGGAAAACAGATGGCTTGTAAAAAACAAGCTTTATGAACGAAGACTTGCGGGAATTTTGCTGGTTGGGATTTAAGGTCCCCCTTCTCCCCTCCCCCTGAGTAATTTCCATTTGATCAGAGAAAGCTTTGTGGTGATATTTCTGAAGCTAGTGGTTCTGATGCTGCCAAGCCAAGGAGTTTCAATGGTTTACTCTGAAAAGTAGTTTCATACTTCCTTTTCCAAGACCGTAAATTACCCAAACAAAAGTAACATGTGTAGTTTGCTGGAGGCCATATAAAGAAAGAGAGAAATGTGTTTGCGCAGCAACAAAAGACTGTGGCTTTATTGGCAACACCATCAAAGCTAATCCATTTGCTTGCCAAGGCAGTGTGAATCCATTGCAAGATGTGTCAAATCTGTTAGAGAAATGATTTTCCTGGAGCACCCATTTGTGGTTTGTAGTTCTTTCTTCAAGCCTCCTGATTGAGAGGGAAGATATTCTATGATTGTATAGAGCTGCTTTCCTCTTTTGGTTTTCCACCTTTCAGAAATTACGTATGTAAGTAACAACTTTGATTCTCACTGGTCAGTAATTTCTCTGTCAAATCACTGAAAAGATTTACTCTGGAAGCTCTCTCCAGTCTGCTTAACAATCACTTCTGATCTTAATGAATTGGGATCACTTCAGATGTGATTCTAAATAAGATTTTGTGGATTTATTTTGAACCATTTTAATCTACTGACTGGACGTGTTCATAGACCCTTACAAGACATTTTTGAGAATTAACAGGGAATATTCCAAGCTGGAGAAATTTCACCCCTGTCATATGACACAATATACTGAATTTACAAATATGGGGCAATACAAATCCGCAAAATCTTATTTAGCTCCAATCATTCCACTTAAAGACAAGGAGGGATTTAATCTGAAGCCCTTTTGCTTGAGAAGATAAACCTTTACACTTGCAAATCACTGAACTTCTTGTTATCTGGTTGAGCCCTGAGCCAGCTAGCTGGGAAAAAAAAAATCACAAAACCCTGATTCCCATTATAAATCTCTTAACTTAAAGCCTAATACAGTGGTTTAGATACTGTAAATAATTCTGTACTGCAATTTATGCAATGTAATTAAGTGTCTTCTAACTTGTTAAGAAAATGTTATTTACTATCTTAAGTAGTATAGAAATGGTGTTAAATGGGTTCACAAAAATTGTGTAGATGTAGATACATCTACAAAACTAATAAACTCTTACATTTAGGAATTAACAATAGGTTTCAGTTTACATATAATTTCTTTATTATACATAATATAAAAATATTTTAAGATAAACTACAATTTTTAAATGATACTTGTGTGTTTATCATTTGCTATCAGGTAATAATTTACCATATTTGCTAGCATAGGACAGTACTGGCTTATATGTTGCATCTGATTTAGAAAATCTAGAAGGAATATGAAATTGTATTTTGCTATGATGCTTGGTGCTACTGGGTTCTATCACTGGATGATGACATACAAAAACACATGTAGAAACTGCTCATAAAGGCATAAAGACGGAACCAGAACTACTGGGCCAGAAAGGAAGTCAGAGGGTCATCTAGTCCTTTTCACCTCCTTTCCCTTTTAAGCCTTCTGAGCTAAAACAGCAGGAGATAGGAAGTGGAGGGCAATGTTAGTCTTATTTATATTTATTTCATTCTTTAAAAAATACATTCATAATACTTTAAAAATACATATAGCATTAATATCTATAATCAGCTTATAAAAATATACTTATCCTGCAAAAGTACTGTATAAAAATGTTTAGAGATCCCTACTTTAAGTAATACTGAACTCAAACAATCATGGCAAAAGGTTGAGGAGAGCATACTGAAGATGTTTTATAGTCCATGTCCCATATCTCACTGCTTCCATAATATTTTTTCATATTCTCTATTATTTCTTTTTTAAAAAGTCATTCAGCTTTATGAGAATGTAGACAAGCTTACCTTTGAGAGGAAGCAACTTTCAACCAAAATTGAGAGGGAGAGAGAAGGGCAAGAAGAGGAAGAAAGTATGTTTATGTGTTTAAGAAGAAAATATTCATCAGATTAGATAGTACTCTATCTGGAATATTTTGTTGCTATATCTAATGTCTGAGATTTTCACATTTAGACATGATCAGAGAAACAACAGACATTTTTTAATCTACGTAAAGTTTGTGAGAGTTAAAGATACATCTATTATTCTAGATCATCTAGTTACCTACAAAACATAAACCCAAATTCATTTTCTTTTGAAGTTTGCTTTGATAATAAGTAATATCAATTTGTTCCTGTCATCCAAATTCAGCATAACATATTACTATTGTTTTATTTTAAGTGATCAGATTCAATAATTCAACGTGCTTTTTTCACTGTCTAGGAATTATTCCCAATGCATTTACTGGAGCAACACATTGGTTTTTATCCTATACAGTAGACTGGCTAATTAATACTGAATATTGCTAATTGCAGTAAAAGCAATAGCAACATATTAATTGTCAGCTACTTTAACCGACCATCACATTTAATCTCTATAAGAACACTCTAAGGTGAGTAGTTTTAATCTTATTTTATATATAAGGAAACAAATTCAGAGAGTTAAATAACTTTCTCACATTGCTGGTAATGTCAAAGTCAGATGTCAATCCCAAACTGCACGGTTCCAAAGTTCACCACAAAGAAAACCCTTTTCTACAGCTGTACTTCAGGTCTTGGCATTAGCCATATGTTTTATATATACACCTACTATTGGTGATTAAGTTAAGGATGTAAGATCATTGTTCCTGGGAAAGGTTTCAATCATACATTCAAAGTAGTGATTTAGTTTATCATCTACTTATTTCGAAAGCCAGGTTTTGTGGTTTAAAAGAGACCACTGCTTTAAGGTGAAGTAAAATTAATTCAAGTAACATTCTCTACAAAATGTTATTATTATTAATTGATTGCAGTAACATTTACAGATTTCTTTCCTTCTGAAAAATGCTACTTTTCCCCTTAAATGTGATTTCCTAGTTCTGTAGATACAATTTTTGAAAGGTGAAGTTTAAATTTTAAAGAGAAAATGTTTTTCACACTAAATTTTAAGGAATCAGTCTTTGATAACAAATGCAACTAACTAACAATTTCTTACAAACGTACTCTAAGTGTTAAAGTAAAAGTTTGGGGCTAAGGGATAAATGACACCTTCCACTTCAAAGACAGATATATGTGTAATTAATTATAATAACATATGGTAAGTGACTCCCCCACCCCCGTTTGTGCTTGAAAATCCATGTGTAACTTTTGTCTTCCCCAAAACTTAATTAACAGTCTAATGTTGTCTGGAAGCCTTACTGATAACATATTCAATTAACACATATATATGTTACATATATGATATACTATAGTTTTTAATAAAGAAATGTTATTAAGAAATCATAAGGAAGAGAAAATACTTTTACAGTACTGTACTGTTTTTATAAAAAAAAAATCTGTGTGTAATTGGACCTGTGCAGTTCAAACCATTATGGTTTAACCAGCAACTGAATATAAAATAGAAAGAATAAAATAAAAAACATTCTTTATTTCATCAAATGTGTGTAAGGTAAATTCTTTGTTAAAAATGGCGACTCCAGGGCGCCTGGGTGGCTCAGTGGGTTAAGGCCGCTGCCTTTGGCTCAGGTCATGATGGCGTCCTGGAATCGAATCCCACGTCTGGCTTCCTGCTCAGCAGGGAGCCTCCTTTCTCCTCTCTCTGCCTGCCTCTCTTGCCTACTTGTGATCTCTGCCTGTCAAATAAATAAATAAAAAATCTTTAAAAAAAAATGGTGACTCCAATATTAGGTTCTGAAATCACCTAAAATACGGGTAGAAAATAAAATATGTAGAAAATAAAAGTAGAAAATAAAAATACGGATTAAAAAAAATCATTCAATTGTATACAAAAAAATACAGAAATGATATGTAAACAGATAAAGTGGCATTCAATGAGTTAAAATATATATGGACTAAGAATGGATATAGTGTAATAAAATATCCCTTTCAAAACTAAATGGATATACTAGATAAAAATATGAAATTATATAGAATTTGAATATTATTATCAGTATCCTTATTTTAATAGTAAGCATTTTAATAAGCATTCTTCAAAAGAAAACATAAATCTTCTTTATTTGTCCATGGAATATTTAAAAAGCTTGATGAGATACCTTAACATTAAGAAAACCTCAGGAATAAAAACAAATTAGATCATATCCAACTAAAGATCACATCCTTTAACAAAGTAACTTTTATTTTTAAAGGTTTTATTTATTTATTTGACAGACAGACATCACAAGTAGGCAGAGAGGCAGGCAGAGAGAGAGGAGGGGAAGCAGGCTCCCTGCTGAGCAGACAGCCGGATGAGGGCTTGATCTCAGGACCCTGGGATCATGACCTGAGCCAAGGGATCAGGCTTTAACCACTGAGCCACCCAGGTGCCCCTAACAAAAATAACTTAACCAGTAAATACAAGAAGTCAATCTGACTATTTAAAAATTTTAAGACATACTTTTTAATTTTCTTATATCAGAAAGGAGATAACAATTGACATTACCAATTCAAGAAAGCAGGAAATATAGAACCTTAAATTACTGCCTCGCATCACTAAAATGAGAAAAAATTGTATCTCTTTCATCACATTCCATATTAAACAGGACAAGAATATGAACAATAGTAAAATAACAAATACTTACCTTAAGAAATTTACAAAAGAAGAGAAAAATAAAAAGGAAGTAAAAAAAGAATTAGAAAAAGATGAATCTGAAATTGCTAAAGTGGAAAAAAAAGTATTGGTAGCCACAATATTCATTTAAAAAGCTGATTTTATGAAACAAACAAAGAGATCAAAGTGTTTCAATTATGAAACTGATGAAGAAAAAAAGGACAAATATAAAAATCAGCTGTGGGAAAGAAGTTGAATGACAGGAAAAATGAAAAGAATTATAGAAGAAACTGCGATTATTTGGCTAGAACTTCGAAAAGTTGGAACAAACTACTTTTTATGAAAGTATAAAGCAACAAAATCAATTAAAAAGGACTACTCAGTCCATTCACCATTGAACAATTCGAACGGGTGATCACAGAGCTATCTTTAAAAGTCTCACAAAGATCAGATGGATTCATAGATGAACTCTATCTAGCTTTTAACAGTTTAACTTTCTCATTCTCATGCATGGGGAAAATGAAAAACTTTAGTAATTTTTTAGAGTTGGTGTAAATTTAATCTCAAACCCAATAACGATTATACAGAACTAATCCCACTTAAAAACAGAAATACAAATATGTCAAATTAGATACTGGCTAAGAGAATCCAACAACATGGAAAACAAATAATGCACTTAGATGAGACAAAGATTATTCCAGAAATCTAGCAGCATAATCCATTACATGAACAAATTAAAAAATAACGTAATTACAGAAATAGAATATAGAAAGAGTGTGCTTAAACTTGGCATCCAGCTTTTGAAGATCCCTAGGTCAAATGGTAATTAAAGAAACCTAATTAAAGACAATAAAGATCATTTAATAAAAATGAAAATCAGTATTTTTCTAAGTGGCAAAACTACTACAATTAATATCAAGAATGAGATAAAGATATCTGTCATTACTACTATTATTTGTCAGTCTTGGAAGTTCTAGATAAAACATTAGGATGATAAAATTAAATGACTGGTGTTAAGTATCAAAAAAAGGTAGAAGTAAATATTATTATGTATGCCCAAAGAACTCTGGTTTGGAAAAATTCACTAGAATTAAAAACAGTATGTGATAAATTGGATAAATGGCTAAACACAAAATTATGAATTTTTTATTAACAATAAGCTCCTGGCAGTGCCTCGGTAGCTCAGTTAGGCGTCTGCCTTCAGCATGGGATCAAGCCCCATGTTGGGCTCCCTGTTCAGGGGGGAAGCCTGCTTCTCCCTCTCCCACTCCCCTACTTGTGTTCCCTCTCTCACTGTGTCTCTCTCTGTCAAATAAATAATAAATAAAGTCTTTAAAAAACAAACAAAAAACCCCTCCAAAAACCAATAAACTCCTGAAAATGGATATAGCAAAAATATCTTTTTAACAGTACTATGAAAAAAAAAGCATAAAACTATTAGTGATTAAGTTAATTGGAAAGAAACAAGATCTACATAAAGAAAATAATGAAATCTTATTGAAGGACATATACAGAACATAAAGAATATTTCTAAAAAAGGGGAAGGTTGTTCAATTAGATTAAGAAAACTTAATATAAAAAATAGATTGCACTAATTAAAGTCTCAGTATTCTTTTTTCAAATGGATAATTAAAATTTAAATGAAAAAAAAGTCTTAAGAAACCAAGAAAATCATGAAAGAAAATAATAATAAAGGAAACTTGCTCTATAAAAGAATAAGTCAAGCACAAAACACCTCAACTCCAAACAATACGGTATTGGTATAGGTACATATGAGATAGACTAGTAAATCCAAGAAAAGATCCCAACATAGTTTATAGCAGCAATGTCCGCAATAGCCAAATTATTGAAAGAGCCTAGATGTCCATCAACAGATGAATGGATAAAGATGATGTGGTGTATATATATATATATATATATATATATATATATATATATATATGTATACACACACACACACACACACACACACACACAATGGAATATTATGCAGCCATCGAAAACCCAAAATCTTGCCATTTGCAATAACTGGATGCAACTAGAGAGTATTATGCTAAGCCAAGTAAGTCAATCAGAGAAAGAAATTATCCTTTGATCTCACTGATATAAAGGATTTGAGAAACAATACAGAGGATCATAGGGGAAAGGAGGGAAAATGAAACAAGACAAAATGAGAGAGGGAAACAAACCATAAGAGACTCTTGATCTTAGGAAACAAATTGAGGGCTGCTGGAGTAGAGGGAGGTGGAGGCATGGGGTAATTTGCTGGTGACATCAGGGAGGGTTTGTGCTATGGTGAGCACTGTGAATTGTGTAAGAGATGAATCACAGACCTGTACCCCTAAAACAAATAATACATTATATGTTAATAAAAAAAATAAAGACCTCCTCATTAAAAAAAAAAAAAATCTTAAGGTATATGAATAGTTAATACAGAACATGATGGCATTTCAATTCAGAGTGAAAAGAGTAGTTCTAGTTCAATTAGCTATCTACCTGGAATATAGTAACATAAATCAGTATTGCAAATTTACACCATACAATAGCTGACCAGCTGGGGTAAAAACTGAAATGTAAAGAGTGAAACAAAAAAACCATACAAAAAATCTAGGGAAATTATTTCAGTCTGGGAGACTGAGCAAAAAGGAAAGAAAAATGTGTTAACCTAAATAAGAAAAAAAGGAATTATAAAATTAAAGATGGCTACTATAGACCATGTAAAATCACACAGAGATAAATATAAAAACAAAAGATAAATAATATATTTGGAAAAATATTTGAACATGGAAGATAAGTGTTGAATATTACAGCAAATATGCATCTCTTCAAAATTTATTAGAAAATTATATTTGTAAACCACAAGAAGGAATGAATATGACACAGCAATTTTCAGGACAGCAAACCAAACACCCTGCTAATGTATGAAAAGCTATAAACTAATACTCAGCAAAATTCGATAATGGGAGAAGGCTTCATATTCACTACCTGATAAAGAAAAATAAAGACCAGTGATAGGAATAAAGGCTTACTGAGAGAAATGTGAAATGTTTTAGCCATTTTGGACAGCAGTGTGGAAACACTACTCAAATCCATTCACCATTCATCATCTATCTACTTCCCCCACCTCTGTAACAATCTCATTCCTATGTATCTGTGCCACTGAAAGAAGAACACCTATATGTATGAATGTATCCAGAAGGAAATGAATTTATCTTTGAATGCATTTTCACAACAAAACACTAGAAACATACTAAGTCATGGTGGAATAAATTATGGTACATCAAGGCCCCAAAACTGTTACAGAACACATCAAAGAATGAAAAAGGAACAGAAAGGTAGATTTAAAATTACTTCATGAGGCGTTTTTCAGATGAGAAAGCAAGACGGAAAGAAGTATATAAAACATATGCCATTTTTGAAAAAAAAATGCCCCATATCTATCTATATATGTATATATCTATATATGCATATTCATTTATGATTATATGTTATTAGAATAGTATAAAAGTATGCATATGAAGTAGTTCATATCCTATACCTTATAGGTAAGAGAAGCTAGGAAGAAATAAGTGGGGGAAAAAACCAAAAATACTGAATTCCTAATATATAATCCCATTTATGTGTTAATGTGAAACCACATGTATTTATGTACCTAGAATTTCAAAGAAAATTAATAAAAACAAAGAGAAAAAGTTGTGATAGATATCTATATTAATATGTGTCATAAAAGGAGAAAATACATTTTGAGCACCTTAATTTTATCATAGAGATTCTATGTCACATATATCTAGTTATTCATTATTTTTCACAGTGTTGGCATAAATACCTTTAAATATATTAAATACCTTTAAAAATATTCCCATGGATATTTAAAGGAAATTAACATGTAGTGGAGCCTTGTTAAAACTCCATTTTTGGGATTTACACTCTAGCAATAGACTTCAAGAAGCCTTGAAGCTCAGACTCATTAAAAATGGGAGATGTTGAACATTTCCTCGGATTCTTTTATTTAGTAAATTATCAGGAAAACACTGTGGTTGTTACGGGTCACCTCATTTGGTGAGCAGACAGACATATCAACTGGGACTCTGTAAGAGGTGAAAGCCACCAGGAGGTTACGAGGCCCCTTGAGAATGTTAAGGAAACAAGCTTTCAGAAGAGCTTAATGTAATTTTAACCTGGAATTTCACTAGTAGATGGGCTCCCCAAGGACATGGAAGTCTGTCCCTACAATTTGAAATATGCTCCTTGTCCACCAGCTCCAATTGTATGAAAATCCAGTATTATTTCCTTACCTACATCAACAGGACTTGTATCCTTTGCCTGTGTCTGTTTGTGTCTTGCCCTTGGGTCATCATCGCACATGTTAGAAAACTGTCTGCATTCACTTGTTCAACAAATATCTGTGGACTGCCTCCCAAGGGCTAGGCACCGCGCTAGGTACACTATCTGTAAACTTGTATTAGGACAGCTTTTTTGTTACCTGAGTACATCTACTCTCTGGAAAAACTTCAAGATATCCTTGCCTATCTCTGTAATATTAATAGCTTCCTATAAAGAGTTGCTACAATGGATGTGCTAGAGAAAGTGCTACTTACTGTAGTGTGGTAGAGTGCCTTACATTGCATTCTGTGCAACAATAAATACTATAGAAAGGTTCGAGTGCATTTGATGATATCTGGCCAGCTTACCCATAATAACTCTAACTTCATTGTGGAAGAAGGGCCTTCTATGCAAGGCATAAAATCCAATTGATTTTTATGAAATAAGATGCTATGAAGAAGAAATGCATTAAGTGTACCGTATCACAATAATTCCACTTTGTAAGCTAAATGGCTTTTGGAACATTGTTGAAAATGCTGTCACTATTCTGAGCATACATAAAAGAGCAAGATAAGGCCAATGATTTAAAAGTCAATGCTATTCCTATTCAAAGATTTCTTTCCTCAATTAATAAAGCATTTTCTCCTCTGTGTCAGTTAAAAATAAAATTCCAAATAGCTTTGTATGATATGATCAGACACAGAGCGATATGTAAGTTAGGTTGATTCTACAAAGTTTCTTTATTGAATTCTGAGGTTGCTGCTATCTTTAACTTCCTTTTAAGGAACCTTATACAATCTATTATGTATATTTTAAGTGATAATTTCTGCATGGGTTGCATTTAACAAATTGTTTTAAACTTAGTTTATTTCAGAAAACCTGATTAGATAAACTTTGTAAACATTTCTAAGATAATGGCATATGAATACAAATATGATCTAATTTCTGGAACAGAAATCCTCTGTAGCTTTTTAAATCAGACAGTAATTTGTAGTGAGTCTGGTTAGGTGGCTTAAGACTGCAATACTGGTTCTTAATCTTTGTTTTAGTACAACACACCTGAAGATTATGGGACACTTCTATCAGTAATGGGGACATGGTGACAGTAGCGCTCTGAGTTGGGGGAGTAGAGGAGCCTGAACACTAACCAACCAACCAACCAGTCAGTTGTCTGACATGAAAAGATGATTCTGACAAATGCTCTTCTGAAGGGTGTATTTGAGAGGCACTGCAAAGTATTTGAAACTGTGTAGATTCTTGGATTTAGAAATTTAAGTTTTTGTTTCTGGCGATCCTAAGTGAATTCAAAAACTGGTTTTGTACCTGGCATCTAGGTACTCAGTGAATATATGATTAAATGAAAAAAAGAATGAGAGAGACGCCTTTTAATACCTCTTACTTCTGATTAAGGCAAAGTAGTATATATTGCTTTGTCATTTAATATACCCACGTTAAATGGAACTTCTTACAGGATTTTAGGAAAGCATATCTTTTGGCTTATAATCTATTTCTTTCTTTTTTTTTTTTTTAAGATTTTATTTGTTTATTTCACAGACAGAGATCACAAGTAGACAGAGAGGCAGGCAGAGAGAGAGAGAGAAGCAGGCTCCCTGCTGAGCAGAGAGCCCGATGAGGGACTTGATCCCAGGACCCTGAGATCATGACCTGAGCCGAAGGCAGCGGCTTAACCCACTGAGCCACCCAGGCGCCCTATTTCTGAAAACCTATCTAATTAAAGCAAGATCCTTATATATCGAAAACAGAGAGATCTGCGGATATTCATCTTAATGTTCTTTGCAAAAAGAGAAATACACTAAGTGAACCATCATTTGGAAATAAAATCTTATACTGCTACACTATGGCATATTATTCAGCTATTAAAAAGGATAAATTATATTTAAACCAATTTACACAAAGAGGTTTCCCTAAGGAGGAAAAGCAACGACACAAAGAAATATTGACTTAATTTTTGTGAAATAAAGTTGCAAAATTTCCATTTATCACTGCAAGGGATTACATAATGAGAAAAATATGGAAACGATAAACAAATTCCTTTTTTTTTTTAAGATTTTATTTATTTGACAGACAGAGATCACAAGCAGGCAGAGAAGCAGGCAGAGAGAGAGGAGGAAGCAGGCTCCCCACTGAGCAGAGAGGCCGATGCAGGGCTTGATCCCAGGACCCTGGGATCATGACCTGAGCCAAAGGCAGAGGCTTTAACCCACTGAGCCACCGAGGCACCCCAATAAACTAATTCCTAATATAAACCACCTAGGACTAACAGTGAGAGGCAGTTATGTAGATGCAGGCACAAGGTTAACAAAAGTAAAACATTTAAAAACAAAACTGCTACAGGCATGCTGTGATTCTATTTATGTAAAATTTCTTCTTTCTCCCTTCCTTCCTCCCTCCCTTCCTTTCTTCCTTTCTCCCTCCCTATCCTTCTTTCCATCCTTTCTTTTTTTTCTTTTTTCTTTTCTTTCTTTCTTTCTTTCTTTCTTTCTTTCTTTCTTTCTTTCTTTCTATCTATCTTATCTATTTATCTATCTAGTCTAGTCTAATCTAGTCTAGATTAGATTAGTCTATCTAATCTACCTACCTACCTACCTGTGGACCCACCTATTTATCTAGTCTATCATACATAAAGTCATGCAAGTAAGTTTGGTCATCAGAATGTTAATCATGATTATCACAGGGTGGTACAATTGCAGCATGTGTTTTACTTGCTTTCACTTTTATGTATTGTTTGACCTTTTTACACTGTTTGGATTTCTCAAAGTGCCCGGAAAAAATATTAAAACTGTGTTCATTCTGAAAATTAAATGCTTAGGGTAAATTCCTTCCTGGCTCTCAAGGATAATAAACATCTCCAAACTACTGACAAATCAAACCCTGAAGAACCAAACCAATTAATCAATCTATTAACGAACCAATTAAAAAACAGGAATATATTGCTGCAAGAAACATTTGTCTTTTTAAAACATGTTTTTCCCTCCTAGTATTGGTCTATTTTTTTCTTTGAAGGTCGAATTTTTTAAATGTTAAAGAGGCAGAAATAATGAAATAATAGCAGCTTAAGCTATTCCCTAAAAGCTATTCTCAACACAGAAATAAGTTTCCAGCTGACTGTTCTCACATAACTCCCTTTCCATAGATTTGAAGATGAGGGATGAAATTTACTTTTTCCCCCTTAAAAAATCTCTCCAAGAAATCCCTTTAAACCAACCTAAAGACTATATTCTCAATCTTATTCAACCTCTCTTCACTGATGTACATTCAGTTTTCTTCTAGTCTGGAAAGATTTTTCTCTTCATATTTGCTAAATGTAGAATAAATGAACATCTCAGCCATGATGACAAGGTTGTCTGAAGGCTCTAACTGAGGCCTACCACCCAACTCACCCCCTTTCAAGTAATATGAAGGTGGCACCAGTCTTAGCAGAATTCCCTGGGTCTTGAAATCACGTAGGATGCATTTCAAACCTGGTGCCACGTCTCATGAGCTGGGAAACTTGGTAAGTTATTTACTGTCTGGAGTCTCCTGCTTCATCTTCTACTCTGAGAGATGCAGAAGAGCCTCAGTGAACTGTATCTTATAAGCACTCAGCCCAGTACCTGGTACTTAAAAATCAAACAATAAATACTGGTACTATTTTTGTATGTTTCTGTCTATTCTCAGAGTGTGTTGGTATCACAGAAAACTATTGCTTTTAAGAGTACATATATGAGCGTTATGTATATCAAAGGAAGGGCTATCCTTATTTTTTAGCTACTTAAAGAAATGCCATGCATCATAATATATTAATACACTGTTCTACTTTCCATGAATTGGGGGAAGTAGAGTTGATTCAGGAAGATGAAATACTTATATTTAAATGCATTCTCTATCTCTAGGTTATGTGATTTTAGCCATATCTTGCTAAAATTTTTACATACATAAATTTGAAGAAGGGAAATAGAAACAATATATATTTTTAAACCAAAGATCCATGAAAATTATGCTGTTGAGCACTGAAACATTAATCATCACTTACACAGCCGAGAAAATGCTTCAGTTCTTGCCAAATGCGCTGTTTACTGAAAAGAGGCCAGCATTTACCACTGAAAAGATAACATACTTGAAGAAGTAAAATGAAACACAGAAGTAATCTTGTGTATATTAAATGTTTCTGGAAGCCATTTAATTTGTGATTTGAACCTGTGAACTACTAAATTAAGGCCATGTACATGAGGAATTGTCTTCCCTACCAGAACGCACTTGGGACTTTTTTCTGCAGAAACAACCACTAAAACACATCAGCTTAAGGTGGCTCTCGCATTTCTTAAAAAGTATCAGTAGAAACGGATATTTTTTAAGAAGAAATATCTTAATTAAAAGACTTACACTAACATACATTTTCATTAAAATAATTCTGTTTATTAAGATGAAAGTAAAGCAAAAGAAGAGAAACAAATTTAATGACAATTTTACTGCTCAAACATGGTGCATTTTCTTCTATTCTTATTTCTTTACAAGGCTAAATTTTTTGTCTATGAGTTGTAATCCTGTTTGTTCTATGTGCACATTGTATTTATAACCTGCTTAAAATTTTTGTATTGAGTAGTTAATTAAAACAGACATAGCATTAACTCGGTGACTTTATATTTCCTCTACCCTTTGTGATCCAATGTTCTGTTTTCTGTTAGGCTTCAAAAATAATGTCTGAGTTTAAAAAATCATTTAGTCAGATGGAAAATAATTTACTCATACTATGTAAACTAATTTGACCTTTTCTCTGTAAATTTGACAACCTCTTGTGCAGTTCCTGAATTGGATGCTGAATTTGATTAATAACCGTATTCAGGATCCAATATTTTATATAGGAAATTTCCCATCACCAGGCTTTTAAAGAAGATTAAAGAACTACTGTGTTAAATCTGTTTATTTTGTGGCAACGTGAAAGGTTACAGGGGGAAAAAGTCTAGGTTAATTCTCTTATGTTCCTCTTCAGCTATGGTTTCTTTTCATTAACCACCCTGTAATGAAACATTTGGTCACTGTCACTGGTAAAGGCATTAATTGCCAGGAAATACATATTTAAATAGCTCATATTTTAGAGCACTTTAGTGATCACAGGATTTTAAACAGTATCTACTTTAGATTAAGATGTCAGAGGTATCAAAACTTGTGAAGTGTGATGTGAAATAGTCCACATGCTAGACAAGAATAATCTTAATAGTAAGCCATTACAGAATCATCACTGTTTTCCCCATGCTTGAGTGACAATTCTTAATATTCAATTAAGAAACTTAGTTACTAGGCTCAGATGCTGATCCAAATCTCAAAGAAAACTTAATTTGTTTGACCCTTGAAACCTGACAGCTTTTATTTTATTTGAGCTTGTGTTTAATTCAGTGACTGCAACCAGGGAACCTAACCTACACCACCATCATTATCATGATAATCATGATCATGACCATTATTCTTGACTATTAAGAGATGGTCAGGTCTTATAAAAGTCAAGTTTCTTTGGGATACTAACTTTTTAAAAAAGGGAAATAAGTTCAGAGAACCCTTGACACATTTTTTATTTGCTAACATGAACAGAAAAATGACCAAAGCTGCAAGATCTAATTATTTCCCCACTTAAAGTAAGATAGGGAAAAATTTGGCCTTTCCTTTAATATAATAGGATTCTACTACAAACACTTAGCTACACAACTGCATCTGTCTTTGGTTGGTAAAATATTCACTATATACATGTTATTCCTCCAACTGTTTTTTCATTATTTTCACATGTCCTTTCAATTGTTTCTATCCTACATTATAACATACCAGTCAACACTTGATGATTTATATATCATCTCCTTTGTGTATCTAATAAACTTCTCTTTGTGTGGTTCAGTTACAAAATGAAAAAAAAATGATCCAATTCACTCACAGCAGTTAGAGACATAGTAAAGTAGACAGACATATAAGAAGCTAAATTAGTGCAATTTATGCACTCTGTCGAAATATTTCCCAGGATTTTTCTCTTTATTTGCATTTTTTATTAATGAAAAAAGACCCTATAAAACCTCTGAATCTTACCACTAAATTGACATTCTTACTATACCTCCATTTCAGGGAAAATATTCAGCATTGTGGTGTATTTATGTAGAAATAAAATTCATACCTTGACTCTGACAATGCTGTCAGAAACATAGCACAGTGTTTTAAATAATCTGTTTTTTCCATTTTTCAGAAGGAAATGACAACATAAATATGACCCCAACAAAAAAAGACCCAAAGAATAAAAAAAATTAATGTATAAGTAATGACCTCATCTCCATTTGTGTTTAATTTTGACACTTACCTCCCTGCTATGCTGTCTGATTTCAAAATGATATTTAAAAAAAATTCTGGGGTGATTATTTAAAATACCAAAATGGCTATGTTTGCAAGTGAGCTCATGTATCAGACTATTTACAGATGTTCCCCTAATAGAGTATTCAAAATTTTAAGTTTAGAAATTCCCAGGGACATAATTTAGGTGCTCTTTGATAATGTACCAAGTTCAGAGCAAATTTTGAAATTCCCAGGGACATAATTTAGGTGCTCTTTGATAATTTACCAAGTTCAGAGCAAATTTTGTTTAAACAAACAATGCCCCCATAATATTCCAACATTATGAACAAAAGAACTAAATAGAAGTTACGTTACAAAATGTTTTATATGTACATGTTATAAATTCCCTTTTTATTTTAGCATGAAGAACCAAATGGGAAAAATTAAGAAATTACATGTGTGTGCATATATAATTGATATTATGTATTTTTTACATAAAAAACACAATGTTATATATTTGTTTCTATTTTTTTTCCATTTGATATAGTGGGATAAGCATCTCTTTTCAGTAATTCTGCCCTATACCAGAAACCCAGAAGGTATTAGAACTTTGGTATGCTATCACTAATTATAAAAGAGAGACAAAGAGAGGGAAGAAAAAGGAAATCTACACCTCATTAATCATCTTAACTCAGACATGATAAATTGTATTCAACAGAATCTTCAACAGTGCTAAGAAAAATACTATTGAATTTCTGTTTGGTGGTTTCTGGCCTGTTTTCGAGACATCAGCGTGGTTAACAAATTCCCTTTTAGTAAAACGCTTTAAGAAGATGGCTGTATTTAGTCAAGGGAAAGGCAAAAATGCCCATAGTTTGACATTTTTTCTATATAGGTTATTCTTAAAAAAAAGAAAAAGAAAAAGAAAAAAATTGGCAGCTGTTCTTACTTTTCCATAGAACAACGGAGATACTCCTACAGTTAACTTCCCACAGGAAATTTCTCCCTAGAGACTGCATTTGGGATGAGGAGAATATGTGAAACTCCGCAGCTGAAGCTCATGTCGTTTCTTTCAAGTAAGACATGGAATGTGTGAGCAGGGGAAACAGGTTAAAATTCAATCCCAAAATGTATACTTAAAAATGCAAATAGTGTAATAAAGTGGTTATTAACAAAATACATGGATGGTTTTGGCCAGGGACAGATGGAGAGAAATAGTATACATAAGAGTCATATAAATTTGTGATTTTCTTATAAAAACTCACACAGCCAAATTTATAGGCATTTGCAAATTTAAAAGCTGTGCTTTCTGGCATGATTAGATTTATTTTCTGAAATGCAAGTTCTAAGAAAAGAATCTTATGCTTAAAAGGAGCTAACCTTAAAACTTTGTGAATTTTAGAATGACATATGTTCAAAATGTCATATGATTGATGGGTTTTTTGTATTACAAGAGAATAGCTGTACACCTTTTACGATTAAAAATAGTCATCAACTTTAGTCTGGTATTTGGTGACTTCGTCACTGAGTAAGGGCTGGATGAGGAGTTAAGAGGTGAGATAAGACTCACAGGGGCCTCCTTTGTTGGCCCATATGTTATAGGAAGCGACCTGGCATCCAAAAAAAGCAATCAAATTTGCCTTTGTCTCCCTGTTTGAAGTGAATGTAGTTATCTGTTCAGAATAACTGCAGTTGCTTATTGAGCTATTAGCTCCATAGGCCACAGCAGTTTCTCAGGGACAGAAAGGATATATTCCAGGCTTCCACAGGATGAAAAGGGTACTAATACCTTTTAATTTGAATACCAATGAAATGGAAATGGATGCTCGCTTTATTAGTGGTATCACTTATTACTGTGGAAGTGTGGAGCACGTGAATATCGGCTAAAGAAGAGGACAGCAAAAAAGAATATCTGCTTTCAACTGTCCAGCCATTTTGCTGAGAAGCTGAAATAATCCTCAGGTGAATATATCTGTTGTAAGTCACTCTGTTAAATCAGCTGCTTTCACCAACTGTGACACTATTCAGGAGTTTAGAGGAAAAGGCCTTGCTTTGCCTCAGGCCACGCTTCTATTCTTTTTGCTTAATGTGGAGATGAGAGAAGAGATGGAAATCTCAGGTGAAACCTCCAGGAGCAAATGCCCTTGTGCATTACAACTTATTTTTCTGGTCTCCGAGAATCTAAAATAGATTAGTTTTGGTGTCCTCCTGATTTCAGCTTGGTTGGCTAGCTCCTTGTGAGCAAGGGGGCTGCATTAGCTTCTGAATTGAAGCATTTATGCTGTGATACACAGTTTTCTCTATGAACAATTTGCTAAGCTGTTTAAAAATCACAAAAGAAGAAAGGGACATAAAATGTACCATTAAGTCATTCTATGAGATTTACAAAGGCTTTAATGAGTTAGAGATGGATGAAAAAGCCTTTTTTGATTCATTAAAGATATCCATCTGATTAGAAGAGATTTTCATCACCTTATCAGCTAATCCAATAAACTGACTATCCATTTCAAAATGACTCCAATTGGATTCATGTCCATCAGAAGGATTTTCTGAAAACCCCAGAGTATTGTATAAAATTGAAAATTATTATCAAATTGCCACAGGAAAAAAATTTTACTAGATCCTGATAAATCTAGAGGATTAGGGGGAAAAAATGCCCTGAGCTGAAAGGTTACCACAAATCAAAGTTCAGCCTGCATAGTCCTCTTCAAGATTATTATTTATCAGTGAAAAAAATCCCTAGGAGAAAATTCAGTTTTTGGTAGCTAAAGTAGAACTATTTCATAAGGAGGTTGTTTGGTATATTTTTTGCTAACCCCACACAGACCTTGAAAAAACTAACATGGCTTTGTATATCTGGAAAATATTTTAAAATGCCATACCAATGAGATAGCTAATGCATGGGACCAGCTAATCAAATTTCCAGTTTTTGGCTGGTGTATGCCCCAGGCTAACAAAGTAAGATTAATGGAGTGTTAAAAGTCTGTATGGACTTGTCAGTTTTATGCTATGAATAGGGTTAATTTCATCCAAATGTAGAAATTTTAAAAATTAATGTGAACGAACTAAAGCTTTAATAGCCTTTGCTTTTAAGAAACCTATGTTTGCAGGACCAGTCTGATCCACGCTGCCTAGCTAATGGGGAAAGCTGAGGGAGGAAAGAAATGCCTTTCAGGTAATAGAGTATCATAAGGTCAGCTACAATGGAGGAATGCCAGACATTGAAATTTGGAAGTAGATAATTCTACCTATCAGACTAGCCAAAAGCATTTATTCTGGGCCAGTATCTGATACTACACAGGAAGACAGGCCCCCTTTATCTTTTCTCAAAATCACTTCTACATCGTCTCCACAGGAAGATGAGAGTGAAGATATTTTGCCCTTTGTTGAATACTCTGGGTAATGAGAAGGAGTCTTCGTAAACCATCTCCAGCATTTAAAAAAATACTGCCATCCATGTATTTGTGTACATAATGCCAAACACTTGGATACTTGGAAACACCCAGATGTCTACTGCAGTTTTCACTTGTCATTCAAATGCTGCAGACCCAGGCCGTGTCTATGTCTAGTCTGAATTGGGTGGTAGTTGAAGAGGCAAGGACGAACAGAATTTCAACACCACCTTTTTTATTGCTTCAGACACTTTGTTTCCCCTGAGATAACTTGAGCTTAAATCATGGAAGAACATATTTTTAGGATCCCCAAAAGAAGTAAAATGTTTACACTGAAACAAATCCACAGGGTTAGAAAATGACATCTACTCAGCATGATGTAGGGGGCTGTATGCCACACTTAGGCAGATGATCGATGGCGCCTCAGCATTTGGCCCTTAGTTTTGGCACCCTGAGGAAAAAGGGCAACGACAAAAGGCTGGCCATGTACGATCAAACTTTATAGTGGTGTGATTTAAAGAGTACCAAGGATTATACTTTTCATCTACTATCTCCCACATCTGGACTAAATATATTTTCTTCATTTTGTTTTATTTCCTATGTTATCACTGAGAATCCTTAATTTGTAGTAATAAATATCATCTTTTAAAGTATAATCCCCTCTCCTCCGATGGAATGGTTATGGATTACATGTTTGTTAAGAATGCATTTAATAAGACTCAAGATCCTTCCATCTGAGACCTTAAACTGGGAAAGGGGACATGGAAAGTGCAAGAGGTTGCAGCCAACCACTTTGCAAGACAGGCCAGACCTCAGCTAGGGAATAAAAGAAGGCAAGCAAAGCTTGGTAGAGGGAGCGGTGAAACTGGTGAAGACACTGTGCCTACTTAACCATCTCACCTCCAGCCTGTCCTTGAAGAAATCTCAATTTCTCCAGGGGTGCCCCAGCATGTCAGGGGCCTTACCTTACCGCATTGTGTTGAACACTGTGTGCCCCACTGCTTCACGCAGGACCTAGCATATAGTAGATGCTCAAAAAATACTTTTTTGAGTAAATCAATAAATGAAGACAAGAACCGTGTGGTCTGAAAGCTCCAGGATAAATTTCAAAGATTCTAGTCTCAGGCGTTTCAGGAAGTCTTATTGTTCAACTTGTCTTCAACTAGCGCTTAAACCACACCAAGAGATAGCTTTCAATAATTTTCTTTTTAGAAATTCCCACATCCTTTCCTCACAGCACATTTCAGCATCATTTAAAAAAAATCTATCTTGAAACCTTCCTTCTATGACTCAAGATCATCTTCCTTCTAAACAGAAACAAACTTTTGCATATTAATACATATTCTAACTTTTCAAGAGCTTTTACACACATTCTCCCCTTCTCTCCCAAACAAACTGAGCTCAGGAAAAAGGACAGGGTTTACTGTCTTCATTTTATCTAAATTTATTTGAAACTTCTGCATTTTTTATAATGCAGAAATTGCAAAATGAGAATGGTTTGAAGAAACTTGAAACAAAGTTCAGGGAAACAGCAGGGAAATAGCAACTATTCTTTCTTAAAATTGAAGAAAGCTAAGGTGCTCGGGTTTCTCAGCAGTCTGCAATGAAGTCAGACCCAAGTAAGACCAGAATTCCATTCATTTTGATCTGATAACAATGTCTTATGTACACCATGCAGTTTCTCTTATTCAGGCATGCTCACTTAGGCATCAGGTTCAACAGGACACCTTCACCTCCTTTAAATATGACACAGGCTTTCTACATGGAGATGGATTTTCTTTCCTCATTTTCTGGACTCAGGATACTTCTTTCTACTTTTTCAGACTGGTTTGGTTGTGGAATAAACTCTGAGGGTAAGCCCATTCTGAGACCAAAACTAAAAGCATCCAATGGCTTTGTTAGGTCATTTTCAGGATGATATGCTGTTAAGCCCACTTGAAAATGATGACTTTGAAGGAAGTTATGAAGTAAATATGGAGAAAGCCTTTTTTCCTTTTCTTTCTAAGTAAGGTCTAACCAAGGGTACTCTCCACAGTATGCAACATTCCACACTCAGGCCACTCCTCAGTCCTTGGCTAAGGACTCCTTGACAGGAGTCACAACCTTAGAAAGAATAATATAAGGGTCAGTTTATTATTCTAATCTGTTCCAACCACCGCTGAGGTGCTCTTCCTACACATCTTTAATCATGACAACCCTGAATGGCTATTCTAATTTTCTTTGTATTTTGATGAAAACATTGAAATTCAGAGATGTTAATGTGTTTCTAGGGACACAGTTAGAGCCAGGATTTATCACCTGATCTTTTCAGCTCCCCTGGCCCACATCATCTGAGAATGGTAAGATTGTTCCCCTTATTCTAAGAGAAGGGTGGCAGCACCGAAGATTCAATATGACTAAGCAAAAGTAGCAGTTACCCCAACCTGTGTCTGTTTTTCCTAATATGGAGGCTGCCCTCTATTTGCTTAAAATTTATTATCTTTGTAGTCAGAATAAACAAATAATTTGGTTTTCCATTTTTTAAGTTTTTATGAGCTAAGTACGTTAAACCCTGAAGGCAATCCCACCTACACATGTCTGTAGCATGAAAGGAAAGATCAGGCTTTGAATTCAGGCAGATATGGATTTGAAACTCTACCCTGATAACTGATATTAGGCTACTTATTCTCTCTGAGGTTCAGTTCCCTCATTTATAACAATGTGCTAACACATTCTGCATGGGATGGTTATGAGCAATAAGAACACTAGAGGAAAAGGCCTAAGGTATGGCCCATAGAAGAAACAAATAATTATTTTTTATAAGTTTAATATTAATCTTTATTAATGGTAGCAGTAATAATGATCCTATTACTTTATCGGAAGTTTTTCGTTTTTCTACAGGACAAGATTTCCTAAAAGTACAATAGCAAGTTAATTTGTTACTTGTAATAATAATCATGTTTGCTTGTGAGGCCAGGTATTTAAAAAATGTCCTTCCACCCTGCTCTGTGATGGCTGGGTTTTGTGTATCTTTCAAAAGGCATTATTAGCCAGAATGCTAACTTTGTAAAACATGCTAGCTTGGATTTAATTGTTAAATACTACTCTTATTCTCTTCATAAAGACAATACAGGGGCGCCTGGGTAGCTCAGTGGGTTAAAGCCTCTGCCTTCAGCTCAGGTCATGATCTCAGGGTCCCGGGATTCAGCCCCACATTGGGCTCTCTGCTCAGCGGGGAGCCTGCTTCCCCCTCATTCTCTGCCTGCCTCTCTGCCTACTTGCGATCTCTCTCTGTGTCAAATAAATAAATAAATAATTTTTAAAAAGTATTAAAAAAAAGACAATACAAAATTTTCTTGCAAAACAGGGACAGTCCTACTTGCTGAATATAAATCATTAGCCACATTGGATTACAGGTTTTACTGACAGTAATATTTGGAGAATGATTCTCAATGACTGCTTCATACTATTTTGTATATTTGAATAATTTTATGCCAACTGTTAAATATCAACCTTGTCAAAAAAAATATAAATGAAATGACTTACAGACAACAGGGAACTGTCATGACAATAAAATGAGGTTTTTGTTACTACTTGGGTAGACTGATGTCACGCCAGCATCTTTGTTCCCCCCTTTGTTAGTGGGTCCTGCCTCCCCTGTGACATTCCATAATGTGTATTGGCCTCATGCTGTTTTAGCTGCAGCCATCTTGATGGGAAACCACATCAAGCCTTGGAAGTATGCAAGTTGGTCTACAATCTACTCTTAAAAATCTCGATACTGAAAAGTATGCTTCTAGTACTTGCTTGTATGAGTGCTCATAAAATGATTTGCTGTTTCAGCAACTTGTAGCTAGTCAGACAGTGGTATAAAGCCATCAGTTATCACATGGTAATATCCTTTTATTAACCACTGAAATATATCAAGACATTTCATGACAACTGACAATGCCAGATGCGGTTATTGGCCTAATGGTTAATACATTTGCACTTTCTTTTACTGAGCTCTTTCTGCATACTTTTCCTCTGTGTAAAACATTCTTAAAAATGTGTGAAAGCATCCTAATTTTTCAACATTTATATACATATTATTTATTTATGTATTAATTATATATTATATTAATATTTATATTGCTTATAATTAATTAAGAATTATGTATTAATAAAAATTAATATTTTGTTTGTTTGTTTATGGGTGTTCGATTGGCTTTTCAGGTTTCCTGTATAAATGTTATTCCTTAAAGCATAGATAGGTACTCCCCAACTTACCAAGCGCCTAACTTGCAAACATTCTGAACTTGCAATTAGTATGTGGTTAGCCCTTTTCTGCCTTTGAAATACCAACCCAGTCATCCTCAGCCTGCTTCTGACCTCCAAGAGAAATTTTCTTTAAAAGATACTGTTTTCTTAGAGCTGGTACATGGAAAGATTTGAATCAATCTTTGCTAGTTCACAGTTATTTTGTACTATTTGGAGTTATTTTGGTATATTTTTTTCATTTTGTCCTTTTCAGATCAGATTCAATACTACTTGGACATTTTTTCTACCTTCTATAGCCATATATACATTTTAACTCATCTTTTCCCTTGTCTTGCAATTCTTGCCTGGACTCTTCCATAGTCTCTATTCCCTGCTTTCTCCTCCTTTCTTTCCTGTGTGTCTCAAATGTGAGCTCTCAAGTGACTTTAATCAAAGCTAAATGTGAGTGGGCACACCACCATCAGGGGAATATGTACCTTTTAATTTAAAAAAAAAAAAAAAAAAAAAAAGAGAACTGACCCATAAAACCTTGAAAGTCCTGAAAACTATCTTGAAATTTCTTTCGGAACTTGGGAAAAAAAAATAACAAAACTATCTACTTCTCCTTTTTAAGTAATCTCATTTCTTTCAAGATCCAAAATATAATTAATTTTTGTTTTATCCAATTTTGTGTTATCTGCTTGCCCTGTTTTCTCTAATTTTCATCATTTGTCTAGTCTTCCAGGTACACATTTACGTTTTAGATCTGTGTGGAGACCAAAGGATTACTTACTCTGCTGCCATGGCAGGCAAATGATCTTGAGGTTGTAAATAAATGGCTTCCCAAATGAAACTCTGGAATATAAGAAGCTCACTCTATTTTGTTGGTTGGTGGGCAGAAAGTAGCCCACACCAAATGAGGCTAACCACAGGGAAGCAAACAATGATGGCAGTGCATTGTTCTCCTGTAAAGCACAATGGCCATTTCTTGAATGCTGCACCGAGATTGTGTCTGTATTTGAGAATTGATGATGACTGAGAAGTGGATAGCTGACAGAGGTCTGCATTCAGCAGCATCTCTCTTTTCCCCTCACTTCCATCTCTGAACCTCCCCTGACTGGTCTATAGGTGTCCCTGGCACTGCTTTAACATCACAGGGCTTCTGTAGCAGGCTGGCAGCTGCAGGGCATAACCGGTCTACCCTGTCCACAGCAGCAAATCTCTACAGAAATTTTTTTCCCCCAAAGTGCCAAGAGGAATTTTCCTTTGACCTGAAGGCTTGAGAATGGATGTATGTCTCACAGTCTGTTTTACTAAAATGTAATGGGTTTGGGGATGGGGTGGATGGGGTTCTGATCTCAAAAGAAAAAAAAGGAGAAAATAAAGAAAAATAACAAAGTGAATATAATGGCCTTTATAAGAAACGATTTACACTTTACCATTAAGTTTTACACAGATAATGTCATGTAATTTCCCTCAAATCTCTATGAGGCAGCTAGGGCAGAAATTATCCTGGTCATCTTAAAGGTAAGATACTGAGAGTGGAGGAAGTTCAACTTTTCCTCAAGATTACATAGCTAGCAAGGTTCATCACAGGGAGGAACTGAGGGAGCGTGGTGGTTGGAAATATGGAGAGAAGAATGAAGAATCTAACTCAAATATTTGTAAATTGTTTAGTCTTTAGTAAACCTTAACTGAGCTTTCCTAATAACTATAGAAACCTGTATTTCTAATACTTAATTTGAAAAAGCCCCATGAAAGCTCTTCAAGACATACTTAAGTTGGTTTTGATAATATTTGAAATTCCTAAGTTGAAAGTGAGACGCAGGCCTCCAAGTTTAAGAGTTTTCTTAAATGTAGAACCTGAAAGATCTGAGGTAAATTTAGAGCCCTAGAGATTGAGACATCCCCACAAAGTACTACTTTCATGTCTGGAAAAGAAGAGCTATTTTTGGAATATAAATGGTTAGAAATCAAACATGATGGAGAACCCTCTTTGCTAAATGTTAAATATTCAAGTCCTCTTGATGACCCAGTGTAATTCACAGTTAGACCAAAATGCCTAATGCCTTTTTAGTGAGACCAATGATAAACTAAAAGCATGGTTCCAGGTGAATTAAAAAATATACTTTTTGTAAAGAACTAAGGTCTTTTGATAATCAGGAAAAAAAAAATTCAGACAGAGGGGTAAAATGACATCTTTTGTGAATCTTTCCTAGTGTCTGTTCAGTCTCCTTGATGAATTCCATTATCACAAAAATGACCTTTCCAGTTCATATCTCTTTTGAGGCTAATGCAATTCTTCTCCATTCTGTTATAATGAAAGTATTACATGGATAACTATCCAGCATTATCTTCCAGAAGGAGAACTAATTTGGGAAAGAAATGAAGTACTTTAATATAATATCAAATCTCTCTCCTTATTTTTTTTATCCTTGTAGAGATCTGGTGGGTAAAACTAAGCAAGTTCATGCACACGGTAAATACACTGAGCTCCCTACCTAATGTAGAAGTAATTTTCATTACCACATCGGTGAGCAGTTATATGACTGCTTAAAAAACAGAGCCTCAGATAAATTCAGAGGCATAAGCTACTGAACATGCTTCAGACACCTTTCTGTTGAATTTTCTTTCTGGAAATGTGTAAATGAAAAATATTAAGATCTGTGGCACACTTCCTAGATGCACTGCAAGTTTTGAATGTGTGCTGCCTGTCTCTACCTGTGAGAAGCGTCAAGATGTGCTGGATATAGCATAAACACTAATTATGTGCTCCTGTTAATTGTATATTACTTTGAAGTGGTAGCAAACTGCAAGCTAGTGTATGGTGGAAAGAGCTGAGGATAATGATAGGAAGCTTCCTCAGACAGGTTCATGCATGTAGAAATGTAAAGTTTTTGATGAGCTAAAGAGTCTTCTCCTTGAGAAACTGACCCTGATTTCCAGTCCTTTCTGAAGAAATTGTTTCTCTGAGCAATATAAGTAATCACAGTATACTGACCAGTTCAGTTAGCACAGAGCACACAGATCTAAACCACGATGCACATCCCTAGCTAGGTCACGTGGTTGTAGGTCAGGCCTGTCACACCCTTTGCAGGGGGCCAATTAAGTGAACATATAAAGCCTTGCTTGTCCCAGATGATAATGAATATCTTAGTGTAATTCCTCAGAAGAGGTAAAACACTTTGTAAAAATGCCTTTACTATTACACTCCCTATGAGACAATTAGCTGGCAGCGATTTTAATTGCTATGTTGTGGATGTGGAAATTGAGGCTCAGAGATTTTAAGTAGTTTACCTGGGTCATAAGTGTGGGGTACAGCAATGCAAATTACATTAAAAATTTGGGAAGCAGAAAGCAACTAGATAGAATAAGGAGACAATTTAGTTACTCAATACTATACTGATTCTGAAATTAATGTCTCCAATAGTTAACATGTCCCAAATTTTGCAGAATTTAGACATCAATTAAATTAACTTCACAGAATTAAACATGAGTTTTCAATATTTAAAAAAAATGAGAGCAATATTAAGAAAATGGGAAACGAAAGCCTCATTTTGCTTTATATAACTGTCAAAATAGCCAGGATAGCTCAGAGAGTTATCTTCCAATCTGCCATTGTATTAACATTCTGGGGTTATATCATTTACTTATGACCCAGAGAATAAGAGCATTATTAAAAGGTAAATATTTATTTTTAAATTTGTTGTTTCCTTTTTTATGCAATTCTGAATCTAATTCTTTTTTCTTTCTGCATATCTTTCTGCACTTTCTATTACCATGGTGGATTTTTCTTTTTTCTTTTTTTAACTTATGCTTACACATTTTAGTTCTGGTCAAGTATGGTGACATTAAACTATAACCCCCCGGTAGCACTGTCTCTATGACTACCTTTCACATCCTTTTCAAAGTGGCATATTTCCTTTGGCTGGGATGCTGCAGGTTTGGGATTTGTAGATCAGAGCCTGACTCTTAACTCAGTCCTCCAGCTCTTAATATACACTTTTCATCTATACCGTCCTTGACACCACACAGACATCCCATGTTGAAATCTTTTTTAGAACCTCGATCTGTCTGCTAGACTAAACAGAGACAAGGAAACAGGTAATGACAGGATTGAAACATGGTTTGGGGATCTTGGGAGTAAAAAAGAAAGTAAAAAAAAAAAAAAGTTTTTTGATGAACAACGTAGTCACCCAAGCTTGTGGTGTCTCATCAGAACCTTTCAATGTTTGGAAGTTTTCCCAAGACTTGCCCTAGTGAGACAGCAAAGACTTATTAGATCATTGTGTCTGCTTCCCCACCTGGGCAGGAAAGAGTCTCCCATACGGAGAACATATGGCTTGGTCTTAGATTAGCAACAAAGAATGTCAGTTGGCAGACAGATGGAGGAGAAGCAGAGGATCGTGTGAGCTTTGCTAGTCTGGACCTCAGAAATGAATTTTAAAAAATCATATCCAGTTAGTTCAGTTATGGAAATAAATACTGACCAACCTATGCAGAGGAAGAGGAGCTAACATTTACTAAACACATATTACAATCTAGACACGGTATTCTGCAGATCTTTTCTCCTAACCTTCCCCTCAATTATTTTATTGTTTCCATTTTATAGATGAAGAAAATGAGGTTCAGAAGTGTGGGTTCACTTTGCCCAAGGTCTCACTGTAGACAACTGGCATAGCTCAGCGCCCCACCCTGGAGTCCGATTTGAACATCAATGCTTTCTGGAGATAACAGTGTAAAGAACATAAAAATGACTATCTTTTATATATATACTATCTTTTATATATAACTTTCTAGTTGCCTCTTTCACTTTTTTTTTTTAATATGGGTAAAGGGAATATACCTCTCTTTTTTTAAATGTAAAACTCAATGAATCTGCTAAAGCCTGATGCTTATATTGCTTAATGATATTGGGAATACAGAAGTGAACTTTGAGGGGAAAGGAATGAGAAGAGGTAACATAAGTAGGACACAATAAAATATTAAATTATAAATGTTTGTAGCCATTCCCCATCTCCCTGGCCAAAGAGGGAAGAGTCTTACTTGCCAGTTCAGATTGAGAGGAGTCCTTTGTTGACCAGCATTTGAGCGCTGGCAGGGGGGCAGGTTATCTTTTCCTAAAGTAAAGCAAACAAGAACACAACATTTATCTTTATCATGAAGGAAGGGGGATTGAAGGAGGGTGCAGTTGTGAATGTTGTTTCTTTTTCTTTTTGAACTTTCTAATAAGGTATTTTTGTTTTTATTGTTTCATGTACTATTTAACTTCTGTTCATGGCTTCAGAGGGAAAGTTGTTAGAGAGATGGTCTGGGAGTTGAGGGAGAGAGGGAAAAGAGTCCTAGCACAGTGGTGAGCTGTGTGGGAGGTGTGAAAAGAGAACAGTGAGGAGCTTATTGGAGACTGTGAATTGGAAATCATTTGATATTTTTCATAAGACTCCAGTACAGACTTGAGTTAAATCTCCCATTTAAATATATATCTCATCTGTTTTCCTTTCTTTTCTTGTTTTGAGCAAGTTTTTTTTTCCTTATTCTATTTTTCCCTTCTATCAGGATTCTCTTATTATTTTAGTGGTTCCCACTGAGTTTACCCCAGATATCCTTGAACTATTAGAATCTACCTTAAGTGATTTTTTTTCCACTTTCTGGACATGTAGAGGACCCTAGAACACTTTAAACTCCATATATTTAAACTCCTCCCACCTTTGGCCTTTTGTGATATTATTCTCAGAATTTTAATTATCTCTGTATTTTAAACTCCACACAGCAGTGTTATTATTTTAAAGAGTCAGATTTTATTTAGATTTACTCACACTTTTACCCCTTCTGCTGGTCAGTCCTTCCTGCACTACCAGAGCTTTGATCTGCTTTCATCCTGAAGAGCTCTCTGTAGTATTTCTTCCAGTCAGGTCTCATAAAGTGAATTTTCTTAGCTTTAGTTTGTTAGAAACTGACTTAAACTCATCTTCCTTTCCTTTTAGGTTTTTTTTTTTTTTAAACACACCACTTAATGGAGATATAATAACTGACATGTAAAAAGTTGTTCATGTTTAATGCGTTCAACTCAATGTATTTGGGAATAAATTATACCCATAAAACTGTCACCATCATCAAAGCTGTAAACCCACCTATCACCTTCCAAATTTTCCTCCCATAACCTTCATTATAATTAATAATAATTTTTGTGGTAAACACATTAAACATAAGGTCTACCTTCTTAGCAATTTTTTTAGTGTATTATACAGTGTTGTTAGCTATAGGTACTATGCCACAGTATACATTTCCAGAATTTATTTATTTTACACAAATGAAATTCTGTACCACTTTACTATCACCTCCTCTTTTCCTCCTCCACCAGCTCCTGGCAACCAACGTTCTACTTTCTGCTTCTATGAGTTTGACTATTTTAGATTCCACATGTCAGTGAAATCATACAGTATATGTTTTTCTGAGTCTGACTTCTTCACTTAGCATAATGTTCTTCAGGTTCATTCATACTGGTGAGAATGACAGAATTTTCTTTTGGGGGGGTGAATAATAATCCATTATATAGATATGTGATATTTTTATTATTTTATCAATCGATGGACATTTGTTTCCATATCTTGGCTATTGTGAATAATGCTGCACTGAATCTGGGAGTGCAGGCACCTCTTCAAGATTCTGATTTCAATTCCTTAGGATAAGTACCCAGAAGTGGAATTGCTGGTTCATATGGAAGCTCTATTTTTAACTTTTTGAGGAACCTCCATACTGTTTTCTGTAATGGTTATACATTCCTACTAACAGTATATAGGTTCATCTTTATTTCTGAAAGTCAGGTTCTGTAGGTAAAAATTTCTAAGTTGGTAATTAATTTTCTTTCATCACTTGAAATATAGTTTTCCATTATCTTCTGTCTTCCACAGTTTCTTGCTTTTAAAGTGATGTTGCCCTCTTCTAGCTGCTTTTAAGTTTCTCTTATTCTTTGTTTTTCATTAGTTTTACTATTAGTTGCTTAGGGGTAGTTTATCTTGCTTGTGTTTAACAGAGTTTCTTGAATCTATTGCTTGATACTATCTCATAAACTTAATAATAATTATTAGTAATATCTCTTCAAATATTTGATCTAATCCACTCTCTTTCTCTTCTGGTTACCAAAACACATGCATGTTGGAAGTTTTCCCTATTTAGAGTATGTCTCTTTGAGCCTTTCTGTATATTTTTCCTACTTGTACTTAAGTGTGGAAGTTTTTCATTTACTCCTCCCTCCTTCAACTTAGGAACCCTACTTCTATGTATATTCTTCTGCTATTAAACCTATCAAATCAGTTTCAGTTATTGTATGATTCATTATTAGAATGTCCACTTGATTATCTTGTATAGATTTAGGTTTTTTCTTGAAATCCTCCGTCTGTTTTTCTATTTTATTTGAGTATAATAATCAGTTGTTTTAAAGTTTTTATCTGACAACTCTAATAACTACATTTTTTTTTTCTCTTGGTTTTCAGTCTTCTTACGTCTTATTTTTCTGCCTTCTTGATTTTTTATTTTTTTATTGATTGACGTTGTCTAGGACAAAACATAAAGGCTCTTCAATGACTCTTCCTCCAGAGTACCTGTCTTTCTTCTGGCAGCCATGTAAGTATAGGTAGATCACACTGATTCAGGAGGAGCTGGATCTGGGAACTTGCCCATTTCTGATTTTCCCTTACTGGTAGTGCTTGCCTCTTTAGGAGCTCAATGGAGAGCCTGTGCTGATTATAAGAGCCCTGCTTTAACTAGACTGAAGTTCAGTTTTTGTCTCCCTAGCTTTGTGAAACTGCCGAGATTTCTGTTTAGCTTTTTAGCTTCTTGTTAGCCACATGTTGCTTGATTTGTTAACCCGCTTTCTGCAGACTCACAGCTTAGGGTCTGGCAAGTGATCTGAAGGAGAACTGTATGTAGAAATTCAAATTTACTTCTCTGGAGTTCACTTTTTCCTGGAATGTTGGCCTATCGAATAGTACACCCTTGATAGCTCCAAACTCCCAATTTTTGTCTTTCTAGCAAGTGAGTATGCCACTAACTTCATGTTTGATTTCTGTGTCATATACCTCGATTCAACAAATGCCTGGAGAGAAAAGATTGCAGTGAATTTGGGCTCATCTCAATGCATTTTCCTTCTTTCCAGGATCTTGGCTCCTCCTGACTACATTCAACTTCAGTGCTTTTAAACTGCTATTTTAAAATTCTTACCTAGCTACATAGTTCTTTGCAGGAGGGTAATCTGATCCATGTTACTTATCACAGACGGAAACAGAAGTATCCACTAAAATCTGAATTACTTTATTTTTAGCTATTAATTACTCCTTCACACAGGTTCTGTCATATTCTCTTCCCTTCCCTGTGTATGTGTTTAAAAGAAGCATCATACAGTAGCTGGTCCATGTAGTGCCCCCAATTTGTATGGGTTTATAAAATCTGAACATCTCACAACTGCCTACATTGTTGTGTTTCTACCAAGATGGAAAGGAATGTCAGATATGGGATGGGGAAATTAAGGATTGATTTTGCATATTTTAAATTTAGGGTGCCTAGTAAACAAGTAAAATGAAACAGAATTCAGCTGAACCTATGTGTCAGAGGAGAGTTCTAGGCTGAGAATATATTTCTGGGAATTGTCCAACTATAGCTATCATTTGAAGCTTTAGGATTAGTTAAGATTCCCTGTAAAGTGAGTGTGAGGCAAAAAGAGATAGGAATGTGGAGCATGCTAGTATTTGGACATTGACAAGAAATAAAGGGATTGGGCAAATGTGACCAAAAAATAAGGTGGCCCTGAAGTAGCAGAAAAAGCAAGAAATTCTTTTGTCTTGGAAGCCCGTTAAAGGAACAGTTTCAAGGAGAGGGTAATCAACAATGTTAAATGCTTCTGACAAAGTAAAATAAGGACAAAGACTTAACCACTGTGTTAGGCAACATGGAGAAGCATAGTGACCTTGATGAATGCAGCCTGAGAAGAGTTTGTGGGTGGGCACCTTTTTAGAGTGAAGAAAGAGAAGTGAAGAAGTTCAGATAGGAGACAGAGTACACAGATATCACTTTTAAGAAGTTTTAAAGGAGTTTTGCAAGTAAAAGTAACTAAAAAATGAATGGTGCCTAAGCTATGAAGTCAGCCCTATCTCTCCCCCTACCCCTTTTTTTAAAGACAGAATTACTTCACCTTCCTTACATACCAGTGGGAATGATCTGGGACAGAGAGATGAAAATTATAATGCTTCAGGAGAGATAAAGGATAATTAAAGGAGATAATTAGATAGAGGAAAGAGAATGGATCCAATGGGCAAGTACAGGAACTACACTTGGGTAAAAGTACAATGAATTCACCCATGTGTTATTTGGATACAGACACATATTAGTAAATTTGGTAATGCAAATATATGGCATATAGCTTCTGGTTGTTTATAAACATCTTGAAGGATCAGAAAGGATGATGTGACCAGGGAAATGTAATGTTTGAGAGTCTTTTTGAAACCTGTGATCATAAATTTAAAGTATGATCAGTCAGCCTAGCATGGCCATGTTTTTTTCCAGTAATGTTCAGCTGTGTGGGCAAGTAAAAAATAAATGGTGAGATGAAGTCTCCCAGAATTGTTTATTGCCTGATGTGTTAGGCAGAAGGAGAGAGAAGGAAGCAGTGGAGAGTATATCCAGGGAAAGATTTACAATTACAGTAATGGACCAGGGAACTTGAGGCTTTGTTAGCATGGGTGGAAGGCCAAGAGGGAGTGAGTGAGGGGGATGATTAGGAGGCTGAAAGAAGACTACAGCTGGGGGAGAAGGAGGCCATACTCAAGACAGTTTGGACTTCAGCGTAGATAGATGATTTGATTTGATTTTTTGAGAAAGGGGGAATAGTGATCAAAGGAGCAAAAAGGATGTTCTCATTGTCAGCAAAGTTAGAATTAAAGAAAGTGCAATACTGTGATTTATAAGAAATACATATTTGGTGATTCAAATGACCAAAATACACTTCTCATATACACTTGACCCTTGAACAACATGGGGGTTATGGGGACTGACTCCCCAGTCAAAAATCCACATACAACTTTTGACTCCCTAAAAACATAACAACTAGTAGCCTACTGTTGACTAAAAGCCTTATCGATAACAAAGTTGATTAACACACATTCTGTATATTTTATGTGTTACTAAAGTGTATTCTTGGGGAGCCTGGGTGGCTCAGTGGGTTATGTCTCTGCCTTCGGCTCAGATCATGATCTCAGGGTCTTGGGATTGAGCCTCGCCTTGGGCTCTCTGCTCAGCAGGGAGCCGGCTTTCTTCTCTCTCTCTGCCTGCCTCTCTGCCTACTTGTGATCTCCCTGTCAAATAAATAAACAAAATCTTTTTAAAAAAAAAAGTGTATTCTTACAACAACGTAAGCTAGAAAAAAGAATGTTAAGAAAGTCATAAGAAAAAGAAAATACATTTATAGTACTGTCCTATACTTGCTGGAAAAAAAAAAAAAAACTACATGTAAGTGGACCCCCATATAAGCTGGTCCATGTTGTTCAGGGTGTTGTATATTTGATCTTCATCCAATTCATGTCTCACAGCTCCCCAAACTCTTGGAATTTCCTAAGTAATGAGAACAATAAAGGTGTCTTCTGTTATGTTAATGAGGTGTCTTTTGCAAAGCACCTAAGCCTGAGAGACTTTTGCCTTAGAAAGTTGAAACTTTCAGTCCTAGTCATGACCTCTGACCTCCAGAAAGGGAGAGGGGATGGAGTTTGATTAAGTTACCAATGGCCAATGGGTTTAATCATTCATGCCTATGTATGAGGTCTTCCTAGAAACCCAAAAGGACAGGGTTTGGATAGCTTCCAGGTAGGTCAGTGAACATATGAAGATGTGGGGATAGTGGCGAGCCTAAAGAGGGCAAAGAAGCTCCATACCCTTTCCCAGATACCTATACCATCGCCCTAGCATCTCTTCAATCTGGCTGTTCCTCGATTTTATTCTTTTATAATAAATCAGTAATCTAGTAAGTTAAGAGTTTCTCTGAGTTCTGTGAGCCACTCTATCAAATTTATTGAACCTTAGGAGAGGTTCATGGGAACCTCTGATTTATAAACAGTTGGTCAGAAATATTGATAACAACCTGAAATTGTGATTAGCATCTGAAGTCCAAGGAGGGGTTTGTGGGAACCACCAATTTTTAGTGGGTCTTTCTGAAGCATAGGTAATAACTGGGCTTATGAGTGGCATATGAAGGAGGTGGGGGAGGGCAGTCTTACAGGACTGAACTTTAACCGGTAGAATCTGATGCTATCTCCAGGTGGTTGATGTTAGCATTGAGTTGAATGGCAGGACACTCAGCTGGTGTCCTGAGCATTGCTTGGTTGTGTGTGGGGAACCCTTCTCTACCCCCTTCCCTACCCATAAAGAAACTCCAAAAAAGGCAGGAACTGGGGCGCCTGGGTGGCTCAGTGGGTTAAGCCGTTGCCTTCGGCTCAGGTCATGATCCCAGAGTCCTGGGATCGAGCCCCGCATCAGGCTCTCTGCTCAGCAGGAAGCCTGCTTCCTCCTTTCTCTCTGCCTGCTTGTCATCATTCTCTGTCAAATAAATAAAAAATCTTAAATAAATAAATAAATAAGGGCAGGAACTTCAGTGGAAAAATTTTGGAGAGGTCATTTTCCTAATGGCAGACTGAGTTCTAGACATTACAATGAAAGGTTTCAGTAGTCATGAAGGAAGAAATAATTGGGTTGGATGGGAAGCTATTCTGAGCATTTTAAAGAGGAAAGTCTGACGCCTAAGAGAATGGCTTGAAGTTTAGGGCCTCTTGTGAAGGCTGAGACACACCAGGCTGGAGTCAAGGGTAATATTCACAATATTTTTCCAATAACTAGTATGGTATGGTCCCTTACCCATCAGAAATTACACCAACCTACCATAATAGTCTAGTTATAAACAACAGTTACTGTGTTGTCAGTACTTTCGAACTGAATGCCAGAGCTGGGTGATGGGGCTTGTCTGAGGGCATTAGGGTATGGTGAAGAATCTGTCCAAGGTTCATCTGTGGGCTTGATTTTTAAGGCAGTTTGCTATGACAAGGCTGATGATATGATGGGAGAATATTGGGAGCTCTGTGGTCCTCACCTTTAATGCTCTTAGGGCACCATCAGTCACGAGTATCTGTAATGTAGAGCTGAAATTATTTCTAACAGAAACAGATGTGGAGTTCAACGATGTAAAAGCAATCCTTGCTCTGTAATACTAATTGCTTGATCTTTTGAAATAATGGAAGTGTTCTGGGCCTCAGTTTCCTTACGTTTAGCACAAATTGTTTTGGATTAAAACATTTCTAAGGTCTCTTTTGGTCATAAGGACTTGAAATACAACTTATAGCTTGCTTACAGTGAAACTTTTGATTTATCTACATGTTTCAGCTGAGGTGCTATTTCGACTTTGTCATTTGTACTCAGTCTTTTGATAAACGTTCTCTACATCAAAATGTCCCCAACATCAAACAAGCTATTTTCGGCCTATTATGTAGTGATTTCCTGATTCTGTAAGGAAAAAGAAAAAAAAAAAAAAACCACGCTTAATTTCCATTTTCTACCCCTAAAATTTGTTCAGTCTTTCTCCTACTCACTCTTTCAATACTCCTTCCAGAATAATAACGTGGTTTCTCCCCCCCCCCCCCCACTCTTTTGGGAAAATTTCTCGTTTTTGCTAGTTCCTACACATTTTCTAGAAAGTTTTTAAAGTACTCAACTGTTAAGTGCATTTTAAGCTATTCCTAAACGCTCTTCAGACCTTCTGTGTTTAAAGATTATCTCCTTGTGGCTCAAATGAAGAACAAAGGAAAAAGTACTCTGTTAGAGAATGCATGCTGTGTCACTTGTTTGGACAGTTACAAGGCCCCTGGGTGTGTCTCTGAAAATTCATCTTTTCTTAACGCTGCTCAATCTTGCAGCTACTTTCTTTTCCGCGGAAAATATTCCCTATGTTCATTGCCAGGACCCTCTTGGATACTCGAGACGGCAGTCCCATCACAAGTGACTAAAACGGACTCTGTTAGTTACCTCCTGCTATGTAATACATTGCGCCCAAACTTATATTCATTACCTCAGAGTTTCTGTGAGTTCGGAATGTGGACACGGCTTACCTGGCTCATCTGCTTCAGGGGCTCTGACAGGGCTACAAACAGGGTCCCCCGCTGAGCGTCCGGCAGTCGGAGGATTCGTGTATGTGTGACGTATGCCCAGGTCGAGAGGGCGAGTGAGCAAGAGGATGGATGGGCAGCAAGGAGTTGAAAGTCAGAGTCCACAAAGCAGAAGGCGAGAGCACCCTGGAAGTCGGCAGGGCGCCCTCTGGCGAAGGCGGCCCAATCTCGCGGGATCTCGGGATCTCGGGACTTGTGGTAGGGCGGCCGCAAAGCGCTGGGATGAGAGGCACGTGCGTACCCTGGCTGCCGGAGGCTCTGTCCCTGCAGGGGTCTGGCTCGTGGCACGTTTTGAGCAAATCCCAATCCTTAGCAAAGCTTGTCTCCTACCCTCAGCCCAGTTGAGTAGTGCTTGTCTCCACTGAGCACTGTCAGGTTTAGGGAACCGGGCTCTGGCCTAATGGCTGTGGAAAGGTGGGCTTGTCTGAGGCAGCATTCCAAGATCACTCAGTAGTTGAGGGCAACTTTCAGCTCTTTGAATGCCTGAGTTTCTCCCTTGCTTTTGGCCCCACTGCCCTAGTTTCTTATTTCTTGACCTCACCCACACAACAGCATAGACTCACTCACATAGTTAAAAACAACAACAACAACAACAACAACAAAAAGAGGGCACCTGGGCAGCTCAGTTGGTTAAGGGACTGCCTTTGGCTACAGGTCATGATCCTGGAGTCCCGAAATTAAGTCTGGTATCGGGCTCCCTGCTCAGCAGGGAATCTGCTTCTCCCGCTGATCTTTCCCCTCTCATGCCCCCCCCCTCAAATAAATAAGTAAATAAATAAATAAAATCTTTCTAAAAATGAGGTGTTGCTTGTCTTCACACACAACTGGATCCTGAAACTTACAATGCCATCAAATAGCGTGGTTTCTTTCCATTACATCTACTTCTCTAGTTTCATTTTAAGGTAAATTCTCATTTCATATGCTCTCTAATTAATGGTTCCAGGTTTTCATCCCACAAGTTTATCAATTCAGTGGAAAGACTGTTTTCTTCCTTTTAGTTCTAGCAACAGTCCTGGGCTTACAATCATTGATCCAGTTATGGTTGCATGATCATTCTTAGTCAATCATACAACTCTTTTTTTTTTTTTTTTTAAGATTTTATTTATTAATTTGACAGAGAGAAATCACAAGTAGACGGAGAGGCAGCCAGAGAGAAAGAGAGAGGGAACCAGGCTCTCTGCTCAGCAGAGAGCCCGATGCGGGACTCGATCCCAGAACTCTGAGATCATGACCTGAGCCGAAGGCAGCGGCTTAACCCACTGAGCCACCCAGGCGCCCAATCATACAACTCTTATTGGCAGTTTTGGGTCTTGTGACCCATGTGGCCGTACTTCTTCTGAAGATAGGAGTGGACATCCCATCCGAATAGCACAGACTGAGAGCAGTGGAGGGATAGTGCCCCAAAGAACATTAAGATGCTGGTCCCAAAGATGAGGCAAAGGATTCTGACATAAAGCAATAGATGAGTCAGACTGTCCTACTTTAACAGAGTAGATCAAAGCAGAACATGAAAAGCATGGTGCTGTAGTAGCATCTGACCTCTGATATTTAATGATAATTCAGAGACTCTGGATGTGCCATCACTGCCACACAGCAGCAAATCAGCTGACACCTTCATGACCGAGTATCTACTATGTGTTAGACAGTTCTAGGTGCATTACATATGTGGTCTCATGCAATAATTATAGCAGCCTTATAAAGTTAACATTGTTTCATTTTTATTCAGAAGAAAGTTATGTTTTGACATTTGATTTTAAATTAAAGCCATAATGACTCTAAGAATAGTGCTCACTTCATACCATAATATGCCAGTTAGAATTTAGAAATGTTTTTATCCTGTTATATTTTATACTCATAGGAATTAGAAACTTAATATTGTTTTATTTGTATATATTTTTATAAAATACAATTCAATATCTTGTATATAGTTAAATATCTTGTGTATTTCAAAATGTATAATGACTCAAATCCTTTTAGGTTTGAGGCACTAAAGTGTATGTATATAGTAAGTTAAAAAAATTGGAATAAAATTGAAAAATTGAGTCAAGCAATTAATGATCTTAAAACAATACTCTAATTAAATTTGATCTTACTAAATAAATGTCTCTTATTTTTCTCTCTTTCCAGTCACCTTCACAGTTTTTGATGTACCCCATTGATAGGGTGAATATGGGAAAAATTTAGTGAAGGAGGAAATATGCCTCGCATCTGGTAACAAACACATAATAAGTTCCAGATAAATGACTAATTGTAGAACAGAAAATACAATTCCATATGACAATTATTTTTATCTTTTTGATCCTCAGTTTTCTCATCCATAAAGTAGAGATAATAAAACCAGGATTGTGAATAGAATAGCAATAATGTATATAAAGCAAACTGTTTAACATGAATCAGTACCCAGTAAAATTTTTCCTGCTGCTATCAAAGGAAATTAAATTACTGTCTGATATAGACTCACAAAGTAACCAATTTACTCAAGGGAAGAATTTAAGTGGATCTAGTCTAACTTTATATATATTTTAAAGGCATAAACTATTATATGCAGGGAAAGAATCAAAAGAATAAGACCTGAGTTATGTAAAAGCAACATGACCCCCTTGATGCCAAGAATCTTCTGAAACTCATGTCTTCCTGGCCATTATAAACAGTTCTTATGACTGACTTCTTATGACTTAGAGCAACACTCTGGGAAGACAATAATTTTCAAGACATTTTATCTGATTCTTCCATTTTCTTAAGTTTTTATTATTTTTGGAAGTCTCTTGATAGACCATTATTCATTTCTTAGAAATTTCTGAATTTACCCATCATGTTGAGAAGAAATTGAAGCTCCAGTGTCCTAAAACTTGTGGTGGAAGTTTGTTAACATTTTCTCTGTTCAAGGAAATTCTGCATCTTTTGGATCATGAAGGGAGGCAGAGCCAGCCTTTCATATGACCTCTCATATGTAAGGTCAAGGCACTGGCCACCTTTTTCCAGTTTCCCATGGAGCTGAGGCATGAGCATGTGGAAATATTAGGTCAAATTTCAAGGAAAAAAGGCAGCTGTCTGTATGAAGATTAGGAAAATCATTCCAGGAAATGGGAAGAGCTTCTCTCAAGGCCCCAGATAGAGGTGCTCCGTGTTTCTGAGGAACAGCAAGGAGGGCAGAGTGACTGGGGCACTGTGAACATGAGGCTGAGTTGCAGATTTACAGATGTATGGTATACACACAATCCCAAGAACCATTTAAAAGATAAAGAAATTGGGATCAATAAAGGCTATTACTTGCCCAAGATTGCATGGTAAGTGGCAAAACCAGAACTCAGTAGCTCCTTTTCTGATCTCAAGTCTTGTGCTTTGACCAAGATGCCATTTAGTGTTCACCTGTGTATTGCCTTAACATTATCTTTATACTTTGTTGTTTATTTTTTGCTAAAGCTACAAGACATCAGGAATCACTCCTTCTCATGTTGCATTGAATGCAGTGGAGTTAAAATAGATGATTTCTAAATACCTTTGTTAAATCATTCTAACAATAGATTCTTCTTTCCACTTTATTGTGGTAGACTAGGCTGAATTTCTTAATTTAGTGTGAATATTTTAGAGTAGATTTATCTGATTATCTAGCAGTTTAGCAAATGCATTTTATACATACAGGCATTATATTATTTATGTTTAAAGCCACTTAAAAATTTTACATGGAATATAAAATTAATCTTATATTAAAATATCTAAGGAGACAAAGGTTCAAATCATATTCAGTAGTTGAAATCATTCATAGAATGCTGTCATATAGACACACACACACACACACATGCATATGTACACACACACACCCCCCACGTGGATTACCCATAGCGAAATGAGTTCTCAAACCAAAAATATTTTTTAAATCCCTGATGAAGAATTAAATGGGTTTTTATTGATAGTGTGTATCATAAAAGATAGGTGATTTAATTTGTGTTGTTTTAAAAATGCAATTATTAAATATTCATGACACATTATACTTTATGAGACTGAAATACTCATACCAAAATCATATGGTGAAGATAAAATGCAGACAAAGAGTCTGGGTTCCCACAGCCACCGACCCCAAAATGACCTGCTAATAAATGCCAGATTCTCATCTTGTAAAACTCCTATGGGAGAATAATAAAGGATGAACATTTGGCCCAACATTTATTTTTATAAAACAAGCACCTTTAGTTTTCTTTCAAAAGAATCATTTTCCTGCTCTATAAAAGTCTGTGGTACTTTATGAAAATGTGTACCTCATATCACACAGCTAGAGCCATAAATTTGGGCAGGTACACACAGAACTTCAGACGCTCAGGCTATCCAATCTAGATGGTTTAAATTAAAGTTGATATTTATGCTTATATTTTACTATTCCTAGTACATTTACCAGTTAATTATATAATCCTTCATTTTTCTTGGACCATAGCTTTGGTTGTGAATTTTTAAGGAATAAATTTATGTATATTTAAAACAGAAATACAATGAATATAATTAGTCTTGTGGTTAGTAATTGCTATAGGCTAGAAATTCCCAAACATTTTTACCTAGGGAAACTACAGAATAGATGAGTAAACCCACAGCACTAAAGAGAAAAATAAGGTTGTGACTATAATACAAATATAAACTAGAACACTTGTGTCAAATATACTTAAAGGTGACTCAAAATTAAGAGGTCAGGGATAGGTGTGTCAGTGGTATCTACAAAACTCTTAAGTGTTTGCCACACTCATAGCTCTCCCTTGTGAAAACAACTCAAGGAACCTCTGTGTGGTTAACAGGTGCTGTTGCTCATGCTGCGTAAGTCTACTCCAACTTCGGTTATCACTCAGAGTAAAAGTTTGTCCTGGAACCAAAGACCTAGCCCATATATAGATATTTAATCTTCTCTAACGAGATGTGGTTAAGACAATCTTGTCCCATAGAGTAGATACTCATATCAGATAATAGCAAATCTACAAAGTCACATTCTATCTGGGGAAAAAAATCCAGTGTTAATTACATTTTAAAAGTCAAATAATTAGCAATTACCACATTTCCCTAGTTTTAAAATTCTCCATGTGGGTTCCTGTGTTCTTGATCGCAAAAAATTCTGGATAGACTAGTGGTTGGGAAGGGAGAGACAGAAGGGGAATAGAGTGAAGGGAGAGGAGACACAGAAAAGAGAGAAGAAGAGGGGGGAGGATAAAAGGGAAGTTACAAAAACAAAAAATATTTTGTAGTTGATTTTACCTAAAAAACGAAAACTCCAAAACCCATGAAGAAAACTAACCTAAAGAAGAGAGCCAATAATATCAAAACCAGCAAGTGGAAGATGAATTCATAGCAGAGAAATTTAAAGGAAAATTATAGAATTACAGAACTTCGAAATTAAATGTAGTACGGACTCTCAAAGAAATAAAAGAAAGAAAAACATTTTAATAAAATGTTTTTATTACATTTTTATTTTTATATTTTTATTAATACCTTTATTAAATTAAAAAAATAATTTTAATTATTTTTTTAAAATATTAAATTTTTATTAATATTTTAATTAAATATTTTAATAAAATGTTTTAATAAAACTTGAGCCTCAAAATCATATTTTATTAATTAAAGACTGAGTGAAGCATCAGGGAAGTAAAAGCAATTTCTATGTTTATGTTAGAAGAAATCAAGAAATACCATGTTGATTTAGGAAATAGAGAAATAGAAAATGGAGAAAAATGGAGAAAGTCAAATAGTGCATACATGATAGAATACAAAATAATGGAAAAAGCAATAAACCCTAGACATACAGAAATCAAAAAGACAAGATGTCAAATAAATGCCAGATTCTCATCTTGTGACGTAAAAAATATATAAACTGGTTAAATGATATTATGTAAAATTATAACCTCAAGTGTTATATGAAATAAAAACATGCTACCACATGCTATTTAAACTAGAAAACTAAAACTAAATTACACATCTGTCTAAAATATAAAATAATGTAGAAGACAAAACAGGTTATTTTATAAAAATACAGTTGTTACAAAAGACATTAACAATCTTAATCTTCTCTTACCCTTTAATAAAAGATAGTATAAAAAATAGAGTAATAGAAAGCTTATATAACCATAAATAAGTTTGATATTTCATAAAGGCACATATAACAATATAAATTCAAGAATTTAACATGATATAAATACATAGATAGGCAAATTGTCTGTGTAAGGCAGCTTACTATCCAGATAGATTTGGCAGATAGATTTAACATGCTTATAGTGGTTGAACAGAGGTTTTAAAAAACTTCAATTTGGGGTGCCTGGGTGGCTCAGTGGGTTAAACCCTCTGCCTTTGGCTCAGGTCATGATCTCAGGGTCCTGGGATCAAGGCCCGCATCGGGCTCTCTGCTCAGCAGGGAGCCTGCTTCCTCCTCTCTCTCTCTGCCTGCCTCTCTACCTACTTGTGATCTCTGTCTGTCAAGTAAATAATTAAAAATCTGAAAAAAAAAAAAAAACCAACTTCAATTTGTCTAGAAAATAGTATTTATTTAGTCAATATTTTATGCTCATAATGTGATACAAATGACCTTTATTAGTAAAAGCTTAGACAACCAAGCAAATAACTTTTTTCTCCAACTGAGATTTTGCTAATTGATTTCTATTTAAAATCTCTATGAAATTTAAAAACATTCTTCTAAATGACTCTTGGATCAAAGAGAAGATCAAAACTGCATTTGTAGAGAATTAAGGAAATATTAGCCATATCAAAAGACAGAAAAAAGGTGGAAAGCCAGTCAATTAATATTACAAATCTAGCATAACCTTATTGCCGAAACCAGAAAAAAGAAGACATCACAAGAAAAAAAATTAAAGAATAATCTTGCATATTAATGTAGACACAAAAATTCCAAACAGAATGTGAAGAAGCACTGGCAGAATTAATTATCCAGACCAAATAGGCGTTATTCCAAAAATGCAATTAATTTTTAGTTCTCTTATGTGTGATAATTATATCAACAGCATAAATAAAACAAACCATACCAGAATTTTAATAGATGTCTTGCTACTAGAGAATTTAAATAGATTAATAGAATTTAAATAGACATATAACCTCTCTATACTTAGCTTCCTCATTTGTAAAATGTGAGTAATAATGGTATGTACTTCAGAGGCTTGTTGTGTGGATTAGATAAGTTAGTTTAGATAATACATTAACAGTGCCAGAGAATGTCATATAAATATTGGCTACTATTTTTAAGAACAACTTCCCTTAAAATTTGGAAAACCAGGGCTATCATCATATATAATAAAGATTATCTCGGTTTCCTGGGAGGCTCAGTGGGTTAAGGCCTCTGCCCTTGGCTCAGGTCATGATCTCAAGGTCCTGGGATCGATCCCTGCATTGGGCTCTCTGCTCAGCTGGGAGCCTGCTTCCCCCTCTCTCTCTGCCCGCCTGCTTATGATTTCTCTCTCTCTCTGTCAAATAAATAAATAAAATCTTTTAAAAAATTAAGAAAAGAATGTTCATCCCCATTTGCTGGAATTCACTTTGATTCTTATTTTCTTATTTCTTTTGTATTTTCTAAATTTTCTGCATGATTATTACATGTCTTTTGTAATTTGAAAAATACATTTAAAAATTATAATAACTAACATTTAGGTGCAAAAAAGCTTCTTTGACTACCATAGACCTCCAACATTTTATATTTAAGTAACAATTTATATATAACATATGCTTGTGTGTTCTGAAGCTTTGGGACTAGGTATTGCAATAAATTTTTGAGATGGGTTTGAATAATATATTTATATTTGAGATGTCATTCAAAGCTGAATCAGAAATTTCTGGCTGGAATAACATTTAGGAACTAGAGTAAACAGATCTAAGAAATGACACCCTCACTGTTGATCCACTGTTAAGAACAAACAAGTAGAAGATACTGGCATACATTTAGTGTGAAGGGAGGATAATTGTCTATCCTATGGTCCATAGTAGCACTGAGAAATGGACAGTTCTCAGAAGGGAATACCCAGGAGGCTGGATTCTAGCAATAGAGGTGTGAAAAATTCCTCCTCCCAAGTGTAGCCCAGAAACTTTTGAGCCATCAATTGTAAAGATATATTGGGACAATGTATTTATTGGTGATACATAGTCTGAATGGATTCTCAAGGAGATTTGGGGTCTCCTTGATGCTGTAGTGTGGTATGAGAACTCATGAAATTTGCACAAATAGGATATTGGAAAGGAGTTCTAATAATGACTGAATTTGAGTTTCCTGCTTTCTCTTCAACATGGCAAGAGTAGCTCAGTGTATCCACTCTACAGCACAATATTGTATAGTTGGGTTTTGAAAATGTTGGGAAGCGCCATTCAAAGAAAATGCCCTACCACAGGCAGGAGCCCCACATGACTATTTCTCTAAGTTGATCTTGAATCCTCATTCCCTCTTTACTTACATACTAGGATTCAGCAACCATGACTTTCTGTTTCTTAAACATATGTTCACCTCGCATACGGGCCTTCGTATTTGTTGTCCCTAATGCATAGAATGCGTCAGCAAAATATTTACATGACTCTATCTCCTCATCATCCCGGTTTCAGCTTAAATAGAACCTTTCCACATACATCTTTCCTATCCACCTAACCAGCCTCATTGCAATCATTTTTTATCACATTTTCCTGTTTTAATGCTTCATAACATTTACAACTTTACAATACTACAACATTTATCTGGAATTTTCTTATATATTTGCTTATTGATTATTTTCTGTCTCTCCCATACTATAAATTAGGGTCATCAGAACAGAGTCATTGTGCATAGAACCCACTGTTCCATCCATAATACTGAGAATAGTATGCAGCACATTATAGGTGCTCAGTAAGTACTTGGGGAATGAAAGAATGAATGAGTACATGAATTGTAGAAACTTGAGACCTGAGATTGTGCCAGAGGTTTCAGTGAAAGGAAACTTCCTCCTCTTGCATCTATCTGTAACCACTTTCTCTTACTATATAAACATTATATAAGATGTTTTTATTTTAGGGTGCTTGGGTGGATCAGTGGTTAAACCTCTGCCTTCAGCCCAGGTCATGATCTCAGGGTCCTGGGATGGAGCCCCACATCAGGCTCCCTGCTTTGCAGGGAGCCTGCTTCTCCCACCCTCTCTCTCTGCCTGCCGATCTCTCTGTCAAATAAATAAATAAAATCTTTTTTTTTAAAAGATGTTTTTATTTTATATTTTGATTATTTGATCTACAGGATGACTGCAGGGAAGATAAAATCTGGAGACGGGGCTGGTGTCAGAGTACTAACAGCTTCTACCATTTGCAAGCTGTTTAAGAAACCAACATGAGCAAGAGAAATGAAACATTTTGTTATGGAATTATTTTAGATTTGGAGTATTATCCATGTGTGTATATGAGTCATTGTTCTTTACATTTTGATTTTCCTTTTAAATGTGTAAACTCCATGATAAAAATCATAAGTTGGGGTGTGTGAATAGATAAGTCTGCTGTTCTTTTATCCATTATCTTATATTACAGCTTAGTAATCAATTTTGCAAGAAGTTGAAGTTGGCATAGTAAGTGTTCACAGATCAAGTCAACCATATGTCTACTATTTATAAAAGCACATAATTTGAGATATCTTCTTTGGCCATCTTATGCCATATATATATATGCTGTTGAATCTTTAAAGGAATGTAGATAAATTTTTAAAAATATGGATGGGTTATTTATGTCACATATTCAATTATTTCTAACATATGATCCATAAAATATTTGGATTTCCTGTCTTATAGTTCATGATACAAATGATTAAACATGATTAAAGCAAGTAATTAAACTTGAATATTAATACTAATATTTTTTTGATCTTTTGGGATTTTTAGATCCAAGAGCAGAAAGTAGTTTAATTTTTAATTTTGCATTTGCATAATCTGTCCTGTATACAATTTTAATATTAACAAAAGTACTTACACGACACTAAGATTTTTTTTCTACTTTGAATTCTAGAAGTTACTTCTTTTAGTTGTTCAGTAGCAAAGACAAGAGATTATTTATGCTTTAGTGTTACTTAAAATATTTATTATTACAATCTTTGTGTATGTATATATTACAAAAATAAATATAGGTAAATCAGACTTTTATAATATACTGGAGAGAACATGTGCTAATCTAAAATATAAACATCCTTTTTGAAAGAAAATCAGAGATTTGTTGCAAGATTTTAGGAAGGCTGCTTAACTACATTACTGATTCTTCAAACCTGTTGAAAAATGAAGCAAAACCAAGGGGAAAGGCCCTGCAGGGCTTATGAAGCCAGTTAAGCTTCATACATATGTTTGCTGACAGTTAGAAGAATGAACATTTCTCATCCCCCTTTGACTGCATTAAAAGGCATTGGAAAAGCTTGTGGATTCAGGTTTCATGCTCTTTGCAACTGAATTCCTTTCCTTTTCATATTTTAAATTTGCAACATGTTCTATATAGTCCTTAAGTGAACATCCTGTTTTCGGGACTTCTAAAACCCCATTGCTTTGAACAGTGTGCCACATGGCAATACTACAAACATAAAGAGTCCAGCTGTTAAGATGGAAAATACCATATAAATCACTCTAAAGGCATCTTGTCTTACTACTTTAGAGAGCTCACTAAAGTATTTTAAAGGAAAGGGACACCAACTTTAAAAGCCTCCAAAAAAGCACTGTCATGATTCTTCAGATTTTCGATTATAATCTCAGGCGGTTTCGTGGAGGAAGGTTTACGTAGCTTGTTCCCTGGGTAACGTAGTATATTTTTTCCACTAAATTTCTCAAGTGTGCTCTTGTCCCAGATCCCCTCAGTGTGGTTTGTGACATTTGAAACTTATCGCAATTAATTCTACTTAAATGATGACCTTCTGTATAGAAAATTCTTTGACATAAAATTCTAGCTATTTCCACCTCATCCTTAAAAATAAAAATAAACTCCAGGGCACATCTTCCAGACTGAAAATGTTCCTGGGAAAGGAAGCACCCTCAATTAGGACAGTCTTAGAATTTGGAGTATCTTGGAAAAATACTGAGAAGGAGTAATAGTCAAAGTACTCATGCCAAGGGTAATTTTTATTCTTGATGTTACGCATTTTCAAGTTGTACAGATATTTTACACACTGATAGAGGGAATTATGGTGAGAAAAGCAGAGAATGTCTAAATGCTATATGAATGAGGACTTGGATCTAGAGACGCAGATTAGGCTGTTGTACCATATTAAATCCTGAATAAACATTATTTCCTTCTGTTTCTGTCCAAAATTCTACTATGTGATGCCCATTAAGATCCCCTATTCTCAGTTCAATTGCCTCTTCATTTTTTACGTGACTGTGAGGTCATCATTTCAGGCAATCTCCAGGTAGAAAACAAACAAACAAACAAACTCTGTTACTATGGGAAACAATTCAAAATGGGAGTCTTAATCTATATCAATTTGCCCTGATTTCTGTGGAATCAGTTTTGCTTTCTTGACTTCCAAATAAGACTCTTAATCTCTTTATTTCCTAATTGGTCTGTTTCAAAGATTTTGGGTGAGCTTTCTATTCCTTGGAAGAATTGTTTTTTTGTTTTGTTTTCTATTTGATTAGGTGGCAGCAGAAACTGGAGTTATTATGAATTACTCAACTGGATTTAATATACGATTTGTGGCAAACTATTTAACTTCTCTAAATTTCCTCATCTGTAAAATGATGGGGAGAATGGTAATACCTTTCTCATAGAGTTGTTACAAAAATTAAATATTTTGTTAACAATTTGCTAAAGTGCCTGGCACACAATCAATGCTTAGGCAGGGATGGATAATATACAGACCAACCATCCTGGAATTTATAATCATAGTTGACTATCTTTGTGCTTAACAGCAGCTTAGAATAATTTAGAAATATAGAATATTAGAGTTAGAATGGCCTGAGAGGTTATTCAGTCAGCAATTTCATTTTGTAGATGAAGAGTTGAAATCCAACTTAAGAATATGGTTTGCCCAAAGCCACTTCATGAAGGATCTGAAACAAGATACTCCACCTCCATTTTCTAAGTTCCGTATCTTCGTGTCACACCTCATTCCTATTACACATATCTCTATTTTTATTTTTGGCACCTTCTCAGTGGGGATGAGACATATGCTTGACAACAAAGTTGCTGTTAAGATATTAGAGAAGTTTGTTTTCTCATTGAACCTTTTAAGACATGCCATGTTGATTGAGTAAAATAGGATGTATGGAGAAAAGTGTGGAGGAGATTGTTTCTGATGTTTCCATTATGTAGACATGAACATGATATATTTTAGTAACTATCTTTTAAAAGAATGAACTCATTGAACTTAATATTCAAACAAGAAGGTCATCTATACATTTAAGTCTAAGAATGAAACACAGAAGCAGGACCTGGATGCACGTTTATAAAGCCATTTTGCATTGCAATGTAAAGACAGACGCTATAATGCCTTTTATGGGATCAGGTTAATGCTTACTGTGCCTGGAGCTTCCCCGTTCGACAAAGAAGAATTTAGATTTATCAAATGTTAAACACATGGCTTTAACGGTTCATATTAGGTACATTCCTGAGGGATTTGCACTAGTTGTGAGGTTGTATTCACTTCACTTTATTTCTTTCCTGTGGCTCTCCCATTTCCCTTTGGGATGTGTTTCATGTGTCTGTTATTGCTTTGAAGATTTTTCATTTCTATCTCATGCTTAACACCTGCCATTGACTCTTGTATAACTTAGGAGAAATGAATGGCATTCTTCTTCAGAATGCCACTTATAAGGTAAAGGCATCAATGCTGATTTAGAAAAAAATGCAAATTTCACCCCTTTTGTACTAAATTAAGATTTTACTTTTTCAGTGTTGATAAATCTTTTGAAACTTTATACATATATATTTTTATCTTTCATTATTGCTTACATTGTGGAATACGGCAAAATAACAGCTACCTTGTGATTTCAGACAACATATGCATGAGAACACGGAATATAGGGATAACTTGAGACCCCAAAATTCTTTCTTTTAGAAGATCATTTTATTCCTAGTTATTTTTAGATTTTTGAACTTTGTTATATGGTGATAAATATCTTCTAGCAATTCAAACCTGAAAAGAGACTTACACATTGCGATGTTATAGAACACTGCAGGGCAGTGTTCAGGACCCATTTATGAATGTTTGACTGTTAATCATATGGAGAGATTATCTGTACTTGAAGTTTATGCCTGTCAGTGTGTAGGTGGCAAGAGCAGTATATTTTGAGCATAAACTGATCATCATTGAAATGCGTAACAGAAAAATATATTTGTGAACATGCTCACAGAGTGAATCAATGGAAAACATTCAGAGTGTATTTTTGTGGTTATATCTGTTACTTTTCTGTTTTTATTAGATTTGAATGATTAAATAGAAATTAGGTTTAAAGAAAAAAACATATTGTGGTGGGAGCAAAACTTACATTTAAAGGAACACTTCTTATTTTCTTAAATAAAAGCCTTATATTTGCCCTTCTGGCAGGGCTCTCCTTTCTCATAGTTTTCTAACCTTTTCTCAGCTGCTACCAGTACTGTATAATTTTTATGGGTATTATAGTTTCCTTTAAATTTAAGCCTTCATAATTTAAGCTTTTTTAGTTTCAAAAGAAAGAAGAACACACATCTCTTAATCTCATCAGAATGATATTTTAATTATAAGCAGATCATTTAATAAGTAAATATAATGTTCTTAAGAGGCTTGAGTGGAAATTTCAGCAAGTGGCAAGCATATGGGTTTCAGCACTGATGATTATTTTCAAAAAACAATCTGAGGCCAGTTTCTTGATGTCCTATTTCTGACTCTCCTCCAAAGTGAATTTAGAGTCACATACAATCATATTTAGAACAAATTTAGGTTGCATTCTTTGGATAAAGAAAATCTGTAAAACTCTTTTTTTTCCAAGACGGAATGGTCATGATTAGATGTGTTAGGATGAGGAAAAAGTCCTTCACTTTAACCATTTTCATGTACCTTAAATATTATCTCCTGCCCACACAACTGAGTGAAATCAGTCACAACTTCCAATTACTTACATTCGCTACAACATGAAGGAAGATTTTAAGTTATTTAATCATGATGTTTGTATCATTATAATCAAATTTTTATCTTCTCCCTCATTTTTTTGCCCATTATGCAATGGATTCTTCTGCCATTTTATTTGTGACTAGATAAAGGGTGAAGATGTAGGACATAGAATGGACCAACATGTCTCTAGTTCTCTTATTAATATCTCTTTGTATCAGATTGACAATGATTACCCACTGCTCAGGTTTGCTTACATCAATGGTAATGTAAACCAATTTACTGATTCCTTCTCCTCTCTTTGGCCTTGGTCCTCTTCTTTCTCTCTTCTCATTTTTTTGCTCATAGACACACACACTATATACCAGACTATATATGTAGATACATGTATACGAAGTATATAATAGCATATAAAATATATATTTTGTGTATACGTATCTTAAATTTATAATTAAAGCCTTAGTTTATTTCTTAGCCATTGTACATGGAGATAGCTAACTGCCTACTCAACACCTTCTCTTGACTACCTACTATGAATTTCAAAGACTATATGTCTAAAATTAAACACTTTTTCTTCCCTACCGCCCACCCCCACCCACACCCACCTCTACCAGCAGACTGGCAGAGCCTAATTAATAGCAACTCCATTCTTCTAGGCTATCAGGCCTAAGGCCTTCAAATCATACCTGACTCTCTTCTGTCTCTCGCACCCCATATTCCATTATTTAAATTTTGATGACTCTACCTTTTAAATATATTCAGAATCCAACTATTCTCACTACCTTCTCTGCTAATGTCCTACATCAAACCACTGCCAACTTTCCCCTGGTTTTTACAGGAGCCTTCTAACATTGGTTGCTCTGCTTTTGCCCTTGTCCCTTCTCTACTTCCCTCCACTCCAATCAATTCGGCAACAGTCATCACATTGTCATCCTTTTGAAACACAGTGGTTTCATGTCACTCTACTGCAGAGAATTCTCCATTTGATTCCCAGCTGCTTGGAAAATAACCAAAAGTTTTACAATGACCTACAAGGCCATAAATGACCTGGCTTCTCATTGTCTTGTGACTTTATCTCTTACTTCACTCCTCACTCCTTTGTCTTTAGTTCATTGGTGTCCTTAAAAATGCCAGACACTCTCCTATGTGGGTTCACTCAGCCTGGAATGAACTTCCTCAAGGTATCCACATAGCTTATAAGCCTATTTTTAAGTGTATAGCCATCTTATTCAGCTACTCTATTGAACATATTCAAGTTGCGACATTATCATTTTCCTAGCACACTCTAGCTCCCTTTTCTGCTTTACTTAACTCTATGTAGTGTTTGCTGCCATCTAAAGACTCCATATTTTACTTACTTCCTATCTAAAGACTCCATATTTTACTTACCTCCTTAGTGTCTGTCTCCTGCACTAGGTTGTATAGATATAAGTTCTACTAGGACAGGACATTGACAGGTGTTCAGTAAATACTTATTGAAAAAATAAGATAATACAAAATTATTCTTTTTTTTTTTTTAAAGATTTTATTTATTTATTTGACAGAGAGAAATCACAAGTAGATGAAGAGGCAGGCAGAGAGAGAGGAAGGGAAGCAGGCTCCCTGCTGAGCAGAGAGCCCGATGCGGGACTCGATCCCAGGACCCTGAGATCATGACCTGAGCCGAAGGCAGCGGCTTAACCCACTGAGCCACCCAGGCGCCCCAATACAAAATTATTCTTGACCTTTTCTTCAGTGAATTAGAAGGAAATACAAAATGTTATGAAATCAGTACCTGACTATAAATTGAATGGTGTCAGGATTTATTAAAAATGTGATCATGAGTAAATCCCATAAAAAGTTTAAATTTCAGTCATCATAAGTGTAATTATGAAGATTAATGAGGTACTGTAAGTGAACGTGATTGTCAACTATTTAGCATTTTACTAATGTTATTAGTGTTTTTTTCTCTTGAGGATCAGTTAATCTGATAAATGGATTGATTTTATCAGTAGTAGTTAACCTCTTTCCACTTGTTTCTCTAAGTCATTTTTTCTTAGGTTTTCATGATCCTTTCCCCATTACTATAAATACTTGTGATTTGTTAGGCATTAAGCTTTTACCAAATGTTTACTATTGGTGTATATGATAAAAAAGCTATGGTCGAATTGGAGTGGACACATTTAATGCAATTTTAAAGATAGATTCATATAGAGTTACTTAATTCTTATTGCTTACTATATTCTAAGCTCTCTTCTAGGTACTGGAATAGTTTGAACTTATTTAATACTTGTAACAATCTTTTTTTCCCCATGCACCTACCCTCTGGTAACTGCTAGTTTATTCACTGTATTTAAGAATCTGATTTTTGTTTGTTTGTTTATTTCTTTTTTCTTTCTTTGATCATTTGTTTTGTTTCTTAAATTCCATATGGGAGTTAAATCATATGGTGTTTGTCTTTCTCTAACTTATTTCACTTAGCATTATAGCCTCTAGGTCCATCCAAGCTGTTGCAAATGGCAAGAACTCATTCCTTTTTTATGACTGAATAATATTTTTGTGTGTGTGTGTGTGTGTGTGTGTGTGTGTGTGTGTGTGTGTGTAGTACATCTTTATCCATTCCTCTATTGATGGATATTTAGGTTGCTTTCATATCTTGGCTATTTCATATCTTGACTATCCAGTAAATAATACTGGAATAAACACAGGTATATTTTCAAGTTAGTGTTTTTGTTTTTTTTTGGGTAAATTCCCAGTAGTGGAATTGCTGAATCAGATGGTAATTCTATTTTTAAATTTTTGAGTAACCTTCATACTGTTTTCCACAGTGGATACACCAATTTACATCCCTACGAACAAGGCACAAATATTCTTTTTTCTTCACATCCTTATCAATACTTGTTATTTCTTAACCTTTTTTACTTTATTCCTAAAAATTTTTTAAAGATTTTATTTATTTATTTGAGATTTTATTTATTTATTTATTTATTTACGCAAGCAAGGGAAGGGACAGAAAGAGAGGGAGAAGTAGATTCGTCTCTGAGCAGGAGGCCCAACACAGGGCTTGATCCCAGGATCCTGGGATCATGACCTGAGCTAAAGGCAGAGGCTTAACTAACTGAGCCACCCAGTCACTTCTATCCTTTTGATTTTAGCCATTCTGACAGGTCTAAGGCGATATCTAATTTTGATTTTGATTTGCATGTCCTGAAGATTAGTGATGTTAAGCACCTTTAATGTATCTGTTGGCCATTTGTATGTCTTCTTTGGAAAAATGTTTATTCAGGCTCTCTGCCCATTTTTAAATCAGATTATTTGCAATTTTGGTGTTCAATTATATAAGTTCTTTATATATTTTGGATATTAAACCCCCTTACCATATATATCATTTGCAAATGTCTTCTCTCATTCAGTCGGTTGCCTTGTTTCTTTGTTGAGAATTCCTTTTGCCATGTAAGTCCTTACCATTTAGGTGTAGCTCCAAAAGTTTAATTTTGCTTTTGTTCCCCTTTCCTGAAGAGACATATCTAGAAAAATGGCCAACATCGAAGAAATTACCGCCTATGTTTTCTTCTATGAGTTTTATGACTTTAGGTTCACATGTTGATCCTTAAACCATTTTATTCTTGTGTATGGTATAAGAAAATGGTCCAGTTTCCTTCTTTTGCATGTAGCTGTTCAGTTTTCCCGACACCATTTACTGAAAAGATTATATTTTCTCCATTGTATGTACTTACCTCTTTTGTCATATATCAGGTGACCACATAATTGTGGGTTTTTTTTTCCCTAGGCTATTATGTTCTGTTGATCTATGTGTCTATTTTTGTGCTTGTATCATATATTTTGATTACTACACCTTTGTTGTACTTGAAATCTGGGATTATGACTTCCAGTTTTGTCTTTCTTCCTTTCTTTTCTTTCTTTCTTCCTTCCTTCCCTCCATACCTTCCTTCCTTTCTTTTTTAAAAGATTATTTATTTATTTATTTATTTGAGAGAGAGAGAGAGAGAGAGAAAGAGCACAAGTGAGCACAAGTGGAGGTGGGGGCAGAGGGAGAAGCTGATTTCCCACTGAGGAGGGAACCCAGTGGGGGGCTCTGAGATCCTGACCTCAGCCAAAGACAGCTACCTAACCGACTGAGCCACCCAGGTGCCCCATAGCTTTGTTTTTCTTTCTCAAGATTGCTTTGGCTATTTGAGGTCTTTTGTAGTTCCATACAAATTTTAGTATTATTTATTCTACTTCCATGAAAAGTATTGTTTGTATTTTGATAGAGATGACATTAAATCCATAAATTGCTTTGGGTAGAAGGGAAATTTTACCTATATTTGTTCTTCTTATCCATTAGCATGGAATATTTTTCCATTTGTTTGTGTCATCTTCAATTTTTTTTATCAATGTTTTATAGATTTTGGAGGATAGGTCTTTCACTTCCTTGGTTGCAACAGCTTTTTGAAGTCAGTATTATTGTCTCCATTTTACTGACAAGAAAACATCCAGACAGGTTGTTTGAGGTCATAATTTGTATTACACGTGTACATGCATGCTTTTATATGTTTAAAAATAAATTAATTTTAAAATCAGTAATACAGTCTTAAAATTATAAACACAAGAGTGTAACTAAACTAGATTTTGAGAACTTAAATGTTGGCTGACTTTACTCATGCATATAATATGGCCAATGTATGCATTAAGCCACTACGATCTTAGGAGTCTTTGTGAAGTATCATTGTATAAGTCCTTAGTATTTCCTTAGTATTATTTTTTATTTATTTTTTTTAAAGATTTTATTTATTTATTTGACAGACAGAGATCACAAGTAGGCAGAGAGGCTGGCAGAGAAAGAGGAGGAAGCAGGCTCCCTGCCAAGCAGAGAGCCTGATGCGGGTCTTGATCTCAGGACCCTGAGATCATGAGCTTAGCCGAAGACAGAGGCTTAAACCACTGAGCCACCCAGGTGCCCCTAGTATCGTTTTTCAAGAGTATGATATTGTATAATTTCAATATCCAGGAAAATAATGCCTAATGGAAACATTTCCACTTCTTATCTATGCGTCCCTAGGATCTTAAAGTGTAATTAGTGATAGAAGGTTTTTTGTTTTCTATAAAACATACCATGGTTTTGGCCTTATTTCTTTCTAGGCTTTATCCCAAATATTTTTTTCCTGGTTAAGAATTTTGACTTGCGGGACGCCTGCGTGGCTCAGTTGGTTAAGCAGCTGCCTTCGGCTCAGGTCATGATCCCAGCATCCTGGGATCGAGTCCCACATCGGGCTCCTTGCTCCGCAGGGAGCCTGCTTCTCCCTCTGACTCTGCCTTCCACTCTGTCTGCCTGTGCTCGCTCTCGCTCGCTCTCCCTGGCAAATAAATAAAATCTTTAAAAAAAAAAAAAAAGAATTTTGACTTGCACTTACAGTATAAGACTATCTCTCAAAATTGATCGGTAGAGTTTTTTATTCAGTTCTCTTTTTACCAAGGTTTTTCAATTCTATACTTGGGTAAGCCTTTATTAATGGCATTTTCTGAAAAATTTGATACATATCCACTGGTCATTGTATATGGCTAGTTATAGCACAAATATGATCTGAGAACTTACTATGTGCCAAAAGTCAGCTAAGATAGGCAAAATTCTCATTCTTAAAATCTTGCTCAGGTGGGAGAGACTGGACATCAGATAATAAATTTTCAGTTGGTGTTAAATCTAGGAAGAAAATCAGAGAAGATGATAGGATAGTGACTGGGTGGCTTATGGCCCTGGCCCATAGCTGTGCAAGATCTAATGATGTTTAAGATCAGAAAGCCTAATGTGGCCATTGCGCAATAATTGAAGAAGAGGGTAGTACAAGATAAATTGAGAGTCATAGGCAAGAGTCAGATATATTGGTCCTCACACACCAAATATAAAGAAGTTGCATTTACTTTCAATGTGATGGAAAGCCATCTGTGTATTTTAAGCCAGGAAATAACACAAGTTAAATAACATAATAACATAAGTTAAATCATGCTTTGAAGATCTATTCTGGCATCAGTGTGGAGAATGGGAACCAGGGCCAAGGTTACTCCATTGGCTCACTGAGTTGACCAGTGTGTGCATACACCCTAGTGAGTACCTTTAACTCCGTCCATCCTTCCTGTGAAAGAGTAAAACATTTTTCAGAAATTTTTGACACACATACCATGTTAATTATATTTTACAAACATATAGACAAAATTAAAACTTACTTTTTTCCCACTTAGAAATATTTGAATTTTGACAAATATTTGTTAGATTCATATTGAAATGACTTTTTTTTCAATATATCTAGTGTATATATTGAATATAGATATATTCAATATATCTAATGATATAATAGCAAACTATTTTTCAGGGGGAATTTTGATATGGAAAAGTGGTTGAACCTTTTTAATGTAACATGTGTTTGAATTGTTACATTGTTCCCAGTAATAGTATATAGTGGTGCCACAGGACAGGGCAATTTCCTGCCATCTTATGCGGCATTGTATTGGGCTGTGAGATCATGTCATGAAATCCACCAGTGTGATTTATAAGAACTTTTGCTCAATTTTGCCTGATGTCATATAGTAGACTTAAATAAGGACTGTGTACTAAATGAAGTATGACTCCTCTAACCCCAATTTGTTTCTGTTTATTTTAATTAAGATAAGGTAAGAAAATAATTTTGTCCAATCTGAAAGTGGACTTCCACTTTACTTGATCTTTTTTTCTTTTAAGAAATATGTTTTCCTTTAGGGATATTATTACTGACATAACTCTTCAGTTTTATGAAAATGTTTCAGTAACCTTGTGGTTTTTTTTCCCAAACCCTTATTCATAGTAGTTACAATAAGGAAAAAAACAGTTCTAGTTTCTAAGGTCCAGTAGAACTATATTTATTGATAGGAAAAAATTGCAAAGGACAGCATGCAGAAATTTTTATAAAAATTAGTCCCAAAAGATATTGACTGAAATTATTTTTGATATCTTATGTTTCAAAATAGGCTATAGAAAAACAGAAAAAAATGATGCAATTGAATTATCTTTACATGCATCACAGAATATCACTTTGGCCTGTTCTGTTCATTACAATGGAAAATAGAGCATTTGCACCACAGAAAGCCAGATTTCAAGATTAAGTGACATCTATTTATTTTCTATGCCCATATTCAAGGGGTGGAAAATTTATTCTGTAAACTTTCTTTTTAAAAATGGGTTATGAAACTATACCATGTTTTTTCCTCAACTTATACATCTGGACTCAGTAACAAAATGAAAAAGAAGTGTATCTGTTATCTAAGTTTCATTCTACAGAAGACTAAGATTTGGTGCAATGACTAGGTTATTGTCTAAAGAAGACACCAGACTCTTTGCATTTGATGTCTGTACCTAGAACTTAGTACAAGGATGCCTCATGCTGTCACGGGTCACACATATGTAGGCAAGGCCAGGACAACCGCTGGTCTCCTTTCTCACTCTCCTACCTGGTAGCTAACAGGTCTCACTTGCAGTTTTCAACACTAGCAGAAATGATGTCCGTGCAAGCCTATTTAGAGTCAGTGCACTGATCCCTTTCAGAAAAATGGCTCATGCCTGCCACTGCAGTGTAGCTCTGTGATGGCAGCGTTTAACTACTTGCTGATTGTATCTACAGAGCACCACCAGTAGCTCCCCAATATTCCCCATGGACTACAGCCAAGATGGAGGAAACCAAGGGGACTGAGCCTAGACAGCAGAGTTCCCAAATCATGAGCTGGAAGATGGTAATAACATACAGGAATGGAGAGACTACAGGGAATATCTCGAGCAACTCTACATATGACAGATGCCACTTGATACATGTAGTTTAAAAAGAACATAGTTAAATTCCATGTGCATGTGCAGCTGTTAAACTATTTCTTTGTCTTAGACAAATTCTAAATGCTATAAATGATTCTAAAAGGGACAATTTATATAAAATTAAAAAAAAAACAAGCCTTCAGAAAAACCATCTACAATATCAACATTTAGGAAAATAACGGTCAAATATTTGGTATACTTATGACCAGTAGTTTCCAAAAACATATAAATATGAATAGTATATACATAGTTCTGAATATAGAGTTATAATTATTTATGTAATTTAAGAAATAACAACACAGGCACTATTAATATTTGCCGTACAAATATTAATGCTCATAAAAACCCTGTGAGATAAGGACTACTATTATCTCCATTAAACAAATCAACCCTAATGTCTATCAATACGTAAATGGATAAACAAATTTTAATGGAATATTATTCAGCCACTAAAAGGAATGAAGCACTTATAGGTGTACAACACGGATGAACCTTAAAACATGATGTCAAAGAAACGAAGCTAGGCAAAATAAATAAATAAATAAATATAGAAATAAATAAAAATCACATATTATAAGATTCTTTTTACAGGAAATATCCAGAATAAGCAAAATGAGAGAAAAAGCAGGTACGTACACTCATTGCTTGTCAGGAGTTAAGGATAGGGGTGAATGCGGAATTTTAACTTGATAGATATGCAGTGTTTCTCTGGGTAATGAAAGTGTTTTCAAACTAGAAAGAAGAGATGGTTACAGAGCATTGTGAACGCACTAAATGCCAGTGAATTGATACTTTATTTATCATTATTATTTTTTTATAGAGAGAAAGAGAGAAAGGGGGAGAGGGGCAGAGGGAGAGAGAGAATCTAAGCAGGCTCCAAACCTAGTGCGGGACCATGACCCTGCACTCCATCTCACAACCTGCTATCAAGACCTGAGCTGAAATCAAGAGTCTGATGCTTAATCAACTGAGCTATCCAGGTGCTCCTCAATTGTACACTGTAAAATGATTAACATGTTAAAATGGTACATATGTTATATGAATTTCACCTCAATAATATATAAAAGAAAACTGAAGCACAGAGAGGTTAAATAATTTGCCCAAGGTCTTAAGGCTAGTAAGTTGTAGATCTAGGATTTAAGCAAAGGGATTCTATGTCCATATGCTATGTTTTTAAATATAGTGAGCTACTGAAAATAGAACTATATTTCTAGCTTTTAACTTGATTTTATTGTTAGCAGTTTCCTTCACATTAAGCAAATATTCCTATAATTTTCATTTGTAGAATACAAAATAAATGTAACTAGCAAACTTCTGCACTTAAAATCTGAGTTCTAATATAGGTAACTGCTTTTTATTCAGTACGTATCTCTCCCTAGAGATCTGGCATGATGACCCCCAGGGCAGAGGCAGCCCTGCCTGGGATTGTAACTCCTTTTGAAGAAAGAAGATAGAGATAGAGGGGAGAACACCTGACTTCCCCTACTGTTCCTTTTTCTGGCACAACAGCCCTTTTGGTTACGACAGTGTAATTAAGTCAGGATCTCTTATGTATTAGATAGAAGAGTCTGGGGCATTTCTAGAGATCTGGTTGGTTACACAGAGCTGGGTTGTTCAGATCAACCATGACTTTTCCTACCACATGAATGGCTGTATCAAGAAAATAAAGAATTTCCTTTCTACCCTCCATTGTCAGACACCAAGGTTTGGTGGTGGAGGTGTGCCTGGAGGAGAAGAAAGTACAGGAGGCACTAGGATGAGGGATTATTTCTCCAAATTCCAAATTCCTCTAAATTATTTGCAGCTAAAATGAGTGATCTAAAAATATCATTTAGTCAATGAAAGTGATTTTTTGTTTGTTTTTTAAATAAATATTTACCATATTGAAAAATAAATCCATGATACACTATTGGAAGAAATGGGAAGAAGACATAATTGTATAGGATATGATTTTTAAAAATAGGGGCAAGGGCAGAAAAAAAATGTTAAATATTAGTTTCCAAACAGTATATACTAAATGTTAGTCATAATTATTGTTTGTGAGGTGACAGTAGTATTACTTTTCACCTTATGCTCCTGCTTTTGTACCTTTAAAGATTTCTACAAATGATGGCATATTGCCTATTCAACTTATGAACGTCCTGAGAACTAATCACAAAAGAATAAGACAGATTCTCCATTTCACTAGGTTTTCAAAATTTGGAAAATTTCACTGGTTCACTTATGAATACATATTCAGGATGTGTCAGGCATTGCACTAGCCTGTAAGTGTTCAATGATGGGGAAAATGGATATGTCCTAATACTAAGCAAACTTACACAGATATTTCCTCAAATACTTTTCCTATTTCTTTCTCCTATCCTGTCCTACTTAATGACTCTTCATCTTTCTTTTCCTTCTCCTTCTTCTCCTCACCTCCTTCATTTTTTTTTTTTTTAGAGGAACCACCCCATACTTCAGCCCCCCCCCCCCCAAAAAAAAAAAAGGGAACACAGAGCCCCGGGAAAGAATGGGATGTAATGAAGTTGAGAGAGAGGTAGGGGCCAGACTATACATACCATATCCTTCCTATGATCAAAGAAAGGCTGTAAGGACAATGAGGAAGTACTGAAGGCTTTAAGCAGATAAAGTTTACATTTTGCAGAGATAATTGTGATTTCAGGGGAATAACGGATTAGAGGAGGAATAGTTTGGAGGTAGGGAGACAGAGAAGAGAGGCTGTGGTCCGAGAAGCGGATGGTAGGACTCAGGGGAGCAACAGAGAAAGAGGGAAGAGGACAATTCACTAAAAGTTTTCATGGTTTGGGCCAAAATGGGGCAAGTCTTCCATGACTCTCTCCCTCGGGCCTTAGACACAGCATCCTCATGACATAAATAAACCTGGGAAAGAACTGGGACAAAAGTTGGGCTTTTATTGATCCCCATTCCTTCTGACTAGAGATAAAGGTTATTTCTTATAATATTTTTCTGATATAATAACAATGTTATTGTTATTAAATCATGGTCCAAATATATTATTTCCCCTTCCTTTGTCTAATATTGCTAAGTCTAGCAAGCAATAGCTAAGATGCTATCCTTTCCCCTGTAGTAATATTCCTAAATATTAAATAACTGCAAAATTTCCTCTTCTGTTTTTGAGCTACAGATATATTAAGCATTTCCTATTCTTTCTTATAACCAGTGAGAATTTTAGCACTCGAATTAAGAAAAAGAGATTTAAATAATTTCCACCTATGTATAAATATATTTATACTTATTAATGCTTATAATGGTCTTGAATTGGTGGATTTCTCACTGGAAATAGTGAGAGCAAAACACTAGTTAGACCAGTTAATACTACATGTATCCAGCCATTATATTTAATTAGAAATCTTTTGACAAAGCCATGTAATTGACAAGAAATTCTTTTCACATGCATTTCACCCAAGGCTTAATTTTATTTTCTTCCTTGATTACACTGGCCCTGCAGAACATACAACATACCAGAGTCAAAGGTCAGAAATCTATTTTGGTTGAATTCCACGAATTTACTATAAAAGTTTTAAAGTAATGAAGAACTAAAGGAATACACTTAGCTTTTCATATTGTTAAATAATGAAATATATAGCTTTGTCTGGAGCTCTCACTTTTTTCTTATTAGCTTTCCACTCTCCCCCATACTACAATAATCTTTGCCTGCTTTTTTACCCGCCATGAACTCTGGACTGTTTAACGCCTAATACTCTGAACACGTTCTTCTTCCTGCCAGCAGAGCCACAAAGGCCAACTTCGGAGACACTTGATTTTCTACCTGAAGTGAGCTGAGCTTTGGAAAAGCTGAAAGGAAATCTGCTTTCCGCTCCCTAAATCTCAGAACGCAGAAAGAATGAAATGGGCACATGTCAGCCCAAAGACTGAAAGCAGTGGAGACGCCCCTCCCTGAGCAAGAGAATGTTCAAAAGACAGCTGCTAATGAAAAGCGAAAACAAAAAACAAAAAACCCCAACCAGACAGTTCTTCAAAACAAGACACAAAACATTGGAAAAAGAACATCAGGGGAGGAAAAAGTATGTGAACGCTTTCTAAAAAGAAGGTCCAAACCCAACTCCTAGAAGTAAGAATAGAGCAAAGCAGGAGATGGAATGAGATAGAAAATATTAACTGGGATAAGGAATAGCAAGTGTGAAGCGCTGAAGAGAGAAAGGTGATAAATTGTTCTTGAACTCGGGATTTTCCTGATACAGAAAATGAGGAGGCAAGTGGTCCAAGAAAGGGCGGGGAGAGGCTGGTGCCAGATCATTTACAGCAGAATTTCTCATTAAAAAAATTCATTAAAAAATATATTTCTAATTCATAGTGGACCAACACAGGGTCCTACCACCTAAAACTCATACACACACTGAGCCACATACAACTTACCATTTCTGGCAACATGAACTGGTCATACCTTTGCAATAAAACCAGTTCACCGACCACATATATAGATGTCACAGCACTGTCAGATGAGTATAAACATTTCTAAATACTTACTTTTTGCACTGATGTCACAATCTGGCACTACATTTTCGGTTGCACTGATGTAAGAAATTTTGTTTTTATTATAGGTCCAATGGAAAGATACAAAAGAGTTTTCAAAAGCTAAGTTTAGAAGATCTGCATTTTGAATCACAAACAACAGCCTGTAAAGAAAACACTGGACACAGCAGGGACAGGGTGTGTATAGTTGACTACTGTGAAGTGAGATATAAATGTTAGGTAGTGACTGTGAAGATGGATAGATAGATTCAAGATATATTTCAGTGTTGGTACCAACAGTGTTAATAGGTTAATGGGTTCTTCAACCGAGGATGAAGAAAGGAGTAAGAATGACTTAGAGATGCAATCTGGTATAACTGGGCGGATATCACACATGGAAATAGAGAAGACAGGTGAATGGCTTGGTATGGACATGAAGATGGTAGAATCAGGTTTTGTCAAACATAAACTTGTTACAAGAGCGTCAAATGGATGAAGAGTATCATTGGTTTAAAAGCTGATTTCTCTCCAGTTAGATGAAAACAAGATGTTCACATCCCTGATCCTAGAATTCTTAACAATCATCTTAGCAGTGCTTTTGATGAACTAATGAAGTCGTCTGATAATAATACTATTAAACTCTGGGCAGTTAACAGTTACCTGTGGGAAGATAAATTACTGGCGTGTCAACAGAGAGAGTTCTTAAAACTTACAAACCATCTCAAAAATATCCCATCAGTCTTTTTATGAATCAGGTTCATTTAGGTTTAGAAAAAATGGATTTGTATTTGGAGTTGTATTAGAAGTATAGATTTGCACTTGAATTTAAATGGCAGAAATGAAAAAAGTCTGGTGAAATACCAGACCTTATAGGAAAAAGTGCCAAAAAGGAGAAATAAAGACAAGTCAGCAATTTCCCTAGATTTCCAGAGAAAAACCTTTGAATTCATACTAATTAGTTTCAAAGGTCCTGGAAAATTTGACCCCAGCAACTGCCCTGTTGAACTTTGCTAAGCACAAATGCCAATTTAATTCTCTGGTTGGCTGGTGAGGACATAATAAGCTATCTCAAGAATTTCTAATTTACTAAGAAATTTTCTTATGGTACACATGATAGCATTAACTCAATACCACCAACAAATTCCCTGTTGTATTTTTACCAATCTTTTGAAATATTATCCTTGATAGTACCAAAATAAGACACATGGTGTCATGTCATTTGGTGTAGTTTAGGGCAAATTCTTGCTTCTGTTAGGTCTTTTCTTTATGAGTTTATTTGCATTCTGATAACATGTGAAGTTCATCATATAAGTCTATCTCTAGAATTATCTTTTCACTCAGACCACAGATTGGAGAAATACGCTCCAACCTTAAGCTTTAGTGGAAATGAGCACATAGTGCATGGTATATCCAATGCCCAAGACAGCCGAAATAATGTCAAGCTATGGTTATCAATTCTTTTATTTTTTTTAGTTCATATTACTCCAAGAAAAGAAATTTACCTCATTCTCTTGAGCTTCTATTTCCTGTAGAAGTTCTCAGTGCATAAAGCAAAGATCAGTTGTTTTATTAGGAAAAGACCATTGAAAAATATCATTCACTCTGCTGGCCCAGGGATTTTTTCAGAATGTTCAGTAGCAGAAACACATATCCTTGAGGATTACATTTAGTCATGGTTGAAGATCTAAAATATGGCAAATTTTTAATTTTGAGGACTAAGGGTTGACAAAGGGCCAACTACTTCGACTTCAAAGATGATGACAACAGCCAGTATTAATCATTGCTAAATATATTAGACATATCCCTTATTCCAAGGGAATCATATCTACCAGGTGTGGGCTTTCTTGGGAATATTACCATGAACTATATATTGGATTCTTTTTTCTGATTTATCCCAAGGAACAGAGTTATAATGATGAGATTTTGATCAGGGCATGAGCTAGTAACCTCACTAGCTACTAAATTCTAATGCCCATGGGTAATCCACTTAACAACTGAGATAGTATTTTTTACTCTTATTCCTGGAACAAATTCCCTCCAAATGTATATTGTGGATTCTTTATGCTTTTGAAAAAACTTGTCTACTAAATACAAATATTTCTCTCTGGGCAAGATTAGATTTGGCTGAGCTGGTATCTATAACTATCCAGGGTCTGTACAGCTATTATCCCTAATGCACCATGTGGTAATAACTCAGTCAGCTCTGTGCTTTCTAAACCAATCCTTAAACCCACTCCATCAATTTGTGTGTGTGACTAGTGTTAGTTCCGATTGCTTGCGAAAATCCCATGCTTTTCACTGCCTGTAGGTCCCAAAGCAGTAGGTACTGTTTGTTAAATCTGCAGGAGGATTTAAAGTATTGGTTATCAATACTCCACAGTTGTTATTGCTAACGAATGAGATTTTTTTTTTTTCTATTGTCAGGCTAGTTCTCCTGCAGATCTCAACTGGCAAATTTTGAAGGCATTGCTATAGATTTCAGTGCTCTGGGAATTTTTTTTTTCTCTCTCTAATCAACATAAACACCACATAACCCATCACCCCTCTAGAACTTCACCTAATATTTACAATGTGAAAGTGGACTTTTTATTTTATTTTATTTTATTTTAAAGATTTTATTTATTTATTTGACAGACAGAGATCACAAGTAGGCAGAGAGGCAGGCAGAGAAAGAGGAGGAAGCAGGCTCCCTGCCGAGCAGAGAGCCTGATGCGGGACTCGATCCCAGGACCCTGAGATCATGACCTGAGCCGAAGGCAGCGGCTTAACCCACTGAGCCACCCAGGCACCCGACTTTTTATTTTAAAATAGCACCAGTATCTCTTTTGATTTTATGATTAACCTAGTCAGGAAACCTCATACAGATTAGGATAAGCTGTTACCCCTGAAACTTTACTCCTACCTCTTTATCTTCTTACTATTAGTGGTTAAGCACATACAATGAGCTGGGCAGGTATTGAATCTCCACTATGTCCTAGGAATTAAAAAGATAAAAAAGACAGATGTCTGGACTTTAGTAGATGGAATAATCCATTTTTTACCAGGGGAGAGTGAAAGGAGGTGTTTGACTTAGACCTTGAAGAATTGTCCCAGATGCAGAAGGTGGAGAATGACTCAAGTTAAAGGTATAGAGGACACTTTTAGGCACACAGGCTTGAGTGATGGAATGTAGAAAGGGACCAGAGTGACCGCCTGGCTAAATACAGACAGGCCCATCTGGTAACCCACCTCGAAATATCCATAAGCCCTAACTAACCAATGGGCTACTTACAGTTAGGCACAGTTAACAAAAAGGAGAAAATTCCGTATGCTGCTATACCTCCTCACCTTCTCCCTTTGAAACCAGCCTCCACCCCTGCCTCACTGCAGACGGCCTCTACTTTGCGGTGCCGCCCACCACTCCCTTGCAGTGTGTTCAGTAAACTTCTCTCTCCTTTGTTCTCCTCTCCCCACCAGTGTCAGTGGCTTCCATCCATCATCCCCCACATTTGAGGGCCCCCATATGAGTGGGAGAGATACCACAAAAGGGAAATTATCTGAAAAGCCACAGAGTTGGGAGAAAGTATGCCCTTACTTCCTTCATGTGAGCAAAAATTCTCTTTCAGTGCAAATTTAAACTTAAAGCAACACATGTCGTTAAGAACCCCCTATTAGGTGCATGAGTTGGGTGATAATGTGAAGGATACTGTTTTTGTCCTAAAAAAAATAAAAAGAGGTATGATGAGATTGGATTTTGTGCCTGAATCATAACTTACTCTGAAGAATATTTGCGTGACAGAAAAATTACAGAGTCAATATTTCTAAGTAAGGGTAGGCTATTAGGGATACAAGGCGGTCACAACTTGTATTAATACATACATTAAAAAAAAAATCAGGGGCGCCTGGGTGGCTCAGTGGGTTAAGCCGCTGCCTTCGGCTCAGGTCATGATCTCAGGGTCCTGGGATCGAGTCCCGCATCGGGCTCTCTGCTCAGCAGGGAGTCTGCTTCCTCCTCTCTCTCTCTCTCTCTCTCTCTGCCTGCCTCTCTGCCTACTTGTGATCTCTCTCTGTCAAATAAATAAATAAAATCTTTTAAAAAAAATCAGAATAGTCCTGTTAGTCCAGAAGAAACATTATTTGCTTAAAAGTTTTCCCAAATACTGTATTTTATAACTATAGCAAGGTAGATAAATAATACATACCCATTCTCTGGGAAAAATCATTGGAACATAGTATGGACACCATATTGATAATGTGTTTGAGACTTCCTTTTCCATCAATATAACAAGAAAAGAAATAACATAAAATGCTTCATTTTTTTTTAAGATTTATTTATTTTTGAGAGAGAGCATGCACGAGTGGGAGGGGCAGAGGGAAAGAGAAACTCAAACAAAGCTGACTCCACATTGAGTGTGGAGCCCCATGTGGCGCTCGATCTCACCACTCAGAGATCAGGACTCCAGCCAAAACCAAGCGTCTCAGAGTCTGACGCTCAACCAGCCAAGACACATAGGTGTCCCATAAATGTTTCATTTTTTAAAAATATGAACTGAGTAGCTGAAGTGGTTGGTGGAGAATATGGCTATATATAAATGATTTTATTATTCATCCTAATTTCTACACCAGTAAGGAAATCGTCATTGCATTGTTGTTATAATTACAGTCTTTTTGAAAAGGCAGGATACTGTAAAGAAATGTAATGTAGTGAATAAAAGCCTGCAAAAGAGCCAAAAGACTATGGGAATGTACCTTGGTGATTATTTCTGAGATTTATGTTTAGAAGAGGTACTTTATAATTGTAACATTAATGCAGTAGTTTCTAGTAAGTTCAAATTTCGGATGAGGTTAATTACTCAACAAAAATTGTCCTTTTCCTGTTTACAAGCTTGTATCTTCATTTGTGTCCACAAGCCCTTTCTTATTTCTTCCATGTTGTTAAAACTGATTTTCTTTAACATTCTCCTATGACACAGATCAGCAAGGGAATCAGTTCTATTAAAGAAGATCTTTAGAATGAAATCAACTGTGGAATGTTTTACAAATGTGGTTCAATAAACTCCATATAATTTCAAAAGAAAATGATGCATACAAGAGCATCTTGGGAATTAGCATAAAAAACACTGCTTCACTTAGATTCCTGCAAGAAGGACCTTTGGGAGAATAGGACTACTTTTAAATAGCCTGATTGGAAAAAAAAAAATCTCTTACTGGGGTTCTAAAGAACACAATTTGCATATTAATGGAAGATTAAAGTGCCCATCAAGTATTCTGAAGCAGTTACTTTCTCTTGTCTATTTTGTTCTTCACATAAACATCTTTCATAATAAAAAGAAACTTGTGCCTTTGCTGCTATTTCAATGAGTCTCCAAGGCTTCCTATTACAATAGGACAGATTTTTTAAATGTCTAAAACCCTTGAATAAAGCTCTTTAGATTTTTATTTATTAACCCAATGAAAGGGTTACTTTTAGGAAAAAAATAAAACACTTTAGAAGAAAAGACATATCAGAAAATGATTTTTAAGGAAGACTCTCTCCACCAAGAAGATAAAAGAAAGAAGAAGAAAAAGAAAGAAAATATGTATAGCTAATAAATAAATAAAACCTCAAAAACTCTTCAAGTAAATGATACATATTTCAAAAATGAATTTTAGGTGTAGTTCCAGCAAAAAAGAAAAAAAAAAAAAAACCCACAACAACAACTAAAAAGAGACACTGATGTGTGGAAAAAAATCCTGCAGCATTTCTAATAGAGTTCCATTGTCCCCCAAATACAACTGTAGCTATGTATTTCCCACATTAGTTCCAAATAATGTTGTGGGGATATTCTCATAATAAAAGGTAAGTGTGGTTCCTCATAATTTTCCATAAAATTAAAATTTCAGAAATATATTTCAAATAGAAAGTGATCAAAATCAACATGAAGTTCACAATATAAGAGAACTGCTGTGTGTGCCAAGTTTTAGGCAGGAAACGAGCAGGATTTATGTATTTAACAACTGATGTGGGTAGTGAAAATAACATCGCCCCCTTCCTACGCCTCAGGCATTTCTGCTTCCTTTGGTTTGAGAGCTGCTCTCAAGTTGAAAGACCTGAGTGTGAGTATGCCTTTCTACTGCTTTATCCAGACCAGTCGTACTCAGTCATATGGAACACGTTTTTTTTTTTCATTGATTTTAATATAAACGACTGCTATTTTTCAGATATAGTCTCTAAGCTGAACAATTTATTTTTTAAAGAATAGCATCTTTCTGTCTCTTCAATTAAGAATGTGTGGGATAAAAGTGAATCGTATGTGGATTAGCTTTTCACACCCTCTCAAGGTCTTAAATGTGAAATAACCATTTCCATTATGATTAGGCTGGTATTGCCTTTCTATGAATGTATTATATGCACCCTCGGCTTGAAAATGATACCTTTAACAATGGACTTTTGTATGCCTTTTTGGTCTAGCTTTTCTGCTTTTAGTTCCTAGGCCTCTCTAACCCCAATGACAAAGGAGCGCGGAGAAGTGTGGGGATGACAGCTAAGAGAGCTTTGGAAAACTCATCTCACTTGACGGCTGTTTTCTCTCACTGTAAAGATGCTAGCAAATCTCCCTGTCTAGCACACAGCCAGAGCCAGGGCATTCCCTGGTTCCTGCCTCAGCAACCTGCTGCCACCCCAGCTGGTCTGAGGGCATTCTGAGCAGCAACTCTCAAGTTCTGGCTGAACCTCAAAGTTCCCAAATATAATTTTTGCTTGTTTTTTATTCCTAGGTCCTTGCTTGTCTAATTTTAGTCCTTGCACTTTCTTATCTTACCTTAAATATCTTAGCATTTTCTCCAGATATACGATGTGTTTCTCTTACTCAATTGCTTTTGTTGCAAGGTGTATCAACTATGTTGCCTTAAGAAAATAAAATAAAATAAAAATTAAGAAATCCAAAGAAAGAGGTTTTCTGCAGAGATATCTCTTCCTGTCTCTTTCCTTCTGATTATGAATTGCGTTGGGAAATTGATATAGTAGATGCAATATCGGTATTTTTAAGAGAAACCTTTGCATTTCTGGCTAGGAATTCTGAAGACTTGGAAACCATTGTTTGGAAAGAGATCTAACCAGCAGTGTTGGATGGTCAGGAAATAAAATGACACAGCAAAGGTGACCCCTACTCTCATAGTTACTTAGTGGCAGTTTTGTTTTATTTTAATATACCATACATTTTATTTGATAAAAATTTTCCATTATTTCATTAAGAAGTAAGAGTGGAAAAATTCCAAAATAAAATGTCAGGAAATAGCAGTGACTTGAGGGAGTCAAAGGTACAAAATTCCAGTTATAAAATAAATAAGGCATAGGGATGTAATATCCAGCATAGTGACTATAGTTAATAATGCTGTCTTGCATATTTGAAAGTTGCTATGTAAGTACATCTTGAAAGTTCTCGTTATAAGAAAAAAATTTTAACTATGTCTGTGATAGATATTAGCTAGATTTATGGTGGTGATCATTCTGTAATATACATAAATATTGAATCATTATGTTGAACACCTGATTCTAACATAATGTCATATGTCAATTATACCTCAATTCAAAAAAAGAAATAGTAGTAACTCTATTCATTAAGGACACTTTTATTTTGAAAAGAAAACCATGTTCCCTATAATTATTTTGGACATCTCAAATAATTTCCTAAACACCAAGGCCATTGGATTTGGTTTGCATCTTGTTTGGATTTAACTCATGTTGACTACAGCCATTGACTTGAAATTCCCATTCTTTGCCTTTCAAACCTTTGCCTTTATTTTCTTCTTGTTCATTCTCCCTTTTTGATTGCCTCTCCTTCTTTCTTTTACATCTACCACTAAGAGGACAATGACTATTACCAATAGTCTGTTTCTTGAGCACTTCCTGCCATTGTGAAGATATTATAGAACCGTGTAAGGAAAGTATTATATTACTTTAAAAAATGAGGAAGCAGCATCATAGAGAGTTTGAGTAACTTAACAAAGGCCAGGTAGATGGTGAGTGACAGACTTGCACCTAGATCTGGATGATTCCTGAAGCTCACCTTCTTGACCAGCATGCAGCAATGAGATATCTACCACTTCAGCTGCAGCCTATCTGGCAGTTATTGGGGTTCTGCACAGCTCTCTTCTAGCTTTTCTTATTTTTTATGCTACTTTACCCCTAGGTAATTTCATGTATTTGGTGATTTTTTAACTCGTCCCAGAATATTGCTGGCTTCCAAATAGAGAGTTTTTTACCAGACCTATCATAGGTACCTTGTGCCAGTTTTCTTGCCCACTGGGCACATCCATCCAGATGGTCCCCAAACCTAAAAAAAACATCCAGGAGTTTAAAATCCTATCTTTAAATTCACTACTTTTCCTGAATCTTCCAGTTAAGAAAGTAACAATAATGTTTACCCAAGTCAATTCCTTCATTTCCCCCTTCAGTCCAATAGATTACCAAATTACAAATTACAAATGCTTCTTTTTTTTTTTTTTTTTAAGATTTTATTTATTTATTTATTTGACAGACAGAGTTCACAAGCAGGCAGAGAGAGGAAGGGAAGCAGGCTCCCTGCTGAGCAGAGAGCCTGATATGGGACTCGATCCCAGGATGCTGGGATTATGACCTGAGCTGAAGGCAGAGGCTTTAACCCACTGAGCCACCCAGGTGCCCCTCTACAAATGCTTCTTAATGCTTAATGCTTAATGCTTCTTATATGTTATCTAGCTTTCCTTCCCACATCTACACTTCTGATTCTGGTTCTCCTTATTGAGAGACTGGACTACTTAATAGGGTTTTTTGTTTGTTCCCCTTTTAAGTAGGCTCCACATCCACTCTGAGGCTCCAATTCATGACGCCGAGATCAAGAGTTACATGCTCTACTGACTGAGACAGCCAGGCACCCCATCTTAATAGTTTCAGTGCTATAATAGCAAGCAATGTATACTATTGTAGAAAATCTGGAAAATGAAAATAATCAAAGAGAAGAAATCTGACATTACTTATAACTTTTTTATGCACAGAAAATTACTATATTCACTTCCTTCTAGCACTTGCTGTTGTTGCACATTAAAAACATAGGTTCTTGCTCTACATACTACTTTATAATTTTCTTTTACTTAATATGTCATTAACAATTTCCCCACATAATAATATTTTTCTGCTATATAATATCTAATATGAATTTGAGATTTCAATGTAAGGTTGTTACACAATTTGATCAGTCTTCTGTTAGATAAAATGCAAATCTTCATGCATTTGAATTTGAAGGCACATTTCTTATTGACTTTTCAGGTTATATCTACAAAGTGATGATAATGTTTACATTTTTTCCCTCTTTTCTTTGCTTTATTTTTCAAGATTTTTATTTATTTATTTCATAGAGAGAGATCACAAGTAGGCAGAGAGAACAGGGGAAGCAGGCTCCCTCCTGAGCACAGAGCCCCAGGCGGGGCTCAATCCCAGGACCCTGAGTTCATGACCTGAGCCGAAGGCAGAGGTTTAACCCACTGAGCCGCCCAGGTGCCCCTATATTTTGTTTTTAAAAATTAAAATGTATTCTTACAATAAAAGCAATAGACATTGATTTTGGATAGATCAGAAAATACATGTAAGTAAAAAAAAGAGAAAAAATTCTTATTTTCACATAATCCAAGAAAAATAATTTATATTTGACACATCTAATTGTGTAAACTTTATACTGTGTGTCACAAATGAAACCATTCTGTATATAATATTTTAAAAGTTCTTTTTTCAAATGTTTTTGAACATTTTCAACATTTTCAAAAAACATTTGTTTATAGGATGATTCTTAATGACTAAAGTACACATAATTGTGTAGTTAATTCTTTAATAAATTACTTAATGCTGAAAATAAGGAAGTTTGCAAATTCAAATCGTTGTAACTAATATTATTAATATCCAGATCTTCACAGATAAATTTGTGCTCACAGTCCTCACTATTTCTTTAACATTATTTCTGTACTTGGAATTATGAGTCAAAAGATTAAAATATTTTTAAGGCTTTTGATAAATATTTTCAACTTTATCTCCAAAATATTTTGAATATTTTCTTTCATCAGTAAAAGGGAGTATTGTTCTACTCCATAACAAAATTGATTCATTTCTTTTCTTTCAATTTTTTTAAAAAAATTTATTTATTTGCTAGCAAGTGAGAGAGAGACAGAGAGAGAGCATGAGCAGGGTGAGGGGCAGAGGGAGAAGCAGGTTCTCTGCTGAGCAGGGAGGCCAACCTGGAGCTTGATCCAGTAGCTTCCGGATCATGACCTGAGCAGAAGGCAGACGCTTAACCAACTGAGCCACCCAGGTGCCCCTCAAACTTACTTCCTTCCTTCCTTCCTTCCTTCCTTCCTTCCTTCCCTTCTTCTTCTTCTTCTTTTTTTATTTTTACAAAGTATATACATAAAAAAATCTCTGTAGTTTAAAATTTGAATTAATTTCCTATTAATTCAACTGAACATTTCCACATGGAAATTGGCTGTTAGTATTTGTTCTTTTTTTTTTTTTTAAGATTTTATTTATTTATTTGACAGAGAGAGATCACAAGTAGGCAGAGAGGCAGGCAGAGAGAGAGGAAGGGAAGCAGGCTCCCTGCTGAGCAGAGAGCCCGATGCAGGGCTCAATCCCAGGACCTGGGGATCAGGACCCCAGCAGAAGGCAGAGGCCTTAACCCACTGAGCCACCCAGGTGCTCCATTGTTCATTTGTTCTTATGGGTTGTATTCATCCCATAAAAATTGTATTTGAAAGTACTCTTTAAATATAAAATAAGTGTTATTTTAAAAACATATTACAAGTACTTTTCTCATGTTTGTTTTGCTGGTATTCAGGACACACTACTCCAAAAATATGGTATCTCAGCATACTGGATATCTTAAGCTGAAGGAATTTGAGAAAATGGCAGAAGCAGGAAAGTCATACTGACTTTTCCCCCTCCTCTCCCCTTGAAACAGGTAATAAAACCTTCAAGTGAGAGGTGATTCCTCTATCCTTGTCTTGGAAGACAAAGGGACACCTAGAATAAGCTCAACAAATAGGCCTTACGAAGTTTCCCCCAGTTTAAATAGCCTTACCTCACATTCCTTAAGTTATCATATGCCTTTATGACTGCCTTGTCTTCATCAAACCTGTCCTAAAATACTAAGATCTAACTGTTTTTTTTTGAGTCCTCATTGCCTTCTGAAAACTCATAACATTAGGTAAAGCTTATGTAGAGTAAATGTGTATGCCTTTCTGTTAATCCTGTAATCTCCCTACCCAGCAAAGGATCTTAGAGGGCAAAGAAAAACTTTTTTTCTCATACACACTCAAGATTCTTAATTTTGTAGATGTTTTTGATAATGTAGGTTAATTAAAAATACTATCAATCAAATAGATCTATTTTCATTCTGTTTTTTCCTTTGTTTTTTTATCCATAATAAGTCTACTTCCTCCAAATGGAGATAAATAAATGCTCACATTTCACCTTTTTACCCTTCCTGTTTAAAATGTACATAACAGTCATAAAAGTGTTATAAAAATGGAAAAGACAGTGAAGACTTTGATATTTTACCTTATTTACAAGCTAAAAGTTAGCCCACCCTAGTTATGTGAATTTGGGCAGGTAGGCAGAGTAGCAATCTCATTTTTGTGCCAGGCAGGGCGTCTTCAATGCCCAGGGGGGAACACAAAGAGAGGGAGATGATATTTACGTATTTTATTGGTTGGATTATAGGAAAAGAAATTTGCTTTTAGGGAATAAGAATCTTTTATAATGGGCAATTAGTAAGCTTGCCCATAACTGTGAAGGGAGACATTGTACCTTCCCTGGCAGTAAGCAAACCTGTCCTTTATAGGGGAAATTGTGTCCATATTCCAAGGCTATTTGTTACACAAACATCTTTTAAAAGATGGTTTGGGGGGCACCTGGGTGGCTCAGCGGGTTGAAGCCTCTGCCTTCGGCTCAGGTCGTGTTTCCAGGGTCCTAGGTTCAAGCCCCACATTGGGCTCTCTGCTCAGCAGGGAGCCTGCTTCCCTTCCTCTCTCTCTCTGCCTGCCTCTCTGCCTACTTGTGATCTCTGTCAAATAAATAAATAAAATATTTAAAAAAAAGTTAAAAAAAAATAAAATAAAAGATGGTTTGGAACTAAATGCCTTGCTTGAAAGAAGTGTTTAAGTATTACTGACCCAAGGAAAGTTGTCTCCAAATGATAGAAAATGTGTTAATAATCAACAGATATATAATGGATTATACTGGAAAACAAAATCTAGTTTATCTCTTGTATCTCCGGATCCCAGTCTTTGAACAGAATTGTGGCCATTTCTGTTAACTACAGTTTTTCTCATGATTGCTCTCATATTTCTAAATAGTACCTTTATGTTGTGTATTAATTAGAATATTCTAGGTTAGGTTGATATATTAGTAACAATCTGACAAATCCTAATTGATATAAAAAATAAATTTTTCTCTTCTAATATTTTTATGCCTTTTGTTTCTTTTTGTTGCCTTACTGAAGTGACTATGTCCTCCACTATTATGTTAAATGTTGCAAATGGGTTGGAAATATTCAAGATATAAACATTTAATATGAAGCTAACTGTAGCCAATTCGTGTTAAATTTGTCATATGCTTTTCTGCATCTGTAGAGATGATATTATGATTGCTTTTCTTTATTTTTTTTAAAAATAATAAAGAATTACATTGGTTTTCAAATGTTGAACCAATCTTCATTCCAGGTAAATTCCACTGGTCTTAATATATAATCATCTATCTATTTCTGGATTAATTTTCTAAAACATTGTTGCGCATTTAACTTCCTTTTCCTGTAATGTATTTGTTAGCTGTTGATATCAGGGCTAAAACATATAAAAATATTACTTCTTTCTCATAATTCTTTGATTGTTCTTAATTAAGTTTTTTTATAGAAGTCATCAATGAAATTATTTGGACTTAAAGTTTACTTTTAGGAAAGGTTTTTAAATTATGAATTGAATTTCTTTAATTAGTATAAGGACATTCACACTTTTTATTTCTTTTGATGTCAGTTTGACAAATTGTTTCTAATAGAACATAATTTATTTCATCTAAGTTTTTAATTATATTTGCATGAAATCATTTATAACATGTCATTATTACTCATTCATTTTAATTTGGGTTTTCTCTGTTCTTTTCCTCTTGTTTATTTTTAGCTGCATCATGTGGTTTTTTTCCCTTTCTCTCTGAGTGTGTGTGTGTGTGTGTGTGTGAACTTATCTTCAGAATATTTTCCATCCTTGTTAGGTTTGTCAGATTTAGCAAATATATACTATGCTTAAAGTGTAAGTATGTCACATATAAATTTGTCCTTTATCCTAATATTCTCTTTTAATATGCAATATTTAGAAGGTATCTATCCATTTTTTATTTAAAATTCACATATAACTAGGCATCTTATATTTTTTTCTGGCAAACATGTAGAATTACCTTGTGAATCTTGGGTATAAGAGTGGTCTTACAGAGAAGTCTTATATTGGATACTGTTAGAGATGTATGGGATTCAAAAGTCCTGATGGAATTTTTCTCTTAATTTCTATATTGGGGTTCCTATACAATGCAGATCTCACAGTCACATTTGGCCTATGTTTGGCTTCTATTTCTTACAGGTTTTTGTTTGTATTTACTTTCCACCCATAGCCCTGCCAACTTCCTGGTCATTTGGTTGATATGGTACTATGCTATTTATAGGGTACTTAATTGCAGCACCCTGATACATGCTTCCCATCTATATCCTCTGCCCCTTCAGTTGGGTGCTGGAGCTTAAGATGTCATTGCTCAGCCCATAGTCTGTGTGGAGACTCACGTAGACTCCCATGGCATCATCACACAATACATCTTCTACCTTATTTCTGTCTCCATTTCTGACTCCTGGATATTACCTTTATTTCTTTCAAAAGTTTGTTTTCTAGTAAGCATTTCTATGTATTTAGTAGAAGGAAAAACTTCTTCAGTGCAGTAGTACCTTATGTTCTGGTGTTGTTTTATTTTTTCTAAGCCTTGGTTTTATCATCATTATTATTAGATATAATAATAGTACTTCCTTTATAAAGTTGTCAATATTAACAGGATAATTAATACAGGGAAGTCATACAATATACCACCTGGCACAAATAATAAACTGATAAATTAATAAGGTTTCTCTTACCCTACTAAATTTTCTTCTACTCAATTCAGTTTTCTCTTTCAATACCTTTTGTAATTTTTTAATTCTGCTCTGGCAGTTTTCTTATGTTATTGCCACATTTCATTCAGGGTTTTTTTTTTTTTTTTTCCAAAAAATTCTTGCCTTTCAACTAGTTATCTTTTTATACTTTATAGTTCATCTTTGTTTCAGAGAGAGAATATTTTCTTGAATTTAAAAGACTATGAACAAATGTTATCTGAAATTTGCTTCCTTAGTATTTTCCCAAAGGAGATTCTCTTTCTTTTTAGTGCTATACTTTCTCCTTTTTTCTATGTTTTTTGTTTTAAAAATTATCACTCACTTATGTGTGGATTTAATTTCTGTTTATTTATTCTTGGTTTTGGATAAGTGCATCCATGTCTGGTAGATGCACTAAAGGAGAATGTCTGGATTCTTCTTAGATCATTTAAGTGTCTTCCAGAATCTTGTTAGAATGACCTCTGATATTTATAGAACTGCACACCAGTAATGTGACTCAGCAATGTCTGGAGAGAGTGTGGGTCTCTCAGAAGAATATATTTGCATATATTTGTTCAAGATTATTTCCTAATCATTGAAGTCCAATGCCTATCATAGTCATAGTTGTCTGTTGCCTTGATCTCCTTTCTCCTTTCTTGGCTTCTCTCTTTCTAACACCAACAAAAAGCCACTGTGCAGTTGTCTCTACCGACCTATTCAGGAAACTTGGTTGCATTGCTTTGCCCAACAAAACATGGGATACATTGTGTTTTCAAAGTCAACTATTAGGCTCCGTAGCTCAGGGGTTAGAGCACTGGTCTCGCAAAGTCAACTATTAGAATTTATTAGAATTCCATGAAGTATAGACCACACAACTAGGTGGGAAAGAAAGAAAACACTTTTTTTCATATTTGCTTAATGCTTTAGTTTCATTAATGTGTTAAGACAACTTGATTGATGTAAATATTAACATAAACTACATTTTTACAGTGTTTACTAACTTATCTCCTTCTATTTGCCTTGACTTTTTAATCTATCTAGCTCATAAAACTAAAAGTATCAATAGAACAGGAAGAAAGGGTTGACTGTATGTTAATCACAATCCTTTGACTTTCTACTATCTTAAATCAATTCCCATGTGGGAATCTTCAGTCTTTAATTTCCCAAGTAACATTTTAGATGGAGAAATACTGTGCTCTTCTTTTGGCACCTCTTTATATATTACCCTATTTAAATTTAAATTTTTTCTTCTTTTCTGTCATTTTTTCTAGGTATATATTAAATCATTCCATTAAAGGAGACTAATGCCATTATTTAAACACTTTAAAATTATATTTATATCAATTCAATATCTGAATTGTACCAACCTTATTTCATGATTTTGATCATGCCAAATAATATTCTTAATAAGAGAGCTATGGAATAGAGATACAGAAAGGTTTCACTTCTATAGTTGACATATTTTCTCCATTGAAATTTATTTTTTTAAATATCTTAATATAACAAGTAAAAATATACAGAATTTGGAATACAAAGCATATCACAAAGAAGAAAATTTCCACCCATAATTCCTCAAACCAGTGGTTGTCATCTTCATATAGCCATTTCATTTATTCCCTATGAACAGGTATAAATACATAGTTGGCAAAAAATTGGAGAATCATACAATATTTTAATATAACCTGATTCTTACACTAATAAGACACTTATTTCTATGTCATTAAGTATTTCTTTTCTGACATTGTTTTAAATGGAGGGATGGTATTTCATTTAACCAATTCCATATTGAATATATTTTAGGCTTTCTCCATATTTTTCCCATTTTAAACAAAACTGTCATGGACATTGTTTTTTAAACACAGATGTTATTCTTTCTTTAGGGAAAATTTCTCAAAATTAAATTGCTGGATCAAAGAAGATATACACATATAACACTTTTCATACATACTGCTTCATTTCCCTCCTGGAAGGATTACATCAACCTTGACTCCTACCAGTAGCCTTGTGCTAATTTTTACAAGTACACTCTGATCTTTTCAATGTAGAAAATGGTGCTAATAAATTTAGAGCTGCTCTTCAGTAAATTCAAAAGGAAATATCCGAGTTGGATATAAAGAAGTTCCTCTTTTCTAACTACATTTCCATTCCTAGTAAGAATGGGTAGGGGTAAGAGTGTTTACGTCTTACTGCATTTTTCCTGCTTTGTTGTAGCTCACAGTTCTTGTGTTTGGGAGATATACAAAAGCATATGATACTGTCCCCTCCATTATAAGGTCATTCAGTAAAATAAATGCACACATGCAGGGGCTCCTGGGTGGCTCAGTCAGTTAAGCAGCTGTCTTTGGCTCAGGTCATGACCCTGGGGTGCTGGGATTGAGCCCTCCATCGGGCTCCCTGCTCAGTGGGGAATCTGCTTCTCCCTTTCTCTCTGCCCCTCTGCCTGCTTGTGCTCTCTCTGTCTCTCAAATTAATAAATAAAATCCTTAAAGAATGTGCACATGCAATACATTAGACATAAATGTACATCAATATTTGATTAAAGTCTAATTTGTTTTCTAACATTAACATGATATGAATTCTAGAATACTGAAAGATTCTTATGGCACAGAGTAGATAACGCATAGGGGTTGTGCTATGGGGTTTAGCCAGATTTTGAAGGCTGAATTAATTTGAATAGAGTTGATGGACGTGGGCTTAGTATGAGCAAATCTTCAAAAATGGGAAATAAGAATGGCATATTCAGGAAACATAGGAATAGAAGGAAAGGCACTAATAATTACTGATTTCATATTATGTACTAGTGTCTACTCCAAGGACTTCATTAAAAACAACCATATTAGTATTATTATTCCTATTTTACTGAATCTCAGAGAGGTTTGATTACTTTCTTGCTCAAGCATATTTGCTTATGACTCACAAAAGGTTATCTATTCAAACAAACGGTTTGCCTTAACTCCTGCTCAGTTGCTATGTGATTAGATGTGTAGTTTTAGTGCTGAATTTCTTTTTCAGAGCCATCTGGGTTGAGTTTTTCTGTTTATGGCAGAGGTCAGTAATTTCAATTTGTGGTACTTAAGAAGTCACATTAGTTAAAATACAGAATACTATAGGAGACATGTTATATCCATTATATAAATGTAAGATACTAGGTGTGGCCTCGAGGATTTTTGGGTTACTTGGAGCAATTAATGCTTCTTATTCTTCATTTCTTTTTCTTTTAAGATTTTATGTATTTATTTGACAGAGAGAAACATAGAGAGAGAGGGAACACATTCAAAGGGAGTGGGAGAGGGAGAAGCAGACTTTGTGCTGAGCAGGGAGCCCCATGCAGGGCTTGATTCCAGGACACTGGGATCCTGACCTGAACCAAAGGCAGATACTTAACCAACTGAGCAACCCAGGCATCCCAGCATCGATCATTCTAAGCACGTGATATATGCCTCCCATTAGAAAGAAGAAATGGCGCTGGAGGAAGAGTCAGCAGCTGGCTTGACTTCATGCATCAGGGCAAGTCTAGATTAGTTGTCTTCATTGTAATAAGAGCCAGGACATTTTCTTGCAGTTAAAGTGTCAAGTGGAGGGTGAATGACCTAACTATTAATCAGAACCAAACCCATGTGTGTAGAATCAAGCTAGGTTACTAACAGTGCTAGAATCAGAAAACTACTACCAATATAAACCAGGATTCAAACCCAAGTATATTTATGCCATGTATGGCATAAGCCCTAGTATGGTTATGCCATACTTCTTCCACCCACTACGCTTTCTGAGAGTAGACCAGACTGACTTCTACAACATGAATGAGAACTAAGGGAGATAATGCTGGCAAGCTAAGCCAAGACCAAATTATGGAGATCTTAAATTGTTAAATTGAAATGCTGCAAACTCCTGTCTTGTGGGCCCCCACACTGTAATCTCACACTGTACTATTTTTCAAGTTGTTTGATCATTAGAATCATATAGGGTGCTTGTTAAATGGATTCCTTGGCTCCTTTCCACAAATTCTGATTCAGATGGTCTGGGAGGGACCCTGGAGCCTGAATCGCTAATGTGAGCTTTAAGTTATTCTTTGGAGAGTATGTTTGAAGAACCTGCCAAGTGTCTCTCTTGCTAGTGAGAATATGTTCCCTCTTTTATTCAGATAAGGACTCATTTATTGAACATTTCCTGTGAGGAAGGTGCTGTGGAAAATTCAGAGAGGAATCAAGTTGAATCTCCGCCTTGAAGAAATTTCTTTTGGTAACTGAAAGATACTTCTAGCATCTCTCTGAACTACTTATAATTACATAGCCAGCTTATTAAGGGACCTCATTATAACTTGATTTTTCTGGTTTTACAAAAGAAACACATTTAAAAGTACTGGTTACTATGCACTTGACTAAAAAAAGATTTAGGGTGTCTCTTTTGGTTTGTGTGTTTTCTATTATTTAATTTGGAATTACATTGTTCTGAAAATAAAATGACTATTATTAAATATCTAACCATAATACTTATGCTTCTATGTTAGTTTTGAATATGAAATACATAATTCTCTGAATTATTAAAGAAAGGCTTAATTTCAGCCAGAAATGGAAAGTTTCTGTTGTTTATCTATTTAACCAAGCCACTTGTATGTTCAAAACCTCAGTTTGCGAGATACTTTAGAAAGTGAGAAATACTTGAATTTTAAAATCAACATCTTGGCCCCAAAGCTCTTAAACCTTGATTACACACAAAATATGTAGAATTCAAACCTCTGTATTTTTATGCAAGCCCAACTCTGTAAGCGTGTGATAGCCTCGGGTTTCCACAGAGAGTATTCACTGGGGCATTCTCATCAAGCTGAAAGAGTTCCCAAAATGAATACAAGTCACCATTAAGATTGTGTCCACACATGCAAAGTTAAATTAAAAACTGTGGTAATGATATGAATATTCCAAGCCCCAAATAGCTTTGCTTGAAATATTCAGATAATTGAGGCAATAAACATAGATTCTAGTAATTAGAAGGGACTCACAAATCCTCTAATCTGCCTCATTTCATAGAGGAAAAGCTGACAGCTACTTTTTTTTAATTATAAGCCAAAAATACGCCTTTGCCTGAATTTATAGCTACCTTATATAAAACTTCTTTTAAACTTGAACTATCCAGATAATTTTCTCACTTTTTACTTCATTTTGCTTAAGGTCTTGGCCCCAACTCCCACTTTAATATCTGACATCAACAACTTCTCTTGGTGTCTGTAGCCTGAATTGAGAACACCACTTTTCTATCTTGAGAAATTCTGAAGCGTAGATTGGGCATGACTGCTTATAGAGTGTCATATGATTTGGAACCCTGGGTGTTAACATCCTACCTTTGAAACTTGTTATGTTCTCAGCATTCACCTTCACTCGCCTGATTTGAGCACCTTCCAGTTTATTCTTCACTATTGGCTTTTCTGTTCAATTTAGTTCAGTCTAATGTTCTTCTGATTTTTTTTCTTTCTAAAGGACAATAACTAATGCTCTAATTTAGAGGACTCAAGTACCATTTTTGCCCATTCTTCATCAGAGATTGCACTATTCAAGCACTTTGCTTTTTTTAGATGAATGCCCTAATTTGTTCCTGTTATACGGATGGGGAAATCTTAGCTCTATATTAAAAGGTCTCATCACCAGCCTCAGACACCTTAAAATATGGAATAGAAAGAAAGCAGCATTGTATGAATATATGGTCTCTGATTTTAGGAATGAAAGCCCACAAAATAGGAGGTCAAAATTAGCTTTTTTAAAATAGATAACCAAAGGGAACCTAAATAACATTTGTGTGTACAAAAATGGATAAACTGGAAATTGCAATTTACTAAAGTTTTGCAAATAATATGAAGGTGTATTTGAAGTCAAAAGATATAGATAAGTAAATGTAGTCAAGGCTTAAGGAACCCTTTGTAAACAGAAAACTAAAGAAGTTTGGAAGTATACAAGTTGTACTTTAAATTATTTTAAAGTCTATTTTCTTGACATCAAGTTTTACATGACAATGAAATAACTTTTTGTCTAGCATTAGAACATAATGTGAAAATTCGACGACATTTGGCTAAAAACAAGTTCAAATATATGTCACCTGATAACTTAAGCTATGCTTGTTTCATTAAATACACAGAGGAACTAAGAAAATTTAAGGCTTTTCTCGGTAATTCCAGTCCTACAAGCAGATCATTCAGTTACAATGAAGGATCAACTGTATTTCATACTAGAAGAGGAAAGTAAAATTTACTAATCTTTTTTGTTTTACATATTTAGAAGATGTGAGCTATAAATCAGATCTCTAATATTTCATAGAGTTTATTTTTTTCTTTTTTCATTTTTAAAATTAGGATATTTGACAAAAAGCAAAATATAGACTTTAAGCGTAGAATATAATAAGCTTTGGCAGATACATACATCTCTGTAAGGCCCATCTCTGTCGAGGTATAGAATATTTTCATTACCTAAGAAAATTCTTGACTTGTCTTACCTCTTTACTAGTCAACCTGCTTGCTCAGACCAAAGAGGCAATCACTGTTTGGAGTTTTTAAGATTTAAATTCAATTAATCATATAATGTATTACTGGTGTCAGAGGCAGAGGTCAGTGATGCATCAGTCTTATATAATACCCAGTCCTCATTACATCATGTGCCTCCTTAATGTCCATCACCCAGTTACCCCAGCACTCTCCTCCCCTCTAGTAACCCTCAGTTTGTTTCCTAGAATTAAGAGTCTCTTACAGTTTGTCTCCCTCTCTGATTTCATCTTGTTTTATTTTTTTTCCCCTCTCTTCACTGTTTTGATTTTTCTCACCATTGTTTAGTTAGCTATTCCATAACTTTATATAAATGGAAACCTATGGTGCATGCTCCTTATGTCTGGCTTCATTCATGGGGTCTGAGTACCAACTTATACATTTCTATTGCTGAGCAGTGGTCCTTTAAATATACCACAATTTAGGGAAGGACATAAAAACCCCCAAAAACCAAAATGTAAACCTTAGTTCTTATGAGTAAGGTTCTATGATTACTTATCCGTCTTGTTGGTTACAAATAATTAGGTATATTTTGTGGGGGTAAATTGCTAAGAGTGAAATCACTGAGTCATAGGGTAGGTGCATATCTAGCTTTGTAAGAAACTTCCAAATAGTTTTCTAACATGATTGTACCACTTATCATGTCTACCAACAATGTCAAAGAATTCCATTCTTCTTCAACCTTGCCAAACCTTGTGTTCTCAATATTCAATAGCTATTCTAGTGAGTAATAGGGGCATCTTACTGTAGCTTCAGTTAGCATTTCCCTGATGTCTGGCTTTTTGGTCTTTAATTATTCTTAAGTTGTTGAGTTTCTTTATACACTCTGGGTAGGACTTGTTTTCCATCTACATGTTTTGCAAATATTTTTCTCAGTCTGTGATTTGCCTGTTACTTTGGTGAGAAGTTTTAAATTTTGGCACAGCCCATTTTACCAATTGTTTTTTTCCCTTTGTTAGTATTTTCTATTAAAAAAATTGCCTAGCCAAGGCCCTGAAGGTATTTTCTTTTGCTTTATTCTCAGAGGTATTAGAATTTTAGCTTATCTTTAGTGTCATTTTGCTTTTCTCCCAGTGCTATTCATCAAAAAGCTTTCTTTCCCCATTAAATTGCTTTGGCACATTTGGTAAAAATCAAGTATTTTGTAAACATAGGTCCATTTCTGGAGTTTGTATTTGGTTCCTTTTATCTGTTTGTCTATCCTTAGCCCAATACACACTGATTTGATTACCATAGCTTTGTTTTAGTAAGCACTGAAATTAGGTTGTGTAAATCCTCCAATTTGTTCTTCTTTTCCAACATTGATTTTTTCCCTCTAAATGCTTTGAATTTCTGTATACATTTTAGAAACGGCTTGTCAACCATGCAAATTACATCTGCTGCAATGCTGATTGAGATGGCAATGTATCTATACATCAATTTGAAGAGAACGGCTATCATAACAGTACTAAACCTTTCAACTCATGGCATATTTCTTCATTTATTTTGGTCATCATTTTTTTCACTCTTGCTTTATAAATTTAGTATTAAAGTCTTGAACAGCTTTCATTGGATTTATTTCCTCCTGTGTGCATGTACTATTACTGTTAGTTATTATAAACAATGTCTTTAATGTTTTATTTTTCACTTGTTTGCTACTAAAAATAGAACTGATTTTAAAACATTGACATTTTTTGGTGATCTCATTAAATTATTTGGTTCTAGTGATTTTTTTAAAAAATTAATTACAGGGGGCTCCTGGCTGGCTCAGTCAGTTAAGTGGCTGACTCTGGATTTCAGCTCAGTCATGATCTGGCGGTCCTGGGACCAAGCCCTGCAATGGGCTCTGTGCTCAGCAGGGAGACTGCTTGGGAATTCTCTCTCTCTCTCTCCTCTCTGCCCCTCCCCCCATTTGCACACAATTGTGTGTGTGTGCATTTTCTCTCTCCAAAATAAATAAATAAAACTTAAAAAAAAATTCTTACATAATTTTTTATGTTAACAGTCATATTGCCTGTGAACAAAGAGAGTTTTACTTCTTCCTTTTCAAATTTTATGCTTTTATTATTGGTCTTTATTGCATTGTGAGCTTATTCTAGTAGATAGTTAAATAGAAGTAGTATAGAGAATTTCTTTGCCTTTTCTCAATCTTATGAGGGACATATTTAATATTTCACATTAAGTGTGGTGCCAACGGTAGATTTTCACAGATACCTTTCATCTCACCGAAGATGTTTCCTTCTATTGCTGACTTGCTGAGATTTTTAAATCCTTAATTGTTGCTGAAGTGTGGCATATTGTTAGATCATTTTACTGCACTGACTGAGATGAGCATTTTTTCCCTTTAATCTGTTAAGGCAGTAAATTATTTTGACTGATTAATTATTTTTTGTATGGTGAACTTACATTGTACTTCTAGGATCAACCGCACTTTATTGTGTGATGTGATCCTTTTTAAATGTTGCTGTATTTTTTGCTACTATTTTATCAAGACTTTTTGCATCTGTGTTCATTTTCATGTAAATGCTTTTCAGTTTGTGGCACCAGGATTCTGAGTTGTGAAGTATTCTTTCATTCTCTATATTTTGAAATAGCTACTGTATGTGTTAGTATCATTTCTTCATTAAATGCTTGGTAGAATTCACCTGTTAAACCTTTATGCCCTAGAATTTTCACTGTAGAAATGCTTTAATTACAAAAATATTTAATACAAATGTAGGAATATATAGATTGTCTATTTTTTCTCATATCAATATGTTTAGATAATTAGTGTCTTTGGAAGATTATGTCCATTTCCTCTAATCTCTCAAATTTATTGGCATAAATTTTTTCATAATATCCCTTATTATCTGTTTTATACCCATATTATTTATTATATTGATGGATCCTTTATAATTTCTATTATTGATAATTCTTTTTGTGTGTGTGTGTGTCAGTTTAGCTAGGGGCGTATCAGTTTTATTAATCAATTCTAAAACAAACCTTTGCTTTTATATATTCTGTCTGTACATCTTCCATTATTTTGATTTCTGCTGTTTCAGTTATATGCTTCATTTCTATTTTTATTTTACCCTTCATTTTCCTTACTTTGAATTGTTCTTCCTTTCATAGCTTTTTAAGGTAGAAACTTTGACTTTAAGCCTTTAATCTTTTGTAACATATTTTCTATATTTTCCCAAGTTCTGCTATTCTATGTGCACCTTATAGATTTTTTTGTTTTTTGATTTTTAAATTACTATTAATTTTCAACATCTTTTAATTTACTTGGGATATTTTTTCCTCTGATCCATAGGTTATTTGGCAGTGTTGCTTTTTTTTTTTTAATTCCAAATATTCAGAATTTGCAGATCTATTTTTGTTATTAATTTCTATTAATTCCATTGAAGCAGAGATTATGCTCTCTTGTTTCAATCCTTTAAAATATACTGAAATTTGTTTAATGGTCCAGCTTATGGTCGATGTCAGTGAATGTTTCATGGGGACTTAAAAAGAATGTGTATTCTGTATCAGTAAGTGTTGTCCTTTGTGCCAATTAGGTCAAATTAATTGATGATGTTTTTCATGTTTATATCTCTACTTTTGTGTCTGCTAAATATTAAAATCTCTAACTATAATTTTGGATTTTCTGTTTTTCCTTTAATTTCTTTTGAATTTTTTGCTTGATGTATTTTCAGGCTCTCTTATTAGTGCACAAATGATTAGGGTGACTTTGTTTTAATGGTGAATATGCCCTTTTAACTTTAATGTTGGTAACATTTTATACTTTGAACTTTATTTGCTATATATACTACTCTAGCTTCTCCAGCTTGCTTATGCTTATGACCTAGGTTATATGTCTTCTTTATTCTTTGATTTTCAGTATTTGTATATGTGTACCTTCAAAGTCACTTACTTACAAACAGCATGCATTTGGATTGCTTTTAAAATCCACTATGACAATTTGTCTCTTAATTGGAGTGTTTTATTAATTTATATAACTGTAATTTTAGTATGGATGGAATTAAGTCTACTAGTTTCTGTTTATTTTCTCTTTGTTCAACTCAGACTTTGTTACCTTTTTCCTCCTTTATTGCTTTTTCTGAATATACTGACTTCTTTTACTATTCCATTTATGTTGCAAACAACATGAATTCTGTTTGAATTATCTATTTTCTTAAAGAAATAAAGATACAAAAAAAAACCTTCTTTTATATTTACCATATTTTTACTATTCTTACATTCTTCATCTTTTGTGTAGGTCTTTTTCTCTGTTGCTATGTTTTTCCTTCAATCTGAAGAACTTCCATTAGAATTTTTTTCTTAGAAATTTTTTTCTTAGAAACTGGCAGCAAGAGAAAGAAAGGAATGTACATTTCTGCTCTACTACTGACAAGTTTTCTCAGCTTGTGCTCATCTGGAAATGTCTTAATATTGATTTTATTTTATTATTATTATTTTTAAAGATTTTATTTATTTATTTGACAGAGAGAGATCACAAGTAGGCAGAGAGGCAGGCAGAGAGAGAAAGGAGGAAGCAGGCTCCCTGCTGAGCAGAGAGCCCAACGTGGGACTCGATCCCAGGACCCTGAGATCATAACCTGAGCTGAAGGCAGTGGCCTAACCCACTGAGCCACCCAGGCGCCCCTGATTTTATTTTTGAAAAATATTTTCACTAGGTAACCTAGTCTAGGTTGACAATTTTTTTTTTCTTCAGTAATTTTAAGATTTCTTCCACTGTCTTTGGTTTGTATTGTTCCTGATGAGAAGTCAACTTTTGTCTTCTTATTGCCCTGTTTAGAATTCATCGTTTCTTAATCTATGTGTTAGATAGATCTGTTTAGTGTTATGAAATGCTGTGTTTTTTTTTTTTTTTTAAGATTTTGTTTACTTATTTGACAGAGAGAGAGATCACAAGTAGGCAGAGAAGCAGGCAGAGAGAGAAGGGGAAGCAGGCTCCCCACTTAGCAGAGAGCTTGATGCAGGGCTTGATCATGGGATCATGACCCTACCCGAAGGCAGAGGCTTAACCTACCGAGCCACCCAGGTGCCCCATGAAATGCTGTTTTAATCTAAATCTACAGTTTTCATAAAATTGACTATTTTTGTTCCGGTGTGGTTATCTTTATGTTTATCATTCACCTGGTTTATTGGACTTCTTGGATTTTTGGGTTCAAGTATTTCTAATATTTGGACAATTTCAGTGATTATTTCTTCATATTGTGTTTCTGCACCAATCTCTTTCTCCTCTCCTTTTGGGACTTTGATGACATCCATGTTGGACTTGTTGATATTGTTTCACATGCCCAATATAATATTGGATGTTTCTATCCTTATGTTTATTGACAGTTTGGCTTTATATATTTTGAATCTATATAGATTCAAATAGGAGCACAAAATTTTAGGATTTTGCTATCATCATGCTCTGTTATACTCCATCATGCTCTAAATCAAAACTCAGCTGAAGCCAAAGTCTTGACTGAACTTTAAAATGTTTTACTGGGCCCAAATTTCTTTTCCCTAGAGTAAAGCAGAAATATGTGGCCAGTACTCACAGCTACATTGATCACTGCTAACTTGGAAACATGAAATTACCACCTATTTGATGCTGTATATGACTGTGAGTCATTGAGCTCTACCTTCTACCATGCCCTATGTACTGGTTGAAAAACCTACAATAGTTCATTTACCCAAGTCAAGCTTCAAATATCATAGTTTTACAGTATATAGCAGAGCCTTAAACACTTCTCTTTGTGCTCTCCTGGTTGAATTCCAAATTGTAGTAGTTCTCTTTTGTTTCTATTCTACAGAATTTCAGTTTTGTCATTGCCTATTACTTAATTCCCAACATAAATACAGGTTTGAGGTATGAAAACATTCCTTTCTTTCTCTTGCTGCCAGTTTCTAAGAATAGTCTATCTCTGTTGTCCTTGTGTTTTCACTGCTCTTTTCTTTCTTATCTAGTTGTATTGCTCAAGGTTCAATTTTTCTTCCTTTCCCTTATTATTTTTTTTAGAGATTATTATTATTTTAAGCATTTATTAGGATTTATAAGCCCTTGTGTCTTTATTTTCTAAATTTCTACTGCAAATCACTACATATTTACTAGATTTTAGACCTACGTGTTCTGTCATAATCTATATCCCAATCTGTCTAAAACTGAACTTAAGCTGTTCCTGCCAATGTTCTCTCCACAGTTTCTGTCTGTGGTATCACAATTTCTCAAGTTGTTAAGTTTTAGAATCTTATATTGCTCATTAATGCCTCCATTTTCTTTTTATTCTCATAAATTTTCTGGCTTATTCCTAATAATGCATCTTTTTATTCTCTACTTTGCTCTTCATGTCTGGATTATCATAATGTCCAATTTTAAAATCAAGTACAGATTTCACATCCTGAGTTAAATCCCAACTTATTTTCTCAATTTGATTTCTCATTTTCCATTATATAAATTCTTAAATCCTAATGGACTTTTCTATAAAATTCCTTCTGGTGATTCTGTACACTTAAATAGGTATAGTTTATTCAATTGGACTCTGCCTCCTGTGAACTCACAGAAATTATAATCTGTTCTGTCGGTCATCACTATGTACTACCCAATATTCTCTAGCTTTTTAAGATCATGTGATGTTAGTTTTTGTTTTTATTAATATTTCATGTACATATGGCCTCAAAGCAGTATAGTCAATGCTAATTATTATAACTGATCTTCCTTTTGAGCACCAAGAAATTACAACACAAAGCTTGACACAGTATTTTTCCAAATATATGTGTTGGTTATGTATTAAAGAGTGAATGAACTAAGAATTTTCCGTCGTTTTTTTCTGTACAAGGAGTTACTGGTGACCAAAAAATGACTGTGCTTTATAAACGACTGACCATTCACCTTGAGCCAATATTTTTGCCCTGTATTCTATGGAGACTATTTACTTGAGAGCCCTGAAATAAGTGAGTAGTTCATCTTATTGATAGTGTATTCTAAATCAAATGAAGCATTTACATGATAAGTTATGGAATAATTTGGGTTAGTCCAGTGGAAAACTATAGGGGATATTCAGGGCTGTTTATAAGTAAACCAACCTTTCCTTTCTCTTGAATAAGTTTTAATTTCCAAGTCAGCAAGACTTGTTCAGTGTACCCAGTGGTTGTGTTATGAGATCAAAAGAAGTCTGTTACATTGCACCTTGAAATAGATTAAAAATACATAAAAAGTTTTCCAAAAAAGTCATATTGCTGGGATAATTGATCAAATTCAATAAATAACATAAAATGCATGTTTACATTTACCGAAGTTCAGCAGTTATTTTCTAGGATACATGAGGAGTCAGTTTTGTCAGTTATATGGTAGAAAAATCATTATGGCAAATGATCATGAATTTAAAAACAGAAGCATAATGCTATTCATTCTACCATTATGAACAATTCCTCAACTATTTCTATCTTAAAAGAACTTAGAAGAGTCAAAATTATTCTGCTTATTTTTTTCCCAGCAATGTTTAACAAATACTTGTATTAAATTCTTCTTGCCCCAAAGTAAAGAAAATTCTAATACCTTTCTACAACTTCCACACATAACTAAAAAAATGACCAGTTAATGAAAAGGAGCTCACTTAAACACTGGTAATTGATTTAGAATTAAAAACCTCCTATTACTACAGGTATTTACAACCACTGTTAGGTACATTTCATTTTAGATTTTAATTTTATCAAAGAAAAAAATTTCCTATTTGTTCAGGGTTTTAAGTTCAAAATAATCTTAAAAATAATTTGATGGGTATTTTTTTTTAAAGTATAATTTCTAAGGGACTATAAATTCCAATGTTAGATATAGTATAGCTCTATACAACCAATATAAAACAAATTTAAGATAGCCCATACTTTGTTTTGACCAAACTGTCAAAGTCATTTTATCAAATTTCCTCTATTGTATGACCATGCAGTTTTGCCTGGAAAAGCCTATATAGCTTGTACCTTGGTGCATATAATTTTAAATCTGATGAGTTCTGTTCATTTGTGTTCTTATCTGTAAGAACATGGACTTGAAATAGTACAGTTATACGATCATTAAAATAGATTTTAGAGACTGCAACTTTCTTATTCACTGCTATTTCTCACAATATCTGACATAACAGGCACACAATAAGTACTTGTGGATTGAATATATGAAATATCTGTCTTTTCTGCTAGTATTTAGAACTTAATTGTGAAATAGTAGTTGACATCTTACTGTTGTTACTGCCATTTTGTTAGCCTTGTTTAATGTAGCTTTTCATAGCCATTCAGTGCCCAGCAGAAATTGTCGTTTAACTTGGGAGATGAGGCTTTAAAGGGCAGACGAAGAAAGAGAATGGGGTCAGGATGGTCTGGATGTGGTTCTGGATCACTGTGCGTCTCTTGGCAAATAATTTAACATCTTGGAGTCTCTGCTTCCTCATTTTATAATGATAAGTCTGGATGTCTTAGGTCAATTTCAGACCTAGAATTTTATGGGTCTATGTTCTGGACCCAATTTTTTAAGTGTCTACAAATAATTCTCTAGGATTCCTACAGTTGAACTATTATAGTTCCTCTGCCTATATAGAACTACATAGAACCCACTGTGTTTGGGACTTATCATGAATAAAGGAAGAGGTAGACACTGACCATGATCATGCAAACAGATTGCTTTTTAGTTATCTTTTTTTTTTTTTTTTTAATAAACATATATTTTTATCCCCAGGGGTACAGGTCTGTGAATCACCAGGTTTACACACTTCACAGCACTCACCAAAGCACATACCCTCCCCAATGTCCATAATCTCACCCCCTTCTCCCAAACCCCCTCCCCCCAGCAACCCTCAGTTTGTTTTGTGAGATTAAGAGTCACTTATGGTTTGTCTTAACACTGATTCCCTTAGCACTGTCTGCTACAGGTGGGTTTGCATGATAGAACCAATGACATGCATTTGTCATACCTGGATTGGCTAGCATACCCCTGTCAAGTCTGAGAGTCAGAGAATGTATGTCAGGAGGACTGTGTGTATTTGCAGAATAACCACTATCCTGATTGATGTTGTTAGCAGTTCACCCTCTTGGAAGGAACATAGGGTTGCAGAGTGTTATAGACAAACTGGAGTATTTGCCAGAAATCACTGACAAGGAGCAGTGGCTATGGAATGATTTTTTACTATACTTTGATGAGAGTGAAGATTTTAATTGGATGAGGTGGTATTCAGCTATTAGGCACATTCTTTGCTAGTCTTATTTCAGAGTTTTATTAAATACCTTAATTAGGGCCACCAGCAATCCCGTCATTGTAATAAAAATGCATACCAAATGCTGATTTCAATTTTGCTGTATCCTATATTGAGAATTGCTACTAATTTGCCCCCCCCTTTGTTTTGCAGATTTCCTAGGGATTCCATTAAAAAGTTATTTCTAAGACCTAGTATTTTGGGGCAATCTTTTTTCCACTGGGGTAATTATTTTGCATGCATTAATTCATTGAGTTTTCATAACTGAGGAAGTTTAGCAAAGTAACTTATCCAAACTCTCAGAGGAGAACACTGAATTCCTACCCAAAGACCTCTGAGTATCAAACTGAAGCTGTTATTAATAACGAAGCTTCATATCTGCAGCTTTTTGAATGTCATATCCTTATTGGATGTGTTTGATTGGATGTGTGATTATAGCAACTGCACACTGTGTGCCTTCTGTGTCCCCACATGACTTCAGTGCAGCCGTGGTTATAAAGTGCCTCTGCTAGTGTTGCACAATAGGCCTATATTCTGAGTCTCTCTGCTTTGCTGCTCAAGGCTTTCTCCAAGACAGAAGAGGCTGGTCAACCTGTACGCAGGTCCAACTAAGAAGTACAGAAAAGATGATGCCACTGGAAACAACCCTCAACCAGTGGTGTAGAAGTCAATAGATGATTTCAGCTTCTGGTGGAACAATTCTGAATCACACTACTCATGGTGTCTTTGAGGGTTCCCAATGGTATTGAGCCCTATATTTGTCCACATTGCTAACCTGCCCATTACAGGTACCCTTAATTGGATTCTCTCTTTTCCCTGCCTCTCTCCCCACTTTCTCACTTTTCTTGCCTGGGAATTTCTCCCAAATAAATGACCTGCATCCCCGCCCTTGTCTCAGGTTGTGCTTTCAGAAGAACACAAACTAAGACAGTGGTTATTATGTTTTATGAATGCCTGATTGTTAACTCTGGTAGTATATATTCTAAGTAATAATCCCTCTCCACTAGTTACCAAGACCTATTGATCTTTTTCTTCTGAATGTCACTTTCCTCTTCCCATAGCCCACCTTACAGCCAAGACCTTCATCATATTGTTTCATACTGTGTTGGGCTTCTATCTGGCATACCCTCTCCTACCATCCAAGAGCCCTTACAGACTAATACCACATCTATTTTCCTCCAGTGTTGATTATATCTGTCATTCCCCTGTTAAAAACCTGGAATTAGCGTGAGCAATTTATCAAGTCCAAATTCCTCTGCCGACTTTCAAATGCCTTTTCTTCACAAAATTCTCCAACCCTGATAAATTCTATTGATTATCCATGTCTCTAAATTCTTAGAGCACCCATAATCTTGCCATAGAATTTAACATGTTACCTTGTATTGTTCTTACATTTTTATATGTTATCTTGGCCCACTGAACTACAGGGTCCTTGATGCCATAAACCATGCATTTTCCATAATCTAGCACAGTCAGAGGCACAAAAGCGCTGGTCTAGAAATATTTTTCAACTCAAAGATCATTCATTCTTGGAGATTCCTAAAGGGGGAAGTATCTATCTGATTTTTCAGATACATGTTAGGACAAAATTAGGAAGGTATTTTAATTTGCTTAGATTCTCAAAGCAAGCAACAAATAAAGAACAGTTCTTTGAACTCGAAGTTCTAGAAAATGATTGTTGCTATTCTAAGTGGCAAAAGTCAGCATCAAAAGAATGCAAGATTTGCATGTGCTTTTAAATCTAGAGCACCGTTAAATATTTGACCTCAAGGCAATGATAGAAAGGAAAATGAAAGCCTTCTCATAGACCCCCTGAGGACTTTTACATCTTGCAGCAAATTATTTTTAGCCAGGATGTCACTATTGTTTTGTCTCATTTTAAAGACCTCTCTCAGTATGTCTGTGGAACCATATCTTGAGTAATATAAGAGATTCTGGAGAGGGAATGATTGCACATTTTTAAACTTCTCCCTCAATATTATAAAAGTTACATTTTCTTTTGGTCTAACTTTTTTTCAAAATTTAGACCCTGTTAGGGGTTTATTTCTTTCTAGAAACACATAAAATACACTTGTTTAAAACCAGATAATAATACTAAAGTGTGGAAAATTCTAGTATTTAAGATACTAATTTGTTATATTCAAGGGGGAGTGTGTGTGTGTGTGTGTGTGTGTTTAGAAGATAGATGGGGGAAATACTTCTACAAAGTATCTGAAACTTGAAACCAAAAGATTTAATTCCCTTGGAATTATGTCCAGGTGTTTTACCAGGCTGAATTTTTATAATTACTTAAGTATGCTCCATAGCAAAGGTCCTAATAGAAGCATCTAAATCTTACTGTGCAACCTCAGGAACAAAGATATTCTCTTAAAAACTTGATTGCTTTTCTATGGAAGCAGTTAGCTTTGATTTATATCGCTTCTGAAGGGAGCTTCGCTGAGGCTTTGAGTAATCCAATAAGGATCATATAATATACTCCCCTTTACATCTCATAGAGTTGCTGTGTATGGAGCTCTTTGTTTATGATTCAGGAAATGGGCTAAAAGCTTCCTAGGTTCATCTCTGTTCACAAAATTTGTTCTTGGGGGGAAGTAATGGCCTTTTGCATTTTAATAAGCAGTAAATCTCAAGTATTACAATGTTCCAGTAACAAGCTATCTTTGGCAGTGTGGGTCTTTCCCTGTTTTTGGAGCTTGTTCTTATTCAGCAGTTTGGATATGAAGATAATTCTTATCTCATCACTATGTTTTATTTGAAGACGCTGCACTGAAGGATACCACCCACATTTCTTTCTGAATATAGTCTGAGCCTCTTCCACAATTGCCTAAGAGAGATATGAAATATTAAGAGAAGCTTTATGAATGGCCAGAAGTTTTGTTGAACTTATGTAACTTCACCTAAAAAGGCAATTGCATGCTATTTTACTTCATTTCCTTTTAAAATATTGATTCCTTAAATATTTGTAGTTCATCTAATATTTACTGCGATGTTTTAAGTCCTGGAGATGAAACAAAAATGAATATAATAAAACCCCAGCTTACAACTGCTTAAGAAAAATCTTCATATGAATGAAATGCATGGAGTCTAATCAGAGTGGACCCTTCTTATGTTTTGTGACATGAGTACCCTTTTAAGTGGGTTCCTTGGAGAATATACTTCTCTCAAGTAAAATATCTCCAAAAAAGACCATATACGTTGAAGCTCAACTATGTTCTTCAAACCTGTGTTTCCTCAAAACTCTTCTGTTTGATCAATAAACCATCAAACAAGGGTGTGGCTTCCACCCTCAGAAACTTCTAATGGGAGTTTTTCATCAGGATAGGGTTGTTTTTACCTAGATCTTTGACCTTATTTTTATGACTTGACATGCCAAAAGCAGAATCATGTTAAGGTCTTGATTGGTTTAATTTGATCTGATCAACTGCTTAACAATCAAGTCAGTTGCGGTTAATTTGATATCTTTATGCAGATGTGTCCCTAAATTTTAATTTAATGACTAGCTCTGTTTCTCTACGGCAAAACTTTCTCTAATATTACGTTTAATTTTTTTTATTTTACTTTTGAACATTCAGGCAGCTTAAGACATGTAATACGATGATAATTTAAAAATACAGTTAAACATTCACAGAAAATATTCACAGAGTAAGAAAGGGTACATGAACATGTACCCTTTGTAAAATGTGAACATTTTCTCGATGTATTAAAAAGGATTGCATATTTCTCCTGAGGTCGGTATCTTCACAAGAATGTGGAATTTAGAACTGTAAGAAATATAACTCTAGTCTGAATTCCTTCTTCTATAACTAAGATGGAGGTTCTTAGATGAAAAGTGATATGTCCAAGACAGAAGGAGAGCTAGAACACGGGCAGCAGACTTCAAATTTAGTTCAAAATGAATGTACTGAATTAAGTATTGTGTACATTGGGTGCTTACATTTTATTTCTGTGAGAAGTTTTCTTCTAAATATTAATATACCAGAATCAACATATACTGTAAATAGAAACAAATGTCCCCCTCTGTATTCATTCTTTCCTTCCTTCCACAAGTATTTACTGAAAGCCTCTTACTTGCCAGACCCTAGCCTAGGCATACGTGATGCAGCAGCAAACACAGACAGGTGAAGTTTCAGTGCCAGGAAGCTTAACATGCTGGTAAGAGAGGCAACAAACAAAGGAACAATAAAATGATTGAGTGAAAAATGACATAGCCTTAAAGGCTATGCAGAAAGTTAAATTGGGTCTATAAAGGGAGTACCTGGATGGTGACTATAGATTGGTCTGTTATAGACCCTAAGCTACCTTCCTTAGCTTAGGGCCTATAACAAATTACCAAAGACTGGGTGGCTTAAACATCACACTCTTATTTCTCACGATTCTGAATGTTGGGATGGCCAAGATCAAGGTACCAGCAGATTAGGTGTGTGATGAGAATCCTCTTCCTAGTTTGCAGATGGTGACTTCTTTTTGTATCTGCACACAGCAGAGAAAGAGATCATTTCTCTGGCATCTCTTTTTTCATGAATACTAATCTCTTTATGAGGAGGCTCCATTCTCCTGAACTAGTTACCCCCACAGGACCCACTTCAATGTCATTACAGTAGGGATTAGGGCTTCAAGAAACAAATGTTGGGAGGATACACACATTTAGTCCCCAGCAATGACATATAAATGAAGTGGAACTATGTACACAGATTGGGTTAGAGCAACCCATGGAGAAAGAAAGGCAAGGACAAAGAATTTGTGGTGGGACCAAACCTGACATATTCAAGAAATGGGGAGAAAACTAGGTTGTTTGGATTTGCACAACAGAACTGTCTGCAAGTATAGAAATCTCTGAGATGTCCAATATGGTAGCCATTAGCCACATGTGTTTGTTAGACACATGGAATGTTACTAGAGTAAATGAGGAACTGAGATTTAAATTTTATTCAAGTTTAATGGATTTAAATTGACCTTGAAATAGCCACATGTAACTAGAGGCCACCATACTGGACAGCACAGATCTGGGGTATCATGGGTAGGAGGTGGGCAATGTGGTGAGTCTGAAGGAGAGGACCAGAGGAACAGGGGGGGACTAGATCATATAGGTATTTGTAAAACAAAGAGAGAAACTTGGTTGTTATTCAAAGTGGATTTGAAAACTATCTGGATCTTTTAAGCAAGGCAGTGATCTGATTTTTCTTTCTTTCTTTTTTTTTTTCTTAAAAATGCCACTTTGGCTTCTGGGTAGAGATTATAGGTAGCAAGAATAGAGGGGGGGTCTGTTAGTATCCCCCTGTAACAATCCCAGGGAAAGATGACAGTGGCTTGGATCAGAATTGGACTTTTTTAGGAATATCGTTTTAAATGCAGAACTTTAATATCTGATAGACTAATGAAGGGAAGAGAAGGATAACAAAAAAGAATAAAAGAAAATGCCTAGATTTTTATTTGAAATACTGGGTGAATGATGGTGCCATTTACTAAGTGGGGATAATTAGAAGAAGAGCAAATATCAAGGAGCAATGAAGTTGTAGTTATTTATTCTTGAATTTATGACCTTTTGGCTGTATTAAGATTGAGATGCCTCCATATAGCTAAGTAGAGATGTTATAGAAGGGGTTTGAACATATTATTGTTCTAGTCTGGAGTTCTATGGTGGCAACAGGGCTAGAGATACAGGGATCTATCATGCATCATGGGTGTCAAGGATGTGTCATGATATATGCAATAATATATATATGTCATACATACATATACCCTCAGAAAATCTGGGGGAAAAAAGCACTACAACCCAGAAAAGTAATGGAACTGCTCTCCCTAGACAAGTAGATTACTTAAGCATAGCTGCTAAACAAGAATTATTTGCAAATCAAAATAGCATTAATTATTAAAGTAAGTATCTTGACCACATGAGTGAGGAAAATTCCTATTAAGAAAGATGGGACTCTGTATGTACTGAGAGATTTCTCAGCATCGGGAAGGAAATCTCTCTAAGATATTATGGCCATTTTTTGCCTCCCCCCCCCCTCTCAATTTTTCAACCCACTTCCTGCATGTAGTATCTCTGTATAGTACTCGAAATAGTAACTTTGTTACTCCAATGGCTCTATGTTGATTATGGCCAGTGGGGGTGCTCAGGGGAGTTTGTAAGTAGCCACCGTAATCTCTTATCTAGACTATTGTGGTGGCATCCTGTTAGTCTCATCCTTCCCAAGATGTCATCTTTTATTAGCAAAGCAATGAACCAAGCTCTTTTCTTCCCTACTTCAGTCGGTAGTACCCGTCCTAACTTTGCTAAACAGTAGAAACCATTCAGGCACCAACATAGGCTTTTGTGTGACTGAATTTTACCAAACATTTGAGGATGCATAAAGGAAGACTACATTTTAACACTACATTGCATGTTGGCTTTCTGTGTTCTTACAAAGACACTGAAGCTGTCTCATGACCATCAGTTCTGTGGAGTCCTGGACTTGGGCTAGGTAGTCTGTTGCATTTCTATGGGTTTAAGGATCATGCATATGTGTTAATAGGGTTTACCAGAAAGAAATGGATTATAGGAAAAAGAAAGGGGAAAGTCAGAAAATGAAGGTATATCTGTTTAGGACATCTTGAAAGGCTTAGGAAGCATTCATATAGAACATTTAATTCAAAAGTCTTGGTAGTGGGGTATTCTTTTGCTGGTAACATGAGTAAGAATACATACATCTCTCATCCAGATGCTCTCTGCCTTTGGAGCAACTAGCTAGACTTAAATAAAGAACTGCTTAATCATTATGATGGCTCAGGTCTGAGAATCGAAGCAAAAGCAGTATTCACACACACTTTCATGCTCATCCTTGTTATAAGCAGTGGTAAAGTTGTGGCTAAAGAAATGATGATACATGGCAGGAAGAACAAAACAGCAGCCTCTGTATTTCCCTGTTACAGGTAGCTAGAAAACTCTTTAGTATGACAACAGAACTAGATACCATTAACATGTGCTAGACTTTCAGATTTATCTACTTCTTTTCTTTGGTATCTCTCCAGCTCATTCATCACTTTCCAGCTCATTCATCACTTTCCTCTCTCTCCCTCTGTTCCACTCACTCTTTCTTCCTTCTTCCCTCCCTGTCTCAGTCTCAGTCTCTCTCTCTCTCTCCCTTTCTCCCCCCTTTCCCTTCCCCCCCTCCTTTTTTATTCTCTCTCTCTCTGCCTCATTATGCCTACTACAGTCCCTGACACAGAGTGGGTAGTCAACAAATGGTTGCTGAAGGAATGCATAAATCAAGGATTTTATTTGATCTGATTTGATTTTTACAAACAGCTACCATTATTCACAAGAAGACTACACTATATCTTCGAAGACAGAAGCATGTTTAGGCACTTCGCTGGTATAGTGCTCCTCAAACTTTAGTGAGGACAGAATCCCCGGGAGGGGTTGTTGAAACTCACTCCCTAGGTGTCTGTGACACTAGGTCAGGGTGTGGAATTAGTATTTTAGCAACTTCCTTGGAAATGCTATGCATCATCCAAGGATGATGCTTTTTGAGAAGCACTGCCGTAGGCTAATCTTCCTCACCTCAGTCTCAATGCATATTCAGTTATGATACACTCTATCTACAACCCAAAATCTGTTGTATAGTTAAGATAGGAGCAGCTCTAAATCATTCCTGTAAATGTGTTGAGTGCTCCTCAACTTTCGTTATACAGTGTTATTCTCAAGAATTTCAAGATTATGTAAATGTTCTGAAGAAAAGTCTGTTTAGGAATCATAACATTTCTTTGTAATGTTGCTCACAATGTAGCCTCTTGTTATACTAGGGTGATATCTGGAAGGCAAAACTAAACTAAACAATAATCCTTCTATTCTCTTCTAGTGGAGGAATAATTTCAAAGCCAGTAATGCCATATATGTTGGATCTGGTCTTTTCTTTGGGGTAAAATCTATATAACTTTCTTATTTAGAATATTCAGCGCATGGAGATTAATCTAAATGTAGTAACAGTTAATATTTCTTTGGCCTTTTATCCAGAAGAAAAATATAAAAAGATTAGATAGGCCAGGCACTCTTTACGAATTGAAGCTTTTCCTTTAAGCTGTTTTAAATTATGCTTAGTTTATAAGTGACCAAAGACTAAATAGGTACCTAGGACAGAACGCAAATGAAATAGTGGGGTATTAACCTGTACTTGTACCAAAATATTTTACAATCATTAGTAGCCAAGGTAATTCCCAGCTGACATTTATTAGAGGAATAGCCAAGCCTCACGTGACTTGGCTCCTGACTCACTCAGCCAGGCACATTATTACAAGCTGCATTTGCTTTTGAATGGGAAACTACTCTTTGTTCAATGGGTCTCAAACTGTTGAGCAGCAACTGTCCCTGGAGGACTTGCAGAAGCACAGATTTATGAGTCCCACCTAGATGGGGCTCCAAAGTGGGATTTCTTACATGTAGCCAGATGGCGGTGGTGCTGCTCCTGGGAAAACTGTTGTTGGCGCTGTTTGGGTAAGGGGTCCAGCAGATCCAAGAAGATCCTATTTATCCTACTTATCTATGGCTAAAGAGAGAATGAAGGTAATTTGTCTGCAAACCTGGAAGTCTGTTATTCTAGGAAGTTGTTTTATTCTTCCAGAAGCAAACTTAAAAAAAAACAAAAACAAAAACGATAACAAAACAAAATTCTCCTATTCTCATATCTGGTGCATACACATCTGACTTCTTGAAGCGGTGCTTTAATCAGTCTGTGCACCTCGGGCCTTCCACATATATGAAGCAGTTCTCTTTGTATTGTGGCAAAATGTTAGCTGTTCTAATCTCATTAAATTCATTGCTATAACATTCAAGGTATTTCTTCCTGTTATAAACTTATAAACGTCTAGTTTTATTTTAATGTGTTAGAAATCATTTCAGTACATTTTTGTTCTCAGTTTATTGGTAAATGATTTTAGGACTAAGAAGATTGATTAGTTGACTTAAGTGTATTGAGATAAGAGTAAACTTATCTTAGGACAAAGGCCAAATGGAAGAGCTGATATCAAAAAGAAGAAAAGAAGAAAATTAAGAAAACAACAACAGTTAAAATGGTCAACGCTTAATCGGTGTCAGAAGCTTTCTAAACTTTTTAAGGCTGCCTACAGTTTTGCTTTGTTGTGATACTCAGCAATTTAAGTGTCACTTTAATTGCTTTCATTATTAGTGGCCTAGATCTCAGGTACTCCTTTCCTAAGTATAATGTTCCTTGTGGGTATCTTACAGTTCTCTCTGGCTAATTCTTCTCCTTGACATTATTTAGTGTAAATAGCATGTAGTGAAATTTTTAGTGTAAATGGGTGTCATTTTTCTTCCCAGATGGTGGGTGGATACGCAACTGTCTCTGTACAAGGAAGGACTGAGGAAAGGTGTCATGTGGGAGAATATCCCAAGTACATGTGTATCATATTCAGGTCTTACCCTCCTAGAGCTTGTATTGATTCAGGCATATTCATGAACAATCCACGATTTTCCATAGTGTAATTTTTTCTTAGTTTATTATAGCACTGTTTTTTAAAGCCACATATTTTATTACTTACAGATAGCCATATATATATCTTTTTTTTCTGGGGAGGGGAAGGAGACAGAAAATGTATTTTTTCTTTCCCTGGGTGCATAGGCACTACTTCTGCTTCGATAGTCATAGTGATTGTGATTTGCTGGATTTGCTGGTTGTTGTTTTGTTTTCCATTCTGCAGTTTGGAATCTTTGCAAGTACTGATATAGTTGCACTTTTTGCAGAATATACCGTAAGTTTATTCCCTGAGGTTAAAAAGTATATTTGGTGGCTGTTTGGTTAAGGAGAGTAAGACAAGGTTGGAACGCTAGAAAAGAAAAGACAGCATCTTGGGATATCATGCTTTAGCTTGTCTTTCTCTCATTAGAGAAGTATCTGTATTGCTATGCATATACCATCATTGGTGTTGTACATATGTGAAATATGATTAAATTTATTAATTTCACATAGAAAAATTAAGTTTAAATAGTAAAATTATTTCTAGCATATGTCCAACTGAAAAACTATTTATAGATCACTATGAGATTATCTTATGTTTCTAGAGTACTAGGAAGCTCAGATTTTTTGGTGTTTTTTCTAAATTTTGATTTAAAAATTTTATTTATGATTATTACTTTTTTGTAGCTTTTCATTCGGTCCCACAAAGTCACTAGGTGAAGGATGTATTTTGAAAAGTGAAAAAAAAGCCTTGTAGAGAGAGCCTGCCTAGCCAAAAGACACAGTGGTTTTCATCATCTCATGAGGAAAATGCAGGTTTGTGCTCCTGCTAATGTTTATCAAGGTTATGGTAATCTGATCATTGAAAGTCACATTGAATACTTCCTCTGGGCCAGACATTTTCCTGAAATGTACAGAAAATTGCTTCTCCTCTTTTTTTAATGTTAATTAACAATACTGTTTCAAAAAAATTTCCATATTTTTTTCAATTCTCACTTTATGGAGTCAAAGATGTGACTAAGTGCCCCTGAAACTGGTGTTGAACCCAAGATAAGCTTCAGTACTATGCTACCTTTTTCTATGTCCTTCATTTTTTATTTGCAAAACATCCGAAGTACACTTTTCAAAAGTAGTAGCATTGCCAGTCAGAGAAAAGGTATTATTGCATGTGACTGATCCTTCTTCTGTCTGAACAAACAGGGTTGGGGTGTCAATAATTACCCTTATGAAATGCCTGAGGTTAATGGCACACCAGTTTCTGCAAACTAGAGGAAAAAAGATTCTTATTCTTAGCTAGAGGGAGCTTCTTTAAACCTAGTCCAGAGAACTTCCCCAAGAGCCCAGCTGGCTAGGCTATACAGAATTAGGTTTAAAAGTAAATTTTTCTTCTTTCCCGAAAAAAAGAAAAAATGCTTGTAGAAATTCAGCTAATAATCTGCTCTAAAGAAATTGGTCACTGAACAAGAGCCTCACCATTTTTTTGTTTTTTAGCTAAGGATAAGAAAATCTGTTGCAGATATGTTAAAAAATTTTAAGTAAATCATATGATTTATACTGAAAACCTGGACATTCCTACTTTAGGTGTATGTGTACTTTTGTCTTATCAGATAATTTGGGGTTCTTTTTCTTCAGTAATTATAATGATAGGTTGTTACCTGCTATAAATCTGCTGTTTTCAGATATTAGCCCCTCTAGAACAATCTCTTTTTGGATGGAAGCAATGAGGGGAAGCTCAAAGAAGACAGTTCTTTTTGTCTCCGAAGTAATAGGAGATGCCAGGGCTCAACATATGTTTCAGTGGGAAGTCTGAGTAGCTTGTCTATTAAATTGTGAAATTTGCTTACAGTTCCCCTTGTGCATGGTGACATTCCCTTCCTGGAATACTAGTGATTATTTCTTCCCTTTTTCTGATCGACTGATTGATCGCTCTGAGCTAGTTATCACTATACAAGGGAGACAGCAGATTGCCTTAAGTGTTACTGATAAATCTCTTTTTCTTTTAACACTCCTTTGAAGAAGCACAGAGATGAGCATTTTAGAATGACAAATGCTAGGAATGTGGTCATCTGTGATCACTTGTCCTGCTTTTTGCAATTCTGAACTCACTCTCTTCATGGTGTGGTTGCCAGATTTTTGGAAATGTCTTCCTGAGTAAATGCAAGCTGGATTAGCTTTCATTGTTACACTTGCTGAGCTGATTTTTTTTTAGAGCAAATTTTGAACAAATTTGGAAAATCAAGTTTTGAATGACCATACAATTTAAATAATGTCATTTTTTATAAAAGATTTTATTTATTTATTTATTTGACAGAGAGAGAGAGAGAGAGAGAGAACAAGTAGGCAGAGAGGCAGGCAGAGAGAGAGAGGAGGAAGCAGGCTCCCTGCTGAGCAGAGAGCCTGATGCAGGGCTCCATCCCAGAACCCTGGGATCATGACCTGAGCCAAAGGCAGAGGCTTTAACCCACTGAGCCACCCAGGTGCCCCAATAATGTCATTTTAATAAAGCTTATTATTATTATTATTTTGATGCAGGTATCTGGAACATTCCAATAGGCTGATTTTGGAAAGGAAAGCCATCATGTCATAGAAAATATAAAGGTTAAGAAATTTCAGCAAGTGGGAAGAAATGATTGAGAAGCAGGAAGAACTAATGAAGTGATCATAATGCTAACTCCATCTCCCAATGCAGAGCAAAGACAAAACCAAACTCTTGGAAAGCCACTACATAAAAACAGTAACAGACTTCCTTGGCCCAGGAAAATTATGAAAATTAGTATATTACATATAAAATATTGTCCTTATTGTTCCTTGTTTGTTTACACAAATAACTAGAGCTGTGCTTATTAAAGTTCATGTTTTGTTTTGTTTAGTTTTGTTTGTGGAGGACAAAGAGTTCTGAGAATGACCTTATGAATATCATTACTAAAGTTCTGCAGCCCAGATTAAAGGAACACAGGCAGATGGTATTCTAACCATTTGGAGTTTTTTCTCCATTTCAGGGGGTTATGTTTAAAATGTTTACTCACCAGCCTTCTACACTAGTGTCTAATCTCCCCTGAGGCAGTCACGGATCTATTTCACCTTTATGTGCCCTACTGCCATGCAACCAGACCTGCTACCATGCCTTGTACCCAGAAAATGTGGAAAAATTATGCACTGAATTGAAGTCATTGTGCCTGATCTATTTATAGAGAACAGAAGTAAGTGATGACAATTCATCAAAGCCAAGTAGCTTGTGAAGAGTTTGATCTTATTCACTTATTTACATTTGATTAATAAATACTTCAAAACACATGTGGTCCTCATATGTAGACACATCTAAATGTGAAGTGACTAGCTAGTTTTTTAACTTTAGTCAGGAAAAAGTGTGTTCCTGACGATTCTTCTGCAGCTGCGCAACAGAGAATGTCATGCTATTTATTTTTGTACAGTACAAAAATCTAACTGGTGATCTAAGATTTTCATTATTGCTGCGAAGGAACTTACTGAAGAGAGTGGGCAGTGGCCTTTTCCCCTCTCCTATGTCTTGTGCCACTAACTTTATTATTACTCATATTATACCTATTTATGCATATACATTTTTGATGTCAAGTATTGGTGGTACTTTAGTGCATTACAACGTTTGCCAACTCCAAGAGGGCAGGCACCATAAACTGTGCATCGTTGTATTCTATGCAGCATCCCCTGGATTGCTTTGCGTGTAGCAGTTACTCACATATTCGCTGACTGAATAAGTATCATCCATTGGAAGGTATGTTCATTAGAAGCAGTGCTGGGCTACTGGGTATTTGCCCTAAAGATATAAATGTAATGATCCGAAGGGGCACGTGCACCTGCATGTTTATAGCAGCAATGTCCACAATAACCAAACTATGGAAAGAACCTAGATGTCCATCAACAGATGAATGGATAAAGAAGGTGTGATATATATATATATATATATATATATATATATACACAAAGGAAAACTATGCAGCCATCAAAAGAAATGAAATCTTGCCATTTGTGATGATGTGGATGGAACTAGAGGGTATTATGCTTAGTGAAATAAATCAATCGGAGAAAGATAATTATCATATGATCTCCCTGATGTAGGGAAGTTGAGAGGCAATGTGAGGGGTTTGGGGGTAGGAAGGGAATAAATGAAACAAGGTGGGATTGGGAGGGAAATAAACCATTAGAGACTCTTAATCTCACAAAACAAACTGAGGGTTGCTGGGGTGAGGGGGTCTAGGAAAAGGGTGGCTGGGTTATGGATATTGGGGAAGGTATGTGCTTTGGTGAGTGCTGTGAAGTATGTAAACCTGGCGATTGACAAATCTGTGCCCTGGGGCTAACAGTACATTTTATGTTAATTAAAAAAAAAAAAAAGAAGAAGAAGAAGCAGTGCTGGGGATTCACTAAGAGTATGGATTCTAGCATTAGATCACTGCCAAGTTGGAATCCTGGTCTCATCACCTTTTATGTTGGCAAACTTGAGTTCATCACAAAACCTCTTCTAAGCTCATAAACTTAAAAGGAATAAAGGGCACAATATATGTAAGTCTTAGAGCAGCCCCTGGCTCATAGTCAGTCCTTCCTCATCTCAGTTTTTGTTCTGCATTTTCTACTATAAATCTTGTCTTCACTGATGGAATTTTATGAAAATCTGGGATTTTAACTTCCTTCTAGACTCCCCTGGTAGCAATGTAAAACTTTGGATACCTTTTACCTTCACATCAGTATTTTCAGCAGCATAGGTACTGTTATGTAGGTGTTCTTGATGTTACTTTCATTTGGTGTAGAGTGGAGTTTCAAAAGAATTAAAAATCTTGTTCATCATTTAGATTTCTGGTAGTATTTTAATGTCACTGTTTTTAATTAAAGAAGTGTCAAAATCTTGTCTACAGTGCATATTGATAAATACCAGAGGGATTTTGCTGGTACTCAGTATTACAATTAAGGAATAGAGGGTGCCCAGGCAAATCATCTCCTTTTTATGAAGTTCTTGAAGAAGCTAAGCACGTAAGGAATAAAGACAAATGAGATGGCATGGGCTGTTGTGTGGGGCTGGCCAGCAGTCTGATCCTCCCACACGGAGCTCGCTGCTCTGCAGTGTCAAAGGACCTGTCTCAGATTCATGACCCTAACAGTTTTCTCTTTGTCACTTTGCTTGTGCAACTTCTCACTCAGCTGCTGAGTTCACATCAATGAAGACTTTCAAGGGGCCAAGTCTCCATGAGAGAAGGAAGAAAGGATGAGACGGTGTGGCCTTGAAGGGCCTTGGCTTTATTTACCAACCCCACTTTCAGGAGGCCTGTGGGTTTTTGCCCACCAGTGAATGCTGTGGAACAGTGTCTTAGATGTGACTAACCAGATTAGTTTTTCCTCCTTTGAGACAAGGGAAGGGAGATGCGAAAAGAAGAAAGATACCTCTGATTAAGAAGTGAAATTTTTCTTCCCAGCAGAGGCTAAAACACGTGTTCTCTTGAAGAGATCAATCCTAATTTTATTTTTTTCTTTTACTTCTTTTAGAGAGAGCAAGTGCAGGAGCTGGAGCCAGTGGCAGAGGGAAAGGAAGAGAGAGAATCTTAAGCAGGCTCCATGCCCAGCATGGAGCCCAACCTAGGGCTTGATCTCACCATCATGAGATCATGACCTGAGCCAAAATCAAGAGCTGGATGCTTAACTGAGCCACTAAGGCACCCCTCAATCCTGGTTTTAGACAGGAAGTACTTTAACGCATGGATGCTTGCATCATTACTGACATAATGGCCAAAACAAGTGTACACACTTTAAAGAGACTATAAAGAATAGAACTCCCTTTTTCATTTCTGGTAGCTAAATATTCTTAATACTGTCCTTACTACTTTTTATATTTATTTTCTTTGCTATTAATTTGTATAGTACTGAATTCCTCTGTCAACAGAAAATACTTCAATAATCTTATGTTATTTATAAATAACTTTCTATATTTTTAACACATTGTGCATGTTCTAAAGTGTGGATTTTTATTTATCTTTAGAAACTCTAATAAAGAAAACACTTCTCAATTTTTGGTCACATTTTTCTGGTCATTTGTTTATTTTTAAATTCTAGAAAAAGTAGATTTATTTCATTGTGCCCCCAAATCCTTTAATTTGTAGCTGTGAAATCCCTAGCTTTACAGTAGCTAATAATTAGAAAAAAATTTAATATTGCCTATGTTCGGGTAGTTCTCATAAATATTACTTTCTTATTCTTAGTGTGAAAATGTGGATTTCATGGTTCTAGATAAAGACAGATATGGATATGTATTAATAGAATAATATAATAACTGTAGCAATATTTAGTTCTCAGGTGAGGAAATTTATGATATCTTGGACTTTTTATGTAGAATAATGGAGGTGTAGTGATTGTGTCAGTGATAATAGCAAACAAACAAACAAACAAATAAATAAATAAAGAAGCCCAAAGGGCAGATAATTGTTGAAGGAAAATAACATTTATTTTATCAATTGCCAGGTGCTAAATTGATCAAATTATGTATGTTATCTTATTTAACTCTGAAACCAACCTTGTACTACTGATATATATTATAGGGAAAAAGTATGATTTAGATACAGGATGAATAGTTCAAGATCATTCAGTGAATAAGGTAGTAGGAAAGGAATTTTAACCGAGGTTGTCAGCCCTCAAACATGTGTGTGTGTGTGTGTGTGTGTGTGTGTGTGTGTGTTTTCTGTGCTTAAAGAGGGAACACTAATGGAATTTCAGCAGTGGGTCTTTTCTTCCTTTGAGATGGGAATCTTTCTACTATCATGTGAAGAAACCTGGCCTAGCCAACTGGAAGATGAGGCCATTGAGGAAGAAAGGTCTCAAGTGTTCTAATCAGCTGAGGTCCCAAACATGTCAGTGAAATCATCCTGTCCTGTTGAAGCTAGACCAAAAGATCAGCCTAGCCAATCTAAAAAGTCATGGGAAATATAAAGAAATAATTATTCATTACTGTTTTAAGTAACTAAGTTTTAGAATGATTTCTTATGCAGTAGAGGCTGACGGATACATATGAAGTAGTTTGTGAAATGAAAAGTATGAGATAAGTTACAAAGAATGTTTTAGAATTCTTAACTGAAAAGAATCAGAACAGTGTGATAAAGTGAAAGAGTGGTGTTATCTTCAAATTCAAGTACAGCAACCTAAACGGTACATGTGCCGTGCTCCTTTATTTTTGAACGTACATGATCACGTTTAGCTCTTACCACGATCTCATGAGGTAGATATTATTTATCTCTATTTTACAGATGACTAAACCAAGATTCAGAATAGTTAAGTAACTTATCCAAGGTCATGACACTTAATAAGTAGCAATGCCAGGGTTTGAAATCTCATGGGGCTATTTGAAAGTCTTCTTTTTAGCTTTCAAGTAGCCTTAAGATAGAAGTCATGGAAGAGTGGAAGAAGTGATACGAAGAGAGGAAGTTCACAGGCAGATTTGCTTGGCTAAAGCTGTCCACTCAAATTATGAGAACCTGTCACTTTCTGATAGGGCAGCCTTACCTCTTTGTTAAAAATGATGGATTGGTAGGAAATATCCTGTGGTAAAGTTCAAGAAGATTATAGGATTAGGTTAGAAAGGGGAAAAAAGTTAAATGGAGAAGGAAAGTAAATGAGAGAAGAATATTGAAAAAAAAAAAAAATCCATGTGACAATTCTTGGCTGGGTCTAGTAGCCAGCCTAGGAAGTGAAGAGGCATGTGAAATGTGTTTGTGACAGTCTGAACCTGGGATTTAAGAGAGGAGAGAGCCATGGTTGGCAGATAATTTAAAAAATGAAGAATCTCAGCCTTATTCTTATAGCAGTCTCTTCATCAGCCTGTATACCTTGTCTTGGGCCATTTATATTCTCCTTGTGCCTGATAGACTTAAACTAATTTTGACTAGCTTATTATGAGCAGATGTTCATGTCATATATTAGCTATGATAAATTCACTTTTTCCCTTTTCTTTTCCATTTTAGATGAATTGAAAACAGTATTGACAAGGTTTAACTTAAGTTTATAGCATACAAACTGCTACAATTTTGCACATGGTATTATTTGAATTATGCAGTTAGGAGGCATCAGTGGTTATAAACATCTCAAACCAAACCTTGCTCACAGGAGGGAATAAAACCATCAGGAGCAACATGTTTGAATCATGAGTATCTTAATGTGTGTGTAATGGCAGCGACCTTCTCCAATGAACAATGGATATGTAGATCTTCTCTTAACCAAAGAGTAATATGGCATAAACAAATTAAAAGTGCTGTCACATGACTTCACAGTCAAGTAACCAGAATATAATTAGTTTGATTTCATCTGGAAAGCAAATTCATTATTGCCAAGACAGTGATTCAGAGCTTATGCTAAATGAACTAGATGGGGATGTTTAACAGTTAATTTGCACCATGTGTTTCTTAAAAAAAAAATAAATAAATAAAAAAATAAAAGAACGAAAGAAAGAAACTAAGGAAACTCTTTTAAGATTTCAAAACTGAATGAGAAATCTTGATATGAGAGCAAATAAACAGAAGTGTTCTCTAGTCATAGCAAGAATTAGCCGAACACTTATTCCATGGAAAGTAACTCTGTCTCTGGAGCAGATTTATGTCTGTCATCCCTGGCTCACAATCTTCCTTGCTACATTTAAGACACTAATGATTTGGATACCATGTGGAATAACTTAATGAACTACACATGTTTAATGGAAACACTTTCATTACCAGCCTTAATCTATTTCAGAATCTCTTACAGAAACTCGCCACTATCAAACCATTTCCCGTGAAAATATATTAAAAATCCAATAAAACTCCAGATATTTATTTTGCCTTTCTAGAACATAACAGTAAAAATGTATTAAATTTGTATAACTCTTTACATTTTTTTGGCCTTCCATCACATTGTTCATTTGCTCTTCATTCTATTGAGATGGCCTAGGTGGGGCCAGATAAAATTATACCCATTTTACATATGAGGAGACTGAGTCTCAGACAAAGTCCCCTATTCATGATCACCCTGCTAACAAAGAATGAAAAGAGGAATAGAAGACAAATTCTCTAGTTTTGAGAGAAAAATCCCTTTACAAATTTTTATGTTGTTTTTTCTCTATAGTACTAATGTACTATATGTATTATATATGTATTCTCTATAGTACTAATGTACTATATGTACTATATATGTATTCTCTATAGTACTAATGTACTATATGTATGTTTTATACTCACCTAGTAAAAATTACCTAAAGCCTCTATGAAAGGGACATCTAAAAATCTGAGACTGACGATAGCTAAGAATAGTTTAAAGCAAGAAGTATGTATGTTTCCTGAAATGGAGCTAAACCTATAGCTTTAATTCCAAACATACACTGCAGTATCATTCCAAAACAATTCTTATGTAAGTTTGATTCCCATTTTCCAAAATTACAGGTTCTAGGAATTTGGGGGTTTGTTTACTAAGGGCAAAGCCAAATGTATAGATCTACAAGATAGGACTGTAAATCTTGTGAGTAAAGCCTTTCGTAGATTTCACTGCTAGCCCATCATATTCCTATCAGTTAGGTATTTTAGAGAAGATGAATAAAAAGTAATCTATGAGTAACAATAACTTTGAACTGGGCAAGAAGTCATATTTCATGTAAGTAATTTAGGTCATTTGAATTTGAAGACACAATAAAATAAAGGCGCAAATATTGGGGCAATTTGACTAGCAGGTGCTGTATATTAATATTTTCAGATTTTCCCGAAACATCATTGGTGTGATTCCCACTGACTTTAATAGAAGTTGCATGAATAAAGTAAGAATTCTATAAAAATTGATAGTGAACTATGATAACATTATAGTTCTGTCACCTGAATAAAATACACATGACTGTGTTCAACTTAAACTCAGAAAAACACATTCTAAAGAAAACAGTAACAAATTGTTCTGTGGTAGTGTTGCTTTATTTGGTCATTAACAGTTGATACGTACTATAGTTTGAATAAAAGATCTAGAAGATATTTCAGATAATTAGACACAGAAGTACATATAATATTTTTGAGAATTTGAGAATTCTTCAACATTTATAAAAATCCATACCATCTAGCTACAATGTGACTTAACCATAAGTATTAGCATTCATTTTTCTCGTGTTCTATAATAAATGATATTGAGTTTAATTTATACCTAGAAAAAATTACCAGGTTAACCAGACATGCTGAATTAGAATTTCTAGAAGTGACACTGGGAGATTTTATTTTAAAAAATGGTTTCTAGGGGATTCTCATAATTAGCTTGTTTTGGGCGTTCATCGGAAGTTAATTTACTGGCAATTTTCTATTCTTTATCTTGGCTCCCATTTTTCTCCCCTAGATTCTTTTCAGAAATTACCCTTTAAATACCCCATCTTTACTAATAATTCCCATTCCTTTCGGTTCTCCTACACTGAGTTAATTATAATTTCCTAAAGGTTCTTAAGTTTTCTTGAAATATCTACCTCCTATTTGACCCATCTCACTCTCATTCTGTCTCCTTCTCATGTCACTTTCATTAGCAACATTGAGTTTTCTAAGCATCCTTTCAGACCTTCTAGTTTCCTACGTATACACTGTAACTTGAGTATACTCATGCAACTAGAGGCAAGAAACAGCAAGGCCCAAAGTCAAATTTTTGGGAAGTATTCCTAAGTGAATAAAAATATGAATAATGATTCATTCACTCATCCAAGTATCCCACAAATGTTTATGGGCTTATATGATGTACCTTGGTGTTGTGTTGCATTCTGGGGATTCGTTGATCAACTAAATTCCTGCTCCCATGGGAATGTCATTCCAATAGGAAAGACAAAAATAAATAATCAAGCCAACAAATAATTTGAGATAGTGATAAGTTCTTTGAAAAAATACAGAGAAAAGTAAGAAGTTTATATCAGCATGATTGAAATGGCTAATAATTTTAAGAAGTTTGGCTAAATCAAACTGAGGAATATTATTCAATCATTTATAGTTTGCTATTATCAAGATTTTGCCACTAAATATGGAAAATACTTATGTTGCAATATTTAGTGAATTTATATGATAAAGCATTATGTCTCTGTAAAGCATGTAGAGAATGTAGAGAAGAAATCAGCATTGGCAGAGAATCCATATTTGAGATCCTGTAATTTTTATTACAATTTTATTTTGTATTAATTTATTTAAAAAGCATGAAATGTGAAAAAGGGGCTATCTGATGTCCTGTTAAGCAAAGAATTCTATTACCTGGCCTACCTCTCCTCTATTGCACTCGATTTTTCATAATGGTAAATGTGAAGCTTTAAAGTACATTTGAGTCATTAAAGAAAAGATGATACTTTATTTCAACCTAATTTCTATGCTAAATATATTTTATTGTGGTTTAATTTTTCAAAATCCATGATAAATACATGGAATTAAGTAGGGTAATAACCTATTAAACAGAATATTTGATCAATCAGAACATATCATTTCCCAATACCCTAGATAAGAGAGTTATTTATAGGCAAAAACAAATAAAATAAACCTCAACTCAAAACTGCTTTTGGTTACTCTTCAATCTCTTAGAGGATATTGGTTACTAAATCAGAATCCTGCAAAGTTATCTTGAGAGCATAGAAATTTGTTTTTTCATTTCACTTCCAAGTTATTGAGTGCCTGCTCTTTTCCTGTCATTAGATATTGGGGATTGGGAATTGTTAAATATATCTTTTTTTTTTTTGTCCGATTGTATACCAGTCATTCAAAACATACAGTGTTTGTGCAAGACTATCATATCAATGATCATAAGATGCATTGTGGAATTAAATACATCTGCAGTGCAGAAAAAGAAATAATGGTATTAAATATGAATATTGCAATTTTTAGTTAAATCTCAATAAAAAAATTCAGATATTAAATGTGCCTTAGGATCAAAGCTTTGTGGTACATTTCTGGAGTGGTTTTAAAAATTTACCTGCAGATGACTCAACTACAGTAAAATTCTGGCACAGATCCTGGACTAATACTGACACCATGGAAGCAGCTATGAGAGAGAACAGGTTCCAAAATGGGGGTATGTTCTATTCAGATGTAGATTTTTCATCAATTTGTGGTAAAGTGGAAAAAAAAGAAAATAGTGAAGTTTTCTCAACAATAAATTATTACAATTTAAAGGGTAAAATGTCCTTTTAAAAAATGAACTGAGGATTGTTGTTATGTAGGCTTTTTGTTTTTGCTCTAACTTGCTTGTCAAGGAATACATTACTAATCCCATGGTGGTCTCCCAGATATTTTTGGAGAGTTCTTGAATTTATCGAATTCAATAAGTGGTTTGGTGGGAATAAGGGTGGACTTACTGTCAAAAGCAGTAGAGCTGATTTTGCTCTGTCAATAGCTGTGTTCTTGAACATGTCTGATTTCCACTCCTTCACTAATAAAATAGGTCTACTACAAAGTGTACAGGCCATACTGCATCAATGACACAGTATTTGTCTTTTCCCATACATTCCTGCTCTGTAACTGCCACCGTTTACTTTAGGTGATTGTGTTTTGTTAACTATATTGTTTAATCCCAGTTAATTAGCCACTCTGGGCTAACTTCCCTTTAAACCTCAAAGTTCCATTTGTACCCTGACAAAATCCTCAGGGCACTTTCATGATGCTTTTGCAATAATCCTATACCATATGATACTATCTTATCATTTTCTTTTTTTTTTTTTTTTTTTTTTATTTTATTTATTTATTTGACGGAGAGAGATCACAAGCAGACAGAGAAGCAGGCAGAGAGAGAGATAGAGGGAAGCAGGCTCCCCGCTGAGCAGAGAGCCCGATGCGGGACTCGATCCCAGGACCCCGAGATCACGACCTGAGCCGAAGGCAGCGGCTTAATCCACTGAGCCACCCAGGCGCCCTATCTTATCATTTTCTTATGTCATCTGAATCTCTCTTAACGGTCCTTATTCCAGAATTAAGACATTTTCCTGAGCATGTGATCACTGCACTTTTCCTCTCCTTTTAAGGTGTATACATGGAGGCTTTTCCGTGGGAGATAGCAGCCACGGTAACTCGGAAGCTATACTTAGCCCTGGATGTAGGGTTTACGCTATCCAGTTTAGACTGAGTTCATGTATCTTGTATTATTCATTGTAACAGTTTACTTTGTTTAGAAATTGATACTATTTGTATCAACTCTTTGAATGGCATATCAACATGGCCCTCTCTGAGGGCCCACCATTATGGATTACAGAGTGAAAATAAAGTACAGAAACCATTAAGTCCTCAAGCCTGCAAATCATGGTCATTAAAAATCTTGGACCTTGAGGAAACATGAAGAAAAACAACCCTTCAAAACTGAAGAAAGAACAATCATTACCTCTATATATTAAGAATAAAAGGTTCTCACTCTAGAAAATGTTCGAATGAAAGATAAAAATTGGTAAGTTGAATATTATTTTTATTATAATAAATTTTCAGGTGAAATGTCAATTTATTTTTGAATGTGCAATCTTAAAAAAAAAAAAGGATATGCCATCTTGCCAAATCTAAATCTCTCACATATAGTACTTTTAAATTTGATCTCTTGGCTTGTCAAGAATTTTTATACCACTCTTCTAAAATAAGATATCTACCTAATAATGGAAGCATTTATCTCAAAATACAGTATTTAAATTACTGCTTTGAATGACTGCTGAAATTAATCTAACCTCAAGTTTATATACCTTTATCATTTTTTTTATTTTGACAACATGGTTTCATAAGCTATGATTAGTTCAGGGATTTTGTGGGTGTAATGTACAAGATAAGCAGGTTGAAAAGTTTTTTGACTTATCAAAGCCACATTTTGAGAAGTCAGGAAATGCAGCTTTCTTGACTGGCATCTCCATAATTATTTGCACAATTTTTAGAGCTGTTTGACAAGTTCCCATTTGTCTTTAAAATAAAAGATCTATAGGGAGAACAACCCCAGACCTTTGAGGTATTTTTAAAATCTTCCATGAGCAAACAGTATTTAAGGCTAGAGGGGAAAAATTGACACCTTCTGGATTTTTAGGTCATATCATAATGCTACTACGCCAAACCTATTGAAATTTTGGCTCTAAGGGACATTTTGACATCATTCTCACTCTCTTTGAATTAACATTTAAATATTTATGCAATTTTTCAGTCTAGAAGAGGAACTGTAAGACTTCCCTGAATGAGAGGTTAAGCAAAGGTTATGATGTTACAAATTAGAACTAAATAGGACACTGAAACTGAGAAACTGGAATCCTGTTAGTTAGACTAATAATGAATCAAGTCAATGAGACAAAGGGTCCCTCAAGGTGAGGTTTGCTAGAGTCTGAATATAAATGGCCATATTATTATTAATGCATCCATTCATGAAAATGCTATAATACTAGTTTATGCCATAGAGAAGACAAAGTATGAGTTAGTGTGAAGGTGTGGATAAAGGAGAATTATTCTTACTTCTTAATTTAAAGAAAGTATAAAGTGGTAAATAAATTTTCCTGTTTTGTAACATTATTTCTCCATATTTTTTTTCCAGACAGAAGAAAAGTTTTGTTTTGTTTTAATTTCCAATGGGCAGACTTCTTGATTTATTTTAAAATAACGCAATAAAAAAGCTTAATTTCTAGGATCCATTTAGAGTATTAAATTGTAACATCTTTTTTATAAACAATTCTCACTCTCCTGGTACATTTCTGCCTGTAACATCCTTTTTTATAAATAATTCTCACTCTCTGGGTACACTTCTGCCTATTTACTTTGAGAGACTGAAATAATGTAAAAATTACAATGATATTTTTGTCCTTCTACCCAAAGTTCTTATCCCTACTTCTAAGAATAAGTGAGAATGGACTTTTTCTGGCCCGTAATTTTGAAGAGACTTCAGAATTATACATAATGAAATTTGGACATTTTCACAAATTCAGATCTGTCTTCATCAGCTTGTTTCATCTTTATATTTAAAATATTATGTCTGTATAATTAATTTTTGTAGAAATGGCATCCTCTGATCAAAGGTTTTGGAAGATTATGGTCTTCTAAGTTTGGAGTTGATAAAAAAACTGACAGTTGAAATGAACAACTTCACCTTAAGTGTATTGAGTGAAATGATTTTATATGAAGCTTAAAATAAAAATAAACCTGCTTTGTGCCCAAATTTGGTTATCTTTCTCTGCAATGCTGTAAGAAGTCATACTGTGCTGAGAATGATATTGTTGCAGTAACATTTAATGTTGTTTATTGAAACTTGAAGTTGAAAAATTGAATTAGATTCACATTGTTCTGCTTTAGCAAACTTTATCAGGAATGTGATGCCAATAAAATTTCTACAAATATTCATTTATATTTTCTGATGTTTTAGTAGATAAGCCTGGATACACATTAATTTTAATATAGTACATATCAAGTTGTTTGTCTCACTGTTTCCAAAACAGAAGAATTTAGATATATTTAGGTACAATGAAAAAGTTCATATGAATGAACACAGTATCTAAAGTAAGCACTATAAGTAGCCATATATTTATTTTGTACTATTTCTGAACTGATTCTGTGTCAAGTTATGGGAATATAATATGTGCTAAACAGACAAAGTTTCTGCCTTCGTGGAACATACTGTCTAATATTACTGGAAACTTTATTAATAATACATAATTTTTTCAAAGCCACTCAAAAAAAAATTGTGAAATCTTTTACAATCAAGGATCTTAATTCTATCTCTCCAATGTCCTCATATTTTGAAAGAATTTGCTGATAAGTCAGACTTTATAAATTAAGAAATAAAAATTTCCCATGCGAAAACTAGCAAAATATATATGCTGGTGACAATCAAATTTCCAATCACATTAACATAACCATTTCGTGTAGTGAATTAAAATTGATGAAGCATTTTCCCGAGTAAATATGTTTTAAGCATTTTGGAATTGTTTGTAGATTCTGGAGGATTGCCCAGATCAAGCACAAGGTAGTTACAAAATGTGGCTTGTATGTTCTTAGGCTTTTTGTTGGACTGGCTCTGGGCTTCATTAGTCAAAGCATTTAGAACTGTCAGAAACTTGTCTTATGGTTTCTCAATTCTCTTCACTCCTCAGCCTCCCCATGCTGGTTTTTGACTCATACACTCTACCCATAATTCAAGGGCATAATCCAATCTAAAAGAATATTTTAACCCAGCTTCAGAGTTTGATACATGTGACAGTCCCTAACCCCTTGAAAATCCTTCTTTGTTTGAATCTTACAGATTAATTCCTCTTCCTTCCGTTCTTTGATCAATCCTATTCCTTTTCCTTAGCTATAAGTGATGTATTTTTCCCCCAGAAGAGTCACCTTTGGTCTACTTCTGCTCACAACTTGCATGCTCTTGTTAGTAACTTTCATTTGTACTTACGACATCAAATACAATTTACAGTTTCAGAGGACTCACATATCTACATTTTCCATCCACGCATATTCCCTATTGCTTGTTGTATATGTTCATCTGGATATTATGTAGGCGCTTATATATAGCTAAACTCTCCTACAGTAAACCTCCCTATGTCCCCAAAACATATCCAAACACACAACCAAAATGTTTCTCTTCTGTATTTTAAATCTTTCCTATAGGACTTAGTATTAAATTTTATTGATACTCACTCTTGCTAACTTCCCAGACCAATTCATCACAAAATCTAGTCTGAACTATCTTTTGTATCTACCATTTCTTCTATTTCCTCTAATTTAATCTCATTCCTTTCTACAGTTTACAAACCCATCTTGAGCTCTGTGTTAGTTTTCTAGGGCTGTCATAACAGAATGCCATGAACTGGTTGGCTTAAACAACAGAAACCTATTGGTCTCACAGCTCTGGAAACTTGAAGTCTGAAATTAAGTATCAGAAAAGTTGTCCTTTTCTGGGACCTGTGAGGGCCTCTTCTTATGTTTCTGTTCTCATCCTTTCCCCCTCTGTGTGTGTCTATTGCTATATCCAAATATCTCCTTTTTATTTTTTTTTTAATAAGGACCTAATCATATTGGATTTAAAAATTGAATTATCATCAGGCTCATCCTAATGACCCCATTTTAGCTTGATCAACTCTATAAAGACCCTTTCTCCAAATCAGGTCCTATTTTGAGGTGCTGAAAATTAGAACTCCAAAATATACTTTTGGGGAGGACACAATTCAACACATAACAAAATCCTACTGTGTGCCAGGCACTGTTTCAGACACTAAGAATGCCATCTAGAGCAAGATAACTCTATCTCATGGGACTTAAAATCTAAGGGTGGGAACGGATGACAAACTGTCCTTATACGTGAACCAGATAATTTAATCTAGAGCTAAGTGCTATGGTTAAAATAAAGCAGAGTGATACTGTTTCTTTTGGGGGGCTTTGTAATAACTCCTTACTTCCCTTTGCCATCCTCCACTCTACCTATCAACTCCGTAACATTGCCTTGATAGGTCAGTAATAGCAATTAGGACCTTGTATTATAAATTTTCTGTGTATATATCTATATCTACAATGAGTGAGCTCTGCAAGGGCTCATGTCTCTATCCCCATAGCATAAGGCCTGGCATATGGTGGGTTTTCATTAAATATTTGTTGAATAAATTCTTTTTCTAGTCTCTACTTTCCCCCATGCAGGAAATTCAAATAGGAATAAAAATCACGAAAGCAATACTTTCTATGGAATGATGCTTTTCTGGCTTGTCCACTATATATAAAAGAATGGGTGATAAGGAGAAGTCCATCTTGGATAGATATCTATCTGTAAACAACTGAAAACACAACTGAAAGGATTCAAAAGTTAATGGCTTTATGGTGATAAGAGAAACATTAAAAAGGATGGCTGAATTCACCCTCTAGAATAAAAACAAGATAGTAATGCTGGTCACCTATGGAGTTAATCTATTTTTAAGTTCTGATAGAATTGCCTATGTATTCCACACTAGGGATTGGTGGAAAACCTTTAGCCACATTTGGCTTAGTTAAATATTGTCTGTCCTATGGTCTACTCTTATTTTTCTTCTTGGGCAGTTCTTTTACTGCTGATTATCTTCAGTATGGCATATATTCTTTGGCCCTGCTGTATTAATTATAAAACATTTTTGGAATTTGCCTTTATATTTACTTAAAATTCATTTTTGTGCATGGTTTATATCAATGGTATTTCCAAGTAGTCTTTGTTTCTTTCTAGTAAGAATAGTTATTTTTTTTGAACAGTTTGGTTTTGGGGACCTTTTTTTCTCAGTGATGGGTGGGACATAATCAACCTGGCAGGAAAGTAACTAAAAGAATTTCCATGTAAAGAGTCAAGCTGAAAGTGACAACTCCAGTGAGTAGAACTATGAACTCCAAGGTAATGTCTCTAACTGTTTGGAAGCCAAAGGACCGTTGTTCAAGTGTTGCCTGGTCTCTCACAGATGACAACATCTGCTTTTCCTCCTCATAAGATTACAGAATGTTGGATGAGAAAATACTTGAGAAAGTGAAAAGTGTCATGTTAAGGGATATAGTAGTAAAACTATGATGACTTGTTGAGAACCAAATGGCTGATATGTAATGAGTGAGTTTGAAGACAGGAATCAAATCAAATGTCTACCTAAGAGACTATCTCTTTGATTGCACCAAGTTTGTGCATTTAAGAACAGAGAGAAGGGATAGGATTTTTTTCATTTTCAACTTGTGAGCCTAGCCACCCTCTGACAACCTTGTTTCTGAACACTTTTTTTTTTTTTTTGGATGCATAATCAGGAGAAGGGATAGCTTGAAACCAGAGCAGAGATGTGCATGGCAGTTGGGGCAGTAATCTGGGAAGAGAAAGTTGATATAATGGATGCAGGGAGAGAGGAGAATTGTGAGAAAGCTGAAGAAAAGTTGTGTAAAACCCTGGAGGTTTGTAGGATGATTTGGGTGGAGTTTGGCTGTGGTTTACAAAGGAAATGGGCCTTGGAAAAAGAGATTTGACAAAGTGTTTTTGAAAGCTAAACACTGGATCGCCCCCTTAATGTTCTTTTGTAACCTGAAATAAATTTTGAATTTCCTTTTTAATTATCTGACAGCTGGATTTTGCTTCCTGGAATTCTACTCCATGCATTGACTGGATGGTCCAGGGCTCACATTCCAAGTTTCAGTTATCAATAAAAGGTAAATAAAGAAAAAGTTTTTTCCCAAGGATCTGGACAGAGGCTGGCATTTGAATTTTTCAGTTTCAAACTCACCTATAATTACTGAGTTTGAAGAGTTGGTAGTCAAAATTTTGGACAATAACTGAAGGAAAATAGCAAATTCTGACCTTAGGATTCCAAGAATAGCTGGTACTTCCACCAGCTATTTAACAAGAGGTACTGAGTGAAGAAATACCAAGATGTAAATTCGGGGCTGTGGGAGAAACATTCCTGCTTCCAGGCCAACTGGGACATCGTTTAGTAAATTGCTTCTCCGGCATTCTGACTAGAGCTGCCAAATTTCTATGAATTTAGGATTAGAGTCAGAAAAGGAGTTCAATCTATTTTAATTATTAGCCAAATGGTATGTCTGAGTTCTTATGAAGAATGGGTTCATTAGTGCTGAATGCCACCTATGAAAACCAGCCTTCTTTACTATCTGTGTCTGCAGGACCAATATCTGATGCATAGAAGTCCTCCAATCTGGCTTTCGATCTGAAGATCAATCACTAACTGTTATTTTTAAGTAGCAGTGCTTTTCCCGAGCTGGAAATATGGATGCATTCCCTAAAGATGGTGTGGCTTAATGTATGTGTCTACACAGTGTAAACTGAAGAGTGCTGAAGTGTCTTCCACCCTTACCTCACTTGCCTCTCACACTTTTGGAAGGCTTCAAATTCCCACCATTACTCCGTCTTTGTGATAACCAGTGGCAGGCACTTAATAAATGTAATTAAATATTCTTGGAGCAGTGACACATTTTGGCATTTTCATTAGGGTTGCTTCAGTTTGAATGTTTACCAAATTGGCTGGCATAGACCAGGGCCCTCAGGAAATGAGGAGGGAGCAATGTCTGACAAAGAGTGGATGAACAGAAGGGCTAAAGAGAACAGGAGAGAAAAGGCAAATCATGGAATGAATGGTGAGGGGAGTTAGTGAGGAGGCCATGGCAAAAAAAGGAGCTCCTTCAAAATTTGATCTAGGATCAATTCTGTCCTGAACAAGTAAGAGAAAAATAATCCAGCTAATTTTTTTTCCTTATAAATTAATCATATGGGGATTTTCTTTATTACGTTACTGCAAAAAGGTTTAACCTAGGGGCGCCTGGGTGGCTCAGTGGGTTAAGCCACTGCCTTCGGCTCAGGTCATGATCTCAGGGTTCTGGGATCGAGTCCCACATTGGGCTCTCTGCTCAGCGGGGAGCCTGCTTCCCTCTCTCTCTACCTCTCTGCCTGCTTCTCTGCCTACTTGTGATCTCTCTCTGTCAAATAAATAAATAAAATCTTAAAAAAAAAAAAGAAGTTTTAACCTAAACTTTTCTGTTGGTAACGATAAAAATAAATGCAAGAACACCACAAAACAGAAACAAACAAAATTCTTGGATTTCACACCTAGTAAGTTTGGAGGTGAATTTTAAAAAATTTATTCCAATAACCCTTTACATTTGTAAAATAGATCTGAAACTGGTTTCTGATGTTTTGGTGAGATGAGTGGTAAAAACAAATATTAGCTTTTTTATTCATACAGAGTTCATTTTATTCATACAGAAATTCAGTGTTAAGCTTTTGTATTCTTATTGAAAATAGCATCTTAGAATGCATGGAGAGAAGACCCTAAGCATTTTATTTAATTTGATCTGAAATCCATATGCTGTCATTTAGAGAGATCAAGTATAAGAACCTGGTGGGGATAAAATGTGCTCCGCATGGTCCTATTTAGAAAGATGCCTCAAATGTGAGTTTTCACAAGTTCCACAAAACACATTTTCACACCAAATTTGATACAGACATGTATTACAAAATCTCCCTATTGCCATTTGAATATAAAATGGAAAAGTTTCCCTTGAGTTTGCAAGAGTGTTTTCAAGTATAGGTAGGGAAAGTACAAGCTGTATTAACATCTGCCACTTGAAACTGCATTGTGGCATTTAAACTTTCAAAGAGATTATAGTAAAGAATATATCTTTCCTTGATGTAGATCCAAAGGAACTTTACATATACAAAAGAGAGTCTCTAATGGGTTATCCCATTAACTTCCAAATTAAAAATGACTTCCACCACATGCAGAGTCTGTTATGTCAGGCAAATGGGATTGGGAAGGAGCAGGAGGACTGGATAGGTCCTGTGGCAACGCATGCAATTGTCCATGTTGTGTAGTTGTCAAGGGAGACATATCTGTGAGTTTATCGGTCACTCAGTCACATTGTATGCATACTTACAGGCAGGTGTGTAGGCTGTCTTGGTGACTCTGGCCTTCTCGGTTGAGGACTGGAGAGGTGACAGAGAGCCCAACCTGGCAAACATGTCCAAACGTGTGCTCAAGAGAGCATACAGAACCTGTCCTCACTGACAGAGATGCCGGTGTGGGTGCTCCTTGTCTAAACCCTACTCTGGCACCACCAAAACTTGTACACGGTTAAGGCTGTGTGAAAAAATACCAAATGCACATGTTTGGTTTTTACCTTGAGAAAGGAATACCTATTTTTTTTTTTTTTTCAGACACCCGGCTCTCTCTCTCTCCAGAGCCCATTTTTTAAAAATTTATTTTCAGCATAACAGTATTCATTATTTTTGCGCCACACCCAGTGCTTCATGCAATCCATGCCCTCTCCAATACCCACCACCTGGATCCCCCAACCTCCCACCCCCCCCCCGCCACTTCAAACCCCTCAGATTGTTTTTCAGAGTCCATAGTCTCTCATGGTTCACCTCCCCTTCCAATTTCCCTCAACTCCCTTCTCCTCTCCATCAACCTTTGGCCTCCATGCTATTTGTTTAATTCGCACAAAGTTACAGGATTGCGGCAGTCCTGGGTGAATGAGGGGATGTGTCACTCCTTATATACTTTTGCATCGCTTCTGTTAACTTTTTTTAAAAGCATTTTAATTTTTGATTTTTTATATCTAAAGGACAAAAAATTTTATAGAAGTCAAAAGCCAAGTTGATTCTCTAAGAGGTAGATCATAATGACATAATACTACCACACATTCGCAGCATCTCTCTAGGGATCCCGAAATGAGCCTTTTTAGTGTGCTAAAATGGAAGTCTGTTTTGTAGGGAAATGACTTTGAACAATATGCAGATGAATTTTGGTTTAATGCAGCTTGTGTACGTAAGTAATACTCTGATGTGGGGTTCTTAAAGATGTGGACATAACAACAGTGTCCCATTGATCCACACCGACTTAAACCATTCGGAGTTGAGCGTGTATAAGGATGCAAAGCATGTGATCGTGTCACGCATGAGCAGGTGTCTGTGAAATCACAAAGCTCTCTAAGGCATAGTGGAAGAGAGGTACATCTGTTGCAGTGTCTAAGGTTTCTCCAATTACATCTTGGTTAAATAGTCAGTCATTCAGCAAGTATTAATTTAGCATTCACCGGATATCAGGGGAAGAAGAACTCACTGGCCTTCATCCAAATCTCTTGCCTGAGCTTACATTCTGTGTCTTTCCCAGCATTGTCACTAACAGCATGTCCCTCAAGATGGCCAGCTGCTACCCTCCCCTGAAAATCATCTCTTGTTCAGTGGTAGCCTCAAGTCACAGGACTGAAACATGGAGGAATCTGCATTCAGCGTGGTCTTAAATGGATTCTCAAGATACTTTCCTGCTGCAACAATTAGGCTTTTCAGTCTATGGTAGACATTGGAGTTCGAGTTTCCAAATTTGTTGGACAGTTTAGGCTAGTCTTTATTATCTTATGTAAAGGTTTGTGGTTTTAACTCAATCACATAAAGACGTGTGTATATTATCATTATTATAAAAACAGCAGAGAAAAAGTGAAAAAAATCTGATATGCCATTTCTCAGAGAGAATTTGATGAGAATTTCCCTCATGCAAATCTGGGTGAAATATATTTTTTATAAAACAGAGATTATAAAATGCATGCTCAACTGTCAACTGTTTTTATATTTAATAAAATATGATAAATGCCATACTGAAAGAAGACTTTACCTCCATTTTGACCTTTGGTCTGCACGTTCTAATTGACTACGTTCTTTCCAACTTATCTCTCAACTCAGGCAAAAGACCCAGTGGGCAAAGCAGCCTAGGATGGGAACCAAAACTACCCTTCAAGCAAAGGGACTTACTTCCCGGGGCCAGCAAGACCCCACAGTGATCGACTGGACCTTTAATGCCCATCTGCATGTGCCTGCAGACCCTTGCCCTACATTCTCCTTACATTAACCTAGAAATACTTTCAGCACTTTGGAGACAGTCTTTGAGACATGAGTCTGCTATCTTCCCAGTGCTAGCCTCATGGAAATCAACTCCTTTCTTGTTTCACCATAGTCTTCTCATCTCTCTGCCTTTTGAATTTGTCAGCGGTGAGTGGCTGAACCTGGTCTGTTCAGGATCCCTGGAGCCAGGTGCTCTTGTACCCTTGTGCCCAGGTTGTAATACTGATAAATACAATATCTCCATTGTCCTCTCATTTGCATAATATGACACCTGTGTTTGTCTTTGAATATCTTTAATACTTAAATTTCTCTAACAGTGAAACTTACTCTTTAGATAAATAGTGATCATAATACATAGTAAAACTTGGACTTCACTATTGGTAATCTATAATCCTGGTTTGTACATTAATACAATCTAAATTTTACTCCTCAGATTGTTTCTGAGGCTAAACTAATCTCTTCTGTAACTTCTGGGATGAAATGCTCTAGAATTCTACTTTATATGCTGGGAAGATTTCATACAATTTTTATATTAACATTTTTATGTGTATTTTTTTAAGTCCTGCAGCTCAGAGTGGCCTTTTCTTTCTGAATGTCACAAGGTTAGTTTTGTAAGGAGTAAGAGGCTCTGTCTACTAGCCATGTGGCCATATTCTATTCCCACAGTCCTCAGCCTAGTGACCACCTCTCATGTGTGGAGCTGTGCCACTCCCTGAGCCCTGTGGCCCTCTCAGAGTAGTTGGCATCTGTTGAGACTTGGTGTGCAGCAGGTTCAGATGGCCCTGGGCTCACAATTTCTTTTTAATCTGTAGCTGGCATAACACTAAATAGCCATTCTTTTGCTTTTTAATAAGGTAGATTTATGTTAAATGGGAAGGCAATTTTACTTTGCAGAAGCAGTAACAACACGGGTCTATTCCCAAGGCACTTTGTCCTAAAGGATTGAGTAGAAAGAGAGAACACTTTTTCTTTGATCCTGTGGAGCTGTTCACATTATGGAATTTACCTTTGCTTGTACTAGGATTGGCAAAAACCTTACGTAAACAGGCAGGTTTCCTGAACCCAACCTCTGAATCTTCAGATAAATGACTTCTCCACGTCTCACTGCTGTTAGAAAAGCGATCGGTCACTCCAGGGAAGTATTATGTGACTCAGAGTCCACCAACTGACTTTCTCTTGGGTCTGGAGGCTTCTGGCCTCAGATGACTTGGCAGTAATTAGAGTTTGGTGCCAGATATATAGATATCATATATATATATATGTTTGGTGTCAGATAGTTTGGTGTCAAATATATAAATATCTCTCCCTGTATTGAGTGATTGAGTGCTAAGCATATAATTAAGACCATGTACTTTTAGTATGTTCGACATTATACTGGCTACTTTGCATATATGATCTAATTTAATCCCACAATCTGCAATGGATTCATGTTACACTCAGCAAGAAAAGTCAAGGTCTATAGCAGAGCTTGCAAAGCCTTATATGATCTGGCCCTTGCCTGTCTCAATGGCCTAAATTCTTACTATTTTCCTACTATTAGTCTCATGTTATAGATAAGGAAGTTGAGGCACAGAAAATTGTATAGCCAGTAAATTGTGAGGCTGGGATTCAAACCTAGGCAGATGGGCTCCAAAGAATGAATTCTTAATCACAGCATTATGTTACTTCTCAGTAGGGTTATTGAAAGGTGACAAAAGTGGGATAATCTCAAGGGCTCCCAGGCTTGAAGTGGATGCATGTGGAGACCTGAAGATCCCTTTGGGGGTAGCTGGTTGACATAGAAGTGACTGTCCTCACAGAGGCTGAGCAAATGCCGACTTTGGCAAAGGAAGGGAGGATATAGTTTTAAACCTTTCCTTCCTACATGACCATTCCTCCATTCACAGCCCATTGCATATTTGAACATTTAGGTGAATGGCAGCTTGAATAACATGTCTCATGAATGGGAGATTTCTCCTTGTATCATTCCCAAAATACCTGGCCTTCAATAAATATAATCATGTATTCATTACTAATTTGTTATTCAGGCTGCTCAGGGCTGGATTTATGCAATGCGGTAAGCTGAGCAAATATTTAGCACATTAATAAAGCAGGGTTAGTAAAAGTAAGGAAGGAAAATAAGAAATAAAAAGAACAGGAAATAAAATTTAGAAAGTTATTTTGAAATAAAGTTAATTTCAAACGGAGAATTGAAGGAATTGTCATTGTGAAGAATCCTAAATCTTTTTGAATGTCTTGTACACTTATTTTTGGCATGTGCACACACATATGTGTATGTGTGTTATACGTATGAGATACTATGACTTTTTAAGTGGTTATGGCCTCCAGCCTTAATTCCTCTCTCCTTCTGTGGGATTGTGCCTCAGAGAGGGTCCCGGAAGGGAAAAGATAAAACAGAATTACTGGTAAAGAAGTGGCACCTGAGGTGGTTGTCATGTCCCTGATGAAACAGGATTTTGTCAACAAATGTGTCTGCTTCAAGATGCAGCAAGGGAGGGAAGTGTTGATATTACATGAAATCCTCCAAAATGTGAAACTATTATGGCAAAACATATGACTTATAACTCACTTCATCATAGCTTAACATTAAACTTTGATTAAATAACATAATGTGAGGTCTAAATTTAAATGAACTTAAAATAGCGGTTAGAACAAATGTGCAAAGTTCAAGACACCTAGAAGTTCTTTCCATGAGAGAAAAGAATTTATTAAATTTGCCAAGAAAAGCCATTTTATAAGAAGCATAATATGACAATAGAATTCATCCACCATTATTGGTAATGAGCTAGATTCAGAACTACTGCTGAAGGTTTGGAGTAGTAGAATTTAGGGAGCCAAATAAAAGCAATATTCTTCCTTCAGGCCTGTCTGAAAATCTCTCTGCTAGGTTCACATTGACTAGGGTTCCCTGGAGAACTTGCAGGTTTCAAAATTTCACTATTTGGGGGTAAATATTTCATTTTTTAAAAACTTACAAAGTAGAGAAAGAGGTCTAGGACTTTAGAAAATCATTCAACCAGATAAATCCTGTCTTGTGCTAAATATATTTGTATACATATTATTATTTTATTTTACAAAATCAGGTCATAGTATATGTCCCATTTTGTTATTTATTGATTGATTATTTTTCTATGTCACTACACTTTTCTATATCATTTTAAAGACTGCAGAGTATGCCATTGTGTGAGTTCCATATCTACTTAAGGTAGCACATATTACTGGACATTTAGTTGTTTTCCATAGCTTTCCTATTTAGGCATGCTTAAATAAATGTGCCTACAGGAAATCTTGAGAGATTCCGTGCTTATTTCCTAATGGTGAATTTGTTGAGCCCAAAGTCATGTACATTTTTAAGGATTTTCATCCTGACCTCTAAGTTGCCCAACATAACAATTTCACATATTCTCTGATTGCCAGGTACAGTTTTTTTTTTTTTCTTTTTGTAACAATAGAAAACAGAACTTTGAGGAAAATGGCATAAAACTTAGGCCAGAATGGGGGCACCTGGGTGGCTCAGTCGCTTAAGTGTCTGCCTCTTGATTTTGGCTCAGGTCATGGACTCAGGGTTATTAGATTGAGCCCTGGGTTTGGCTCTGTGCTAAATGGGGTGTCTGCATGACATTCTCTCCCTCTCACTCAGCCTCTCCCTCTGCTCACACACACTGTCTCTCTCTCTCAAATAAATAAAATAAATTGAAAAACAAAATAAAAAACTTAGGCCAGAATGAAAGTTAAAAGGAGTGTAAAGAAATCAGTCTTGTTAGTGTCATTGGCCTGCTTCTTACAAGCCATAATATTAAAACCTGTTACAATTCCTTAAGTATTCACTATGTACCAAGCACTATACTAAATACCTACCATATATTATCATCTTTAATCCTCACCTCAACCTTCTGAAACATAATTATTCCTTTGTACGGCTGAGGTACATAGTTTAACTGATTTACTGAGTGTCACACAACATTGCTTATCCAGTATTTGAATTCAGTTATGTTTGGCTGGAAGATATATGTTCTTAACCAATATACACATTATTCTCTTGGCTAATGTAGAAAGACTTGGGCAGTATAGACATGTCATAGTTCTGGAAGTCAAGTAGATTTGTGAGTGTGAAAAGGAAAAAATGAGATACTGGGATATCGGAGCTACCAACAGCATGGTTTTGTTTAGGACAACATAAGAGTCAATCTTCAAAAACCGAATGAATAATCCACTAATTGGATTGCTCATTACTGACCTTTGTGCCTATGCCAAATGTGTAAATTTTAAAGTCAATGAGCAAATACTAGACTATGTACTGATGCTATATTTCAATGTAAATGGACTCTTTTGGAGGCCAGGAAGAGAGAGTTAAGCTTCAACTCTTCTCCTAGGTGATGATTAGAATGTGTCACTTAATGAAAGGAGTATTGGTTCCAGCTGGTATGTTAGGATTATTGGCAATGGAAATGAATTCTTATCATGGTTGGTCTCATTATTAAGGTTGTTGATAAGTGAAATTTCATGTAACTTGCTAATAAATACATGAGAATGGGAATTCTACCATGGTTTTCTTAGCTTAGAGTTAAATAAATACTCTTTCTTTTTCCTCCATCTTTGCCCACTACTCTGTCCCCACTTCTACCTCTTTCCCTTAATTATATATTAGGTTCTTTGGAGAATGGCTTATGCTGCCAGGTGTAAATGACAAAATCTTGAGTTTGAATATAGTAAAATAAATATCTGGCTGTAAGCACCCACTTTATGAAAGTCACTTAGATTGAGCAGAATCTCAGCATGCAACAAATATTTTACCCAAAGAACACATCATGTCTCCTTATCTACTGCTACTTGATAGGCTTTAAAAATATAAGCCAGACACAGAAAATGAAAAATTGTGTGTTTTAAATTGCTTTTGGACACACCACCCCCAGAAGATCATTTGTGCTCATTTAGTTTTAAACTTGTTAAATGGCAGCTTGAAGTGTACTATTAGTTTTGGGCATCTGCCAGTCATCAAGGGCTTCAATGGCCAATGTTTCACAGTCTTTGAAACCTGCCTCTGAATTCACTAATCATTTGATATCATTTGATGGCAGCAGCCTTAGAAAGAAAAATATTTGTAAATATGAAAGAATTTAATATGCACACTTTATCTCACTGACTAAAGTTGTATGTACAGAAAACATGCTCTAAGGCAAATTGATCTTTCCACATGTTCTTTGTCCTCTGGTGTTTTTATAAGTGACAAATAAGCTCATTTCATTTGATTCTTTAAAAATGAACTGTATGCATATATTTGAATGCAGATTGAAAGATCGTATGCCCTGCAATTACCTTAACACTCCCAACTTCATTTTTCCCTCTTGCAGTGACTATGGGTCTATGTTCTCTTATATGCAATATTACCTTTTTTTTTTCCCCAGGATTAGCCAGAATCCATTTACTCATATGGAGAAAGTTGGTAATATGCTTGGGGGCTCCAATGTTCTATACAGCAATAGGGGGTGAGCATGTTAGCTTGAATCCAGCAGCTTTCCAGCCCAAGTGCCCATAAACACATGGGAGCTTTTCTGATATCAGCCTTGTAGACTGGCTCTCAAGCCAGTAACATTCATAAGAGTAAGGTCTTTGTCTCTCTTGTTCTCTTAATAATTATACTTAACACTGTGCTTGCCACTCAATATACATTTGTGAATAAATGACTGTAATTTCTACAAACTTGTATAGTTATGTTATCTTTTAGATTTTTTCAAATTACTTATGCCCTGGTAGCAGGAAATTCAATGATCTCTATTTTAATGGCTTTCCCTGAACTTTTGATTTGTTCAAGAATTTCAGGAGCGTACTTACCTGGAATTTGATGGGTAAGATTTTCCTTTTAAGAACTAGCATGGTAAGGGGTGCCTGGGTGGCTCAGTGGGTTGAGCCGCTGCCTTCGGCTCAGGTCATGATCTCAGGGTCTTGGGATGGAGTCCCGCATCGGGCTCTCTGCTCAGCAGGGAGCCTGCTTCCCTCTCTCTCTCTGCCTGCCTCTCGGACTACTTGTGATTTCTCTCTGTCAAATAAATAAATAAAATCTTAAAAAAAAAAAAGAACTAGCATGGTAAGAACAAAAGCAACTGCTAAGATAGATTTTTGTTTACACATAATGAGTAGAGAATGGTCCTGTAGAGTTCTGGGAACAATGGCTTTCCTCTGCTGCTGCTCAGAGCACTGTGGTGCCTCACTCTGGTGCTAGGATTATACAGTTCCTTTTATTTCCTATTCCTAAATTCAGCCATTTGTCCCTTAAGCAAAACCACTATAACAGTGTGTCTAGCTCTATAAGAATTCCATCACCAGCCACCCAACTAAGCTATTACATTGCCTGAGGAGTCCAGGTTTTCAGACCCAACTTCTAATGTTCTCTGAGTAGTTTTATTTTTTGTATATTTCCATGCTAGAAAACTCCTACCAGATCACTCTGGTCCACATCCTAGTCTCCATCATTTCTGTCACTGAGATCTGTCCCTCTTCACCTTGAAGGCTTTTTTTGGGGCTGCTTTTGCAAATTGCTTGGCTGCCATCTCTGTTTCTACCATGCATACCATCTCTTTCCTCAGAAAAGGAAATTCTAATATGCTCTGAGGAGACTTATATTTTTACAGTTAAAAAAAGCCTGGTAATTTTCAGAATCAATAAGAAGTTCATTCAGTAAGAAGTCTATTTAATTTCTCCTTTTCCAGGTACCCTGGAAAAATTAATTCATTATAGAATGAATAGGAAATTTAAGCAGGATCTTCTGAAAAGTTATGTCTCTTTGCAGAGTTGCCCTAAGAATTTCAAAATACAACAGTGCACATACGTGATAAAGAGACACATATTTGGGAAGTGCTCCATTTTTTTTTTTTTAACCAAATATTACCCTTGCTTTAAGATCTGTATCCAGTCACCTCCTCTGTGTCTCTGTGAGGCTAACAGCATCATCTTCCCTTAGTTATCCTTTTCTCCTTACCTCTTCAACTGGGCCTGAACATGAGCAGTCTCATATTTGTAGCCATCCTCTTCTGCCCATTTCCTATGTCTACAACCAGATCTTTTAAGAACACAAGAACAGGGGCTTTCTCTTACTCCTTTTTTGCTTGTGTGCTTTTTACTATTTCTCATGCCCAGGAAGTACTCAATAGATGGTTGTTAATAGTGACTTTGGTGGCATTGTCCATGCGTTGAGGCTGGAGGAGGGACTTCCTGAGCTGTAGTGCTTAAAAGCCTGCAGGAGGATTCACAGATAGCTTCTCTAGGATTGAAAACCTTCGGGAAAACCTTTCACTGATCTGGAAACCATCTCTTCCTTTCAAGGATGCAGATGAGAACCTTAAGCTTTGTTTATTTTGTAGTCTGCGTAATGCTTATACATAGCTGAAATTTAGTAAGTGGGTGATTGAAGTGGTTATTCTTAAATACGGTCTGTTGATGAAGAGCCTTAGCTTATCAGAAAAGGAAACTTTTAGACCCCAACCCTAGACCTGTTCAATCAGCCTCTGGATTTTAGCAAGATTCTTTGTGTTTCCCATGTACACTAAAGTTGGAAAAGCAGTGATCTAAACATTCAGTACATATACATAGTTACTGACCCTCCTTTATGCCTGGTACTTGGAGATTGATTTGTAAGTATTCTATCTTCAAGAGAAATGCTTTTCTACATGTCCTTTATACACAGCATGTTCATTTTTCTAAGGATTCATCAGGATAAAAGGAGAGAAATGAAATGCAATATAGCTCAAATAATATTAAAGAAAGAAAGTTATTGCTGCTTGTACTGTGTTTCATTCTAGAATTCAATATGTTACTCAAAAGGTCAAATAATATATCTAATACATTCCCTAAGGTTCTGAAGAATGATAATGAAACTGTCCAGAAACCAATTCGAATACTATGTGCTGCCATTTAATCAAAGAAACTTAGATAAGGTAACACTTTGTGTAATGAGTAGGCAAAACATTTCATATTAAAAATTCATTATCTGCTCAAATTAACCAAATGTCTTCATTCATGCTTTTTAGCATCAAATTTAACTTTTTTATTTTTATAACAATTTCCTCCAGAAAGGTGAAGTTGAGGTTTCTTATTAACTTAAGGGGAACTGAAGTTGAGGTTTTTGCCCAAAGAATCTTCCATACAGTATGGCTCACAAAGAAATAACATTATTCAATCACACTCAGAAAAACTTACCGTAAAACATGTATTATAGAGTAATAATTATAATAGAAATTTGAACTTTTAATTAGTATAATAAAATTAATCATGAAAGACTGTCCTCATCCCAAACAATATTTAAACTTCTCACCATAATACAAGTTAAACCTAAAACACCTGTGCTCTGGAAGACTATACTTAAATAAAAAAATGTTGTGGCTATATAAACTGAAATACTGTGACTCTTAACATACTACTACCTCCTCTTCTTGAAAAGGGAATACCACTTATAGTGAATTACTTTTATTGGGTCAGAATATGTAGATCAAAAATGGTATTTAAAAATAGATGTAGGTGGTTGGGTTATGGACATTGGGGAGGGTATGTGCTATGGTGAGTGCTGTGAAGTGTGTAAACCTGGCAATTCACAGATCTGTACCCCTGGGGCTAATAATACATTATATGTTAATTAAAAAAAATAGATGTCGGGGCACCTGGGTGGCTCACTGGGTTAAGCCTCTGCCTTTGGCTCAGGTCATGATCTCAGGGTCCTGGGATCGAGTCCCGCATCGGGGGGTCTGTGCTCAGCAGGGAGCCTGCCTCCTCCTCCTCTTTCTCTCTGCCTGCCTCTCTGCCTACTTGTGATCTGTCTGCCAAATAAATAAAAAAGAAAGAAAAAAAATTCTAAAAAAAAAAATAGATGTCATTCCTGTAAGATTCTACTTTATTTTCAGCAAATAAAATTGAAAATCAACTTTCCAAACAACAGTTTGTTTGTCATCTGATGTAGATATACTACTATGAAATTTAGATAAATACTCTCAGTGGCCAGATGATTTTATAGCTATTGATGTATCATAATCTAATTACCTAATGAAGTGGCAGATTATGAATATGAATTTTATGTGGTTGCTTCATTAACAGTTTGGGGAATTTTGTAATAGTGAATCCTAACACTGAAATAATGGGGTCATTTAAGGAACTCATTTATTCATTCAATAATGTGAATAAATACCAGGCACTGCTATAATTATAAACTACTGGGTCAAATTGTGATACCTACTTTTTTTTTAAGGCATTTGTGATACATAATGTCAAATTGCTCTCCAGAAATGTTTCAAGAAACTCTCCTCCCATCAGAATATGAGGGACCCTAACTCTTAGCATTACCTCTAGTTTGGGTTTAAAAGACAAAACATTCTGATTCACTATTTATATTGCAGTTAAATTTTTTTTAAAGACTTTTAATCCATTTATTTGAGACAGAGAGAGCAGAATGTGCGAGAGAGAACACCAGTGTGGGGGCAGAGGGATGGGGAGAAGCAGACTCTCTGCTGACTAGGGAGCTGACACCAGCTCAATCCTAGGACCTGGGGACCAAGACCTGAGCCGAAGGTAGACATTTAACCAACTGAACCACCCAGGTGCCCCTGCAGTTAAATATTTTTACATTATCTTCAGTGTTCAGATTATTCTCTTGGGCACTATTTGTTCTTTTCCTTTGCCATTTTTTTGAGTAATGTTACATATTATTGTAATAATTATTTTCCATTTGTTATCAATGTTTTTCCTGACCTATAATATTTTTATAATTGACTTTATTTTAATCTATTATAATATTAATAACAATTTTAACATTGTTATAACATATACGATAAAACATGCATTAATTTATGCAACCCATGTTTCTGTTTCTCGTTTTCTCACTCTGTCATAGAAGAACTCTGTGGGCTTCATATTTGCTACCAGAGAGAATCTGAATGCTGTTTACTCAGTCAAATTCTTTTTTTCTATCTTTAACTGAAAGGCAGACAAATATACCCAGCTTTAATTCCCAACTGCCAGATGGTATTTTTTTTTTTCCATTGTGACTGCTGAATTGAGGGGCACCTTCTTTTACTCTCTGCTTGACTCTTTATCCATCCTATAGATTGTGTGAAAACCATCCTCTGCCTGCACCTGCAAGAGTGTTGTCTGGAAGATCTTCTTCTTTTTTTTTTTTTTTCTTGAGTGGTGTGATCAAAGTGCTGCATCCTTCCTATCTGTACTTCTTTAATGTTATATATGAGGATTTCAGTCTCTAAACAAGAGGGTAAAGAAGGTAGACAAGTCTGATTTTTTTTTTTTTTTTTTTTTTACTGCGGTAAAAATAATTATGCTATTGGTGGACACTGGCGCTTTAAAATTTATTTTTGGGGAGCTGGTGAGAGGGGAGTGGGAGAGAGAGAGAGACAAAAAGAGAATCTTAAGCAGAGCCCATGAGCATGGAGCCCAATGAGGAGTTTGAATGCACAACCCCAAGATCCTGACCTGAGCCAAAATCAATAATCAGACACTTAACTGACTGAGCTTCCCATATGCCCCCAACCTTGTCTGTTTTTATTGGCTATTCAGATCCTGGCTTTCTGAGACTGGGACAGCACTAAAATGTCTTAAACTTCCCTTGAGGCTGGCAGATATGTAGCAAATAATTTAACAAATACCATTTATTTATATTATTTATTTATATTAACAAATAATCTTGAATTATTTTAACAAATAATATTCATTCTGATGGTGATGTTTTGTGAATGAGAAATACAGGACGAGAGTGTTGAATAGGGGGATTGATTCTGAGCTTCAACTCCTGTGATTGTTTAGCATATTGGCTTTTGATCTCTAAAATTATACAATAGGCCTTTATGAACATCTAGGAAGTGTAGACATATTTATTTAGTGCAATTATAATGATTCAGATACATGGAAGTTTTGTTGGAATTGAGATTTAAATATATTTGATTCCAACTAATTATCTCTCTTCCTCATCATCTATGTAAAGTACTGTATCTGCAAAGTATTTGCAATGATTTGTTTTAATGAAACCAATAGTAAAAATAGAAAGCAATAAAATCTACTAAGAGGTATGTTGAAAAGATAATGTAGAGCCTTAAAAACTGTTGACATGACACAACACAACTCACATGAATAAGTAATTTCAATAATATAGGAAAAATGTTATATGGAAATTTTAGTTGGTACTCAGGGTAGCTGGAATTACAATAGCATTTTTTATCATCACGTTCACTTTGATCTCATATAAATCATATATTTTTGCCTTTTTGTTCTTATTTATTTACTTTAAAGATTTTATTTATCTGACAGAGAAAGCACAAAAAGGGGGGCCACCAGGCAGAGGGAGAGGGAGAAGCTGGCTCCCCACTGAGCAGGAAGCCCAACATGGGGCTCAATTCCAGAACCCCAGGATCATGACCTGAGCCAAACGCAGATGCTTAACCAACTGAGCCACCCAGGTGCCCCATCCACTCTTATTTATATACTGTTAGTATTTTAAGCATCAAATACTTGTGAATGTTTGCTTTTCCCCTTTTGGACTTTTAGGTGCTTGTAATTAAGCTATTTATTTCTTTCTCCTTTCATGACCAATTTTATTTTATTTTTTATTTTTATTTTTTTTTAAAGATTTTATTTATTTATTTGACAGAGAGAAATCACAAGTAGGTAGAGAGGCAGGCAGAGAGAGAGAGGAGGAAGCAGGCTCCCTGCTGAGCAGAGAGCCCGATGCGGGACTCGATCCCAGGACCCTGAGATCATGACCTGAGCCGAAGGCAGCGGCTTAACCACTGAGCCACCCAGGTGCCCCTCATGACCAATTTTAAATCTATAGTGGCCACCACCAATTTGGGGAAAAGTTGCCCTATTAGTTGAACATGATTTTAAAATATGCAATACTTTTCATCCTATCATAAGGATATTGTTTTCACTAGCCCCTAGCTCTATGCTTCAACAAAAATAGTAGAAATTAGTAAATATTATTAATAGGTAACTAAACATACTTTCAAGTCTTCCTCTCCCATTTTAAAAGATATACCAAGAAATATAGGGTAATGTAAATGCAAAGGGCATATAATGTTTTGATTATAGGAAAAAAATTGATGCAACACTTTAAAAGTGTTATTTGCTAAACTGATTAAATTTAGAGTAGATGTGAAAATAGTCATATGGATTCAAAACTATCTTCAAGACCATAAATAAAGCATAAGAATAAAGTGACAACTGAAGCAAAAGTGTAGGAGGTGTTTTGGGGGGGGGGTGCAACAGAATGTGGTGTTAGGGCTGATCATTTTTAACATTTATCATTTATTAATGATTCAGGAAGAATCTGAGAATAGCACATTGAACCTATGCTAAACTGGGAGGTGTTGCAAGTAACAGAAATGAAGAAATGTAATTGACCTAACAAAACACCATAAATATATAAAAATTATGTTATTATCACTATAAAATGTATATATTGAAAATAATTGAAAAAATACAGCATTTCTATTAAAATGGTGAAAAATGATCAATGAATTGTTGTGAAACAGATGGTGTTTAATATTTGTGAGATGAGGGCTCAGTGTTTTTCATTGTGACTTAGCCCCGTACTACTGTCTTCCTTGCCATTTACATAGCACGGATGCTCATCTCAAACTGCTCTATTTTCATCAATCTGACTACATTTCCCTTAGCAACCCACTAATCACAAAGGAAAGAGGATTAATATATTAAAATATTTGCTTTTAGGCATCTACAGCACAGTGGTTAAAGGTACAACTCTGAAGTCGGACTGTATGTTTGATTTATGGCTCTACTACTAATTACTAGTTACTAGTTACCAGTTGTGGCTCGGTTGCTTTAAAAAAAATCTCTCTGTGCTTCAGCTTCCTCGTACTAACAATGTCTAATATGAAAATGCATGAAGTGACTGACACATAGAGGTAATCCATGTATTAGCTACCAATACGGCTACTACTAATTTCATCATTACTTTGTGCATGCCTTATAGAGATTGAGCAAACAAAGTTTGTCAAGAGTTCATGTCTAAAGAGAAATGACCTGATATATACTGACTTCTCTAACTTTGAAACTCCCCTTAAGCGAGAGGTTCTCCTGCCTACCAAGCTTCTTCAGTGATCATCTAAATTATATGCACATTGGTACCTTCTGGTTGAATTAAAATTCTTTTTAGGATTGTGATATTTTAAACATCTAGTTCTTTTTTTCAATTAGGTAAAAACTATTACCTAAGTGGGTATTGGGTCATGCTATCAGGGTAAGTGTCAGAAAGTTTATTTCAAACTAGACCAAAGTATAATTTAATGTGTCATCAGGCAGGCAGATGCTCTGACACCATGGGTGTTAGATTGGGAAAAGAAGCAGTATTTTTTCCTGATGAGCATGAGAAGGGAAAAAAAAGGGGAAAAAAATGAATGATTTGCTCTATTAAGTTGTCACCAACCATAATGTGGCTATGTGAAACTGTGGAGTAAAATCAAAACTAAATAATAAAGTATATACCTTTATCTGGTGTAGATGCATTTTGTCAGGTAACAGCAAGAAAAAAAATGATAAAGATGAATCAAATCTAATATCACTTATATAGATATCAATGCTCATTTTGTTAACATAAATAGAACTAAAATCTTCCATGGAGTGACTCAAACAATGCCACTGGAAGGAGAAATAATATTTCTTCTCTTTGAAATACCAATAAGAAAAACTCCATTCAGTTGAATGGATCTAGGATTCGAGAGATACAAAGAGATACAAAGGGACGAGTCCAGAGATGTGCAGCTGAAGCTGATTAAAGAAATAGATGATGATTTGTACAGAGAACTTGGTAAGAGATGAGGAGTAAGGAACAAGAAAACAGGCTAGGCTGTCTACCTCACACTGATATTGCAGCAGAATCATTTCACGGAGGGCTGAAGGTAATACCAGGAATAAAACAAATGTAGTCTGATAATCAAGAACAGCTTCTTGATGGTAAGAACTATTTGGTACTGGAGATCTTAGGGGAATGGGCACAGCTCTGGGATATGGACCATTAAAAGTAGAAGAATCCTCCTTCTCCACACAAACAGAACACAAATAAAGTAGTAACTGCAAGTGAGGCCCCAATCTCTCTCTCTTTCTCTCTCTCTCTCTCTCTCTCTCTCTTCTTCCCTCCTCCCTCCCTCTTCATTCTTTCTCTTTCTCCTTCATCTCTATCTCAATCTCTCAGTTTCTCTCTTCACACCTCCTTGGTGGGGAGGGGGTATTGAGGAATGGTAGCAATCAGTTACCATGAAGTTGGAAATTTTTTTTCAAGTTTTTGTCTTACATTGATTATAATTTAACAAGCAAGAGGTAAAAATATATAATAAGAGATTAAGTGCCTGGCCCAAGCTGGTGTGGCAGAAATTTGAGTTTCCTTTCTTTCTTTCTTCCTTTCTTTCTTCCTTTCTTTCTTTCTTTCTTTCTTTCTTTCTTTCTTTCTTTCTTTCTTTCTTTCTTTCTTTCTTTCTCTGCAGATGCTAATTCATACTTCCAAAAATTCAAGAGGGATTGATGCTTACATAAGTTCTATAAAATCATAGGACTCATAATAAAAAAAGAAAAATATTCAATATTTCACTCTAGCCTACTATTCCTCAAAAATGCTTTCAGAATAGTGTCCTCCTATGCAAACAATTTGCTCCTTTTTTTTTTTTTAAAGCCATATAATTTTAATTGAGCTACCCAGATAAAGACTAGATTTCCCAGCCTTTAGTGTTAGGTATAAACATTCTGGCCTTCCCTTCATCCTCTCCCCACTAATTGGAATGAGGTCATGATTTTGAGAGCAGGTTTAACCATATTGCACCATGAGTTGGGAAGCACATTTTAAAGATGATAGAGCAACGAGACAGAAGGCAGCTGGTCCCTTGGCATATTTGTGGAAGAGAACTGCCATACCATCTGTATCAGAGAGAAAAATAAACTTTTACCTTTTTAGGTTGTCATTTCATTTACATTGGCCAAAATGACACCCTAACAAATTTATGTCTCTAAAATCCAGTAAAGTGGGGCTTAGCTCTGCTAACTCAACTTCAGTCAGTTCAACCATCTACATAGATGGCACACAGGATGAGGAGGAAATCATGTAATTACAGAGATTAGGCAAGCAGAACTCTGTGGTCCCCTGCCTCAACTGAGTTTTCTGGGCGGTTATATTACCTGTCAAATTTTTACATGTTTCTAAGTCTCTTCATCTCACTCAGGAGTACTCCAAGGTATGACCCCCTGCCCAAGTCATTTACCTCAATGCCTCCTCCCCAACAGCAAGCATTAAATGTGTCATTTTGATAAATCCCTCCATTTCCCACTGATACTCCCAAACTCTGGTAAATCTGGACTCATTCAAACCATTGTTCTTCTAGATTCTGAGGGAAAAGTGACTCCCTTTCTGTACTTCTGATCACTCCCTGTTTACTTCAGGACCTGACTTTGTCATTGAGTCCATCACCTTATATTCTTAATTTTTCCTCTTAAATGCTTATCTCACATAGGCCAAAAAACATATGCTCAGATCCTCCTTCACTCATGAAAGTCCTTGTCTCTTCTTTTATCTTCTCCCCTCTACTCATTGCTATATCCTCCGTACCTCCCAGAATCAAGCTATCTCTACATCATTGTCTCTAATTCACTCTTGAATCCCTTGCTCTCTGGTTCCTGATCTCACCTGTTTTCCAGCAAAGGTCACCAGTGACATACCAATTGACAAGCACAATGACCTCTATGCGTCATACGACTCGAAAATCCCCATTATGAAAATGTTTCTTCTTAGGATACTCAAAGTGCCAACTGCTGCTATTTTTTCCTTCCAACTTTTTATATTCATCTCAGAATCTCTTATCTCCTCCCTCTCTGTGTACCCTTTAGATACAGATATTCTCTTGGTTTCTGTTCTTGGCCACCATTCTCCTCGCTGCTCACTTATTTCTCTTCTAATGCCATATGTTCTCTTTTATTGCTATCTACTGTGATTTCTTTAAACATTCTTTTTATCTCATTCTTACTTTGGAAAACGTGGCAGATTGACGCACTGAACACCATTCCATTCCCCTACTTGAGGCTCTTTTTAGAGACTGGAAAACTAACAACTTTATTTCCCAAACACCTTGGAAACTCTTGGTATTTTTTCTAGCTCTTTGAAGCCAATGCACCATGTAAGAGTTGCAAGGTAGATGTGAGGTAGAGTTTACATGGATCTTCTGCCAAGCAAAGTTGCTGTATCTTTGATCTTCCTAGCAGAGACCCTGATATTTGGTTCCTCATTTCATGCATGTCCAAAGTCAGGGCAAAGGGACCTATTCTGAAAAGATGAATTTTTATCATATTGGGCAAGGTTCTGATTCTGGCAGATGTGCTAGCAGCTTTCTGATTCTATTGCTTCTTGATCTTAGCAGATGTAGTAACTCGGTGGGCCAGATTTTTGGTGTCACTAAGGGTGTTGCCTCTGGAAATATTATATGATAGGCTTTATATTAGTTCTGTATGTTTTCCATGACACTTTAAGAGATCTCCTTCTAATTATCCTAACTAACAAAGACTCCCAAAGCCATGTCTGCCACCCAGTCTTCTCCTTTAAACTCCACAGACCTTAAGTAGTGCTGAGAACTGGGTAATTGACATTGTTAGACCTACAAAGCAGTCCACTCAACAGACTGAAAACTAAACACACTGCTTTTCCTTCACAAACCTATGCCTGTTTCTGAACTCCCAAACTCTGTTAATAATACCATTATCTATCTACATGGTAACCCAAGGTCCAAACCTAGGGGACATCTCTCTTACTTCCTACCTCTAGCATCACTGTCTAGCACAGTCTATCTCATTAATAGAGCTCTCATATCCAGGTCATCCCACTTCTTTTCTTTATTATTTAAGTCAAGATTTCATTTATCTTGGATGGGTTTATTGTCACAACTTTCCAAGTTACCTTTTCTTCTCTTCTTGATCTATTCTAATATAGCTGCCTCAATTTGGACAATCTCTAAGACACAAATTTGAACAAGTTACTCTTTTGCTTAAAAGCTTTCTCATTGTCTACAAAATAGAGTATAAAATCCCCAGTATGTTATACAATGCCTTCCTTGAGCTGGTCCATGACACTCTCCAGTTTAATTCCTGACTGCACTTCATATTTCATATCCTATCTATTCCAAACTGCTCATAACTCCTCTTACAGGCCAGGCTCTTCTTACCTCTGTATCTTTTCCTTCCTTTGCATTTTCTCTTTCCAAAGAGAAAGGCAGGAAGTGAAACTTAAGACTTTTGTCGTATATTACCAAATCTACCTCTTCAAAAAGTAAGCACAAGATTGCCATTTTTTGTTTGTTTATATGAAAAAGAAGTTATTCTTGTCAAACGTAGATTCAAGAATCATACTATTTATTTTAGAGATTTGGAAAGTTGAAGTTACTTTCTCAAGGATGTCCAGCATGGAATAGCAGGTCTGGATCTTAAATTTAGTTTTCTTCTGTAAACCCCACGCTCCCCTTTCCACCATAACTGAAATGCAGGGTTCTCAAGACAAAGGAAAAGGGGACGCAACTGGGAAGTGATAGGAAGGTAGGGATCTTGGACCTTACTGAAACGAACACTTCCATGTTTCTCCTCTAGTAGCTTTCCTAAGAGCTATTCTAATTAGCAAGCTGAATCATTTTTATCATTCAGCTTTGAGGGTACTATAGGCTCCTGAAAAATCTTAGTTGTTACTTCTTTTAAAATATCCATATAACTTCTTCCTAATTACTACAAATTAGAAAACTATAGCTATTTGGAATCAAAGAATTACTATTTAATGTATAGTTTTATCTTTAAATTGTCTTACAAATGCCAGAAGATATTTTAATTCAAGGACAGATAGATGACTAGTATATTTTCTTTTGTAGAGATGGAGAAATCTGAGGGAGAATTAAAATGATTCAGTCAAGGTTACGGAGGTATGGTGCACAGTACAATTACCCTTCTTGAATACTTGCTATTTGCCTTGACTTTTTTTTTTTTTTTTTTTTTTTAAGTGAAATCAACAGCTTCGCATCAGCTACTGATCAGGTACCAGATGGCAAAAACTTTCAGTCACTACCACCTAGGGCTATATTCAAACCAATGAAAGGCCTGTATCTCATTATCGGTCCCCTGAGCTCTTCATTCTCCCACATGGTACTGTCCTTTTCAAGTAGAAAAGTGACATTATTTTTAAAACTGCCCTTGTTTCAGATAACCAAAAATCCTGATAATTTAAACAGGTTTGTCCTTTTAGGTTTTTTTTTTTTTATTTTGCATGACATTATTAAGCTTGCATTGAATACCACTGCAACAGAAATTTACGAAATCAAACTAAATCAAACTAAGCTGTAGGATTAACACCCCAGAACCTTGCTTCATATCAAGAATTATAGGTTTCAAGTGAATAAGGATGCCAAGTTTAGCAAATAAAAATGTAAAACACACAAAACTTAAACTTGAGTTTCATATAAATGAATATTTATATTTTCAGTGCATATATGACCCAAATATTGAATGAAACATATCATACTAAAAAGCATTCTTTGTTTATCTGAAATTCACTTATCTCAAAGTACTGTATTTCATCTAGCAACCCTATGAATAAAGAATGGGTAGTTCAAATTATTTTGTACAACTGAAAACACAAGGACATATAAGTTGCTCATAGAAGTGTGTGATGATGTCCACTAAAGCCACTTTTTATGCCCTGAGGGAGACAGTCATGTCTTAAAACCATTATTAGAAAACTGGAAGTTTAAAAAGAATAAAAGGGAAAAAAGTGACTACTGTTTCTGCTTGAAAATGGAATTATATTTTGCTAGAATGAAAAATAATGCAGCAAAATAAAAGATATTGTGGATTTTTGAAGTCTCTCTTATAAAATTAGAACCCAAGAAATTGTTCAGCAATTATTCTACATTTTTTTTCAAATAAAAACATGCTGCTCCTAACTGGAAAACTTTGGGGCAAGTTTTAGGTTTAGCAGCATTGTGTTCACTGAATAATGAATTCAGAATTGTTACTTGTATTGCTTCATTCTTATATCTGTCAGGTGAGTCTGTGAAAGGAGAAGCGCAACTCTGGCCATGAATATGATTCAAGGGTGTCTATAATTAAAGCTAGTACACGGATAAAAAGGCAAATATGGAAACATTTGCCTAGTACAGATTTCATATTTAATTTTTTTCTTTTATCTCATTTCAAGAGCAATGAAAGAAATGTGACATCTAATATTTTGCCTTTCTAATATGTATGCATATGAACTCAAGTTACACAGCCATGGTAACAAGGACATTAATAGTAAATATAAAGAGTACATTCAAATCCCCTTTGGGTGTATGTTCTTATCTTGATCCATAGAGATTTATATGTCTAACATCTTTTAACATTGATGAATATAAATCTCAGGCACTGAGGAAAGAGCATAAATCCTTATAATTCAAGATGTAAGTACCCCTACCTCTCAGAGTTAGCCTTCTGAAAACCAACAAAAGCAATGCAATGGAAAGTTCAGGGAGCTGACATTATGCTCTTAACCCATGATAATGTAATATAGATCGTAAAAGGTTCTGAATTGTAAGCTAGGCATTCTGATAATAATTGTAATGTGAATACTGGCCTCATGAATTATGCTATGACCATTGTCAGTATTTTAACTCAGCCGTTATTTGAAAAGTGAAGCAACTTTACTGTACTTTTCACTTACTCTTTTTTTGAAATGTGAAGGGGAATAAATCTATCTTGAGTATGCTGCTAGCCATTTTGTCTTCTGAATATTCAAGACATTTGAATACCTTCAGTAAATACTTTTCCCCCCCAAAATAACATCAATACTTGGTAACATGAAATATCTTCATAAAACAAAAACTGAGAGGAAAAATCACAGAGGAAAAAAATAGTAAAGAAATATTTTTTGGTGTGCATTACATAATGTTTTATTTTATGGACATCTATTTTTACTGACTTTTAAATTCATGCCTTAAACAAGTTGTAGTGTGTCTTGTTCTGTTATTTTAAAAATTAGAGTTATGTCTGTAAATTCATGCTAATTTTAAATATTTACATTAAAAAGGAAGTTATTTTGTTTCCAGAAAGCTGTATTCTTTTGGAATACATTAATCTTTTGGGTGGTGAGGACAGCAGGTCCTGGAGGAGGACTGAGGAGTCCTTGCTTTGTGTTAGCTAAAGATGAACCAAAGCTGAATCCTCAGTGACATATGGGGGAGACCAAAAAGACTGAGGGTGGCAGGGGTTTCACGCACACTTTAAAATAATGAAAAACTGTTATTGGGAAAATGTCATGTACTCACAGCTCACTCTACATGCTGCTTCTAATCTTATTTGTACAAGTACAGGCAGAATCTACTAACAACGGAGATTGTCTCTTTTCCTTTGTTACAACTTAGTATTGATTGTTGTGCAGGAAAGCTGACCTGAATCTCAGAATGGGTTTAATTACAAGTATACACAAAAAAGTAATTGGCAGAATAAGTAAGGGGTTACTTAGCAAATTTCTTTTTACAGAACCACAATATTCAACTTGAGGAGCAGTGGTAATCCACAAAAATACAATTAAATAAATAAATAAATTTTGTAGGATCCCAGTCCAATTGAAAATGCATTTATCCTTTTCACCTTTAGCCCATTCCCACAAATGCATTTCAATGCCATCTTTATTACCTCAGTACACAAGTCACTGGTCAATCAATGCCAAACTGGAAAGTTAATGTAGGTTGAGACCGGGAGGAACAAGTGGATGGTATGAGGAGGCCGTCTCCCCAAACTTAGCCAAGTGTGAAGTGATAGGAAACACATTACAATTTTAGAGGTCAATATTTTTTTTGCATTTGGGGAGCCTTCGAACATGCTGAAAAGTTAGCCTAGTGGTATCTTCTCTAGAGAAGATTTGTATAGTGCAAACAGAATAAATTTCAGAAACAGGAATTTGGAACTTTATCTCACAATTTTTTTTTTTCTTTCTTCTTCTTCTTCAGCTGATTATGTTTACACTATCTCGCTTCGTTCCAGGGACACAAATTGGTTTCTCAGGTCATGCTGTTATTAATATGATTTTTAAAAAATAATTGAATTTAACACAGAGGTCAGCTGAGAAAACAGACAAAATAAAAATGATAATTCTTCGTGTGAAAACCTCAAAATGTGAAATAGAACACTATGGTGTTCCTCGCTTACTTCAAAATCTCTAAGATATGTTGGACTTATTGATGTTACAATATAACAGAAATAGGGCGTGCCAGGGCATAGCTGATCCTGGGGTGTGAATGCTGCATTAGAAACTGTGCTAGGTAGCCAAGAGGTATTTCATTGGGATTTATTTAATTTGGGTCTTTCTAAGCTCAGGGTTTTCATCCCATTATAGAATTATTTTCTCTGATGAAGCAATGTACTATTTATTTGCTATAACATTAATAATAAATTTCTATCTATTGATTACTCAGTTTCCTTCCTTCTCGCATCTTGTTTCTTGTTGCTTTAAGTGAAAAGTCTTTTTCTATGAGTTTAACCAGTCTAAGATAACAAATTTTAGAGTAAATAAAAGTGATTATAATCTCCAGTTTGTGAATCTAATGTAATTTCATTAATACTTTCTTAAGATGAAGATTGGGCTTTTAATTAACCATTAATTATCAGTTCTAATTAATTAGGACTAATTAATTAATTAACCATTAATTATCAGTCCTAATTCTGTGCTGGAAACATAGTGTATTTACTAAGCACTAGTGACTGGCAGCTAATAAAAATACCAGACAGAATATTTCTTTGAAATTCTACCTATGTTGACATAATTGTGCAGAAAACAGTAAAAAATAAAATTTTCTAGACATTTTTGTTTTTATGTATATTTTTCTATTATATATTTTTTTCTCTTGAAAATGTCTGCTAAGAAGTATAAAGAAGTAAAAAAAATACAATAATTTTTGATGAAAAGATAAAATAACCATTTACTTTTAAATTCAAAACTTACCACTTTCATAGATACAAATGAGTGTGATTAGAAGTTTTTGATTAAGATAACTATCACAGCTGCATAAAATGCATGGTGTTGTATTTTAACATGCACTGACATAGAAGGAACTGAATCGTATCTACCTATGTGACTCAAATCAGTGAGAAGGGAGTCTTTCTGAGTACTAAATAGCATAATGCAACACAATTAAAGTACAGAGCCACTATCTGATTAAAGATAGAAAGGATTTTTTAACAAGAAACTTTACGTTTCTTTGCATTTTAGGAAAAATAAATTACAGAGTAGTAATTTTACTGCTTGTTTGCATTAGAATTTCTGTGAACACCGTGCATGAAAATGTATATTCTGCAGTATAATTAGTTTTTTACATATAAAAATTGAATGACATTTTCCAAAATTCAGACCTGCAAAAGTAAAAATGATCAAAATGTTCTTAGCTGGTGGTTTAATAGTTTAAAAAGTTTAAAAGCATAGTTCAAGACAATTTAGGTTATATCAGATGGCAACAACTTCTTGAATTGATTGGAACAATAGAATTTTGAAACATAACTGAAGAGTAAATGATTTATTCTGACTCTCACAGCACTGGTATATTTACAAGTCAACAGGGTTTGCATTGATCAAAGAACCTATAACAATAATTAGTAGTACTATTTCTTATAACTATCTCAGGCAATTATTTTGAGGCTAAATAAATGAAAAAAATGCTTGTATAAGACAAGTAGAAAAGTCAAGATTATTTTATGTCAACTAGATGAAACAGAAATATGACTTGTATAAATCTTAGGCAAAATGCCTACATTAATTAAAAACAACAATAATAACAACAAAACAAATCTGAGAAAAAAACAAAAATCAGAAGTCATTTTAAAATGTTTTCCTTCTAGGACAGTTCAGAAAAATTATTTTATATAATCTTCATGGAAATAGAAAATGCAGGTAATATTACATGTCTAATGAGCTAGGACTTAAACTGTGAGCAATTTAAAATATTTTAAAGATAGGCAAGGCATTCTTAGAAATTGGGATTATTGCATTCAAATCTTATATTTAAGAGAACATTTTTGCAACAGTTCAGTACTTGCATTCTTTCTAAGGTGTAAAAGACTGAAAATTTAAGGGTAATATTTCTCTTAGATTTGCAATATTTTACTAGAGGGAAAAGCCCCCCAAAATTACAGAAAGGTAATAAAAATTTTTGGAAAAGATGAATTTTACTGCCCTAAAAATTGTGTTTGACTAAAACTACATAAATATCATAATAATTAGAATAATTATGGTCTTCATGTAGAAATTCTCAATGTATGTTTCAAATACGCTTTTGCATTTATATTGAGCTACTTTCAATTTTAGAGTTTTATTTTTAACAAAGGGTGACTTTGAAAAGTTTAGGTAAACAATGATATAAATCATACTGGAATGGATATGAATGCAACCTAACAAATAATCCTAATTTTGCATCCAAAGTAAAGGTACTTTGAAGATCAAGTCCAAGTTATTTACTGGCAAAGCCAGGGTGAATCTTGATTCTTCCAATTCCCAAACCACTATCTTTTTGTTTTCATTTTTTCCCCCCAAAACCGCTATCCTTGATCACACTGCCCAAACCATGTTAGAGGTTCTTATGAGATTAGAATGTGCATGTATCAAGCTGGGTTTTAACCAACTGAGCCACTCAGGTGTCCCACAAGCTGGGTTTTAAAGGCCGTAAAAAGAACCGTTGCCTAAAGGGGCCCCACAAAAAATCCTTCAAAGGTGAAGAACATATGTGGGATATAAATAATACTTCTCCAAAATGGTGGAAATACTCTAAGGGAGCTGCCAGAAGATGTGGTTTCCAGCCTCTATTTTGACAACACCTGGGACCCGATTTAGGACACTGCCTGTAACTTCTCTCTCAGTACTTTATTCTGTGCAAATAAGTTGAGGGCTGGCTTAGCTGGTTAAGCATCCAACTCTTGATCTCAGCTCCGGTCTTGATCTCAAGGTCATGAGGTCAAGCTCCATGTTGGACTTGAATCATAATTTTTGAGATACTTTCTAGCATTAATAGTTCAGTTAAAGTCATTCTAGGAATTACAATGAACTCTAACAATCATTTTGGCCCTGGACTGGTGGGTTTCAGTTGACCTGCAAGTACCTCTCCCCCACTATCTGAAGAAGAGTGTTTACAAAATTGGAGTCATTAATAGTGAACATTGCAATGATTCTGCCCAGAGTTGTTATTTTTTTGCCAGGCGTACATTTCAAAGGGTTTCTGAGACATACTTTCTCAAACATGTGATATAGAATCAATCTTTGCCCTGCAGTAAAATATGATTTAATTTTTTGCAGCAGTTAAATGTGATAAATATTTATAGATGGAGAGTAAATATAACACACACACACAACAAAGACATGCCCATACACACCCATACCTTTTTTTTAGTTTCTGGAGTAGGTGAAATGGTTAATCCTTTTAATGTACACAGAAATCTTTTAGCATACTTTATATTTTATCTAAGTAACATGTGCTGAGTTCTTAATGCATTAGAGAAGGACTGAACTCAGTTCACATCTTCCTTTCTTATCAGTCTTAGTAAAGGAGAGGGCTTTTTGTGGAAAGGAAAATGAATGAGCTGTCTTGGATTTACTTCATGCAATGAAGTACAATGATCTATTTATTTTCTTTTAGTATGTACAGTTTTTTTGGGATACTTAAAATTTGGCGAACGTTATACTGTCATTTTCTCTTTGATACATCTCTAACACTTAGCTTCCATTTTAAAAAAAAAAAATTTATTTATTTATTTGTCAGAGGGAGTGAGCACAGGCAGACAGAGTGGCAGGCAGAGGCAGAGGGAGAAGCAGGCTCCCTGCCAAGCAAGGAGCCCAATGTGGGACTCCACCCCAGGACGCTGGGATCATGACCTGAGCTGAAGGTAGCCGCTTAACCAGCTGAGCCACCCAGGCGTCTTTTAGCTTCCATTTTTATATTTAGTGTTCACTTGATAAGCCTCAAAATTGGGAAGCTCGTACAGTTAATTAACACTAGCAGGAAATGTTGGGAAAATACTAAGTTAGCTATGTAAAGGTGAGGTAGCTAATAGAGACATAATAATTGCCTCTGACTGGAATTCTCAGATACAACCATATCAATCGTACTGTTATTTTGGCTTTATATTTTCATCCTAGGAAATCTGATTTTTCTGTGTTATCTGTAAGAGTTTTTTTTTGTTGTTGTTGTTGTTCATCTTTAATGTAATGAAGAGACAGATTACTTCATCCAGTTAACAAAGTTTTCGGGAAATTTAGCATTAGTATGTATTATTCAGGGGACAGAATAAACACTAACAATATATATGAAGGCAGTATCTCTGTTAATAAAATGTCTATTTGACACAATGCCTCACTTCAGATTAAAAAAAAACCTTACCTACATGGATCTACCATTGAGTACTTGGAGGATATTCCAGCACTGGAATAAGTAGACTTATTGAGGTGTGCAAAAAAAGGGGAGATTTCTAATGGCCTTCACAGATGACTTGATCTGTGAAGCAGCAATTATTTAAAAACTTACAATAGAAATTAAAAAATTCCAATTCTTAAAGTGTATTTAAATTATATAAAGTGTGTAAAAATTGTAAATGCAAAATTGGAAAGCAATACAATTATTCTCATTGTTTAAGATTCGATAATAAAGAATATACAGATAGTTTTTAGAGCCTTTCGGAGGCTGAAAGGGCAGACATAAAACTGTTACAGCTCTTTTTGCTTTCAAAGTTTATTCTCCTAAATGCATCACTTATATATGATTATTGAGTATACAAAATGAATGTGCCTCAAATGAATGGAAGGTTTTTGCCCAGGTATAACTTCAGAGTCAAACGAACTCAATACATAAAGTGGAAAACATCATATTTTGAAACATGACAGAAAAATAACTACATTGTGATAGTGGTAATTTAGCTAACATTTGTCTTTAAAAGGCTTTCATCTCTTTTTAATCCAGTAAGGAAATGGTGCCCATTTGGGTAGACTGGATAGAGAAAATTATTGGTGAATGCATCTGGAATTATTGATTATGCTTAGGAATAGTGAGAGTTGCTAAAAGTAGGCTGAATCAGGGGAACTGAGCTGAATTCTCTTTCTTGGTGGTTCTTCACTTTTCATCCCTAAACATCTCCCCGCCCCCTTCATAGAATCTTCAAGATCACAGGTATGCCATGAACTCAAGAATGTTGCTGAAAAGACATTTATAACATTGTGTGATAATGAGGCAAAGAAAACACAAGGCATATTTATCAATCCAGTAGTATGCACTAGCATGGATGTGGGAGAGGACTGGAACTTGAGGTTGGTGCCAAATCACAGGAGGTTTGTATGAGTGCTATGTTAAAGAGGCTGGCTTCATACTTTAGCTATCAGTGGGAGTAAAAAGAACAGAACTCTCAAGGCTCCTCTTCCACATTTCTGCTTCCATTTTAGGGGCTTGTTTTCATTCCCATCTTTAATAGATTGTGAAATTATTTTTAGGCTTTAGTTCTCTTTTCTTTTTGGTCCTTTCCCTTCTGTGTGTTTTTCATGTGTTTCAAATCCAGTTCACATATGTCCACTGCTGGACATTGCTCTGGGATGCCTGATTTAGCAAATTTAGCAAATTTGTTCCAATTCTCTTTACTGGTATTTACTAACTTGATAAAATTTCAGTCCTGACAACATATATAAAATGCAAGCCCTTGGTTCAGAGCAAGAACTTTCCTCTTCAGTGATCAGATGATGTGAGACAGCTAGTTCATGCATCTGCAAAAAATGTTTAGGAAGCTTAAGAGTCAGAAGACATTCTAATCATTACCAGGGAAAAGCAAAAATATTTCATTTGGAAAGGAGCTTAAGTAGAAAGATCTGTAGAGCTAAAATAAGGCAAGGCAATAAACCATGCCTTAAACACATCAGGTATCATATAAACCCTAAATGCACTTTCTAATACTAAGAAATGCAGATGCCATTAAAGATTTGTCAAATAGCATTGAAAGATTTAGAAAAGATGAACTTGGGACTCTCTTCTTACAAAAGTCTCTAGGGATTTTATCAAATACATTTCAAGGGAGCAAGTATTTTACCCTGAACTTGAATTTGCCTGCTGGCTAATTCAAGCTCAATGGACATGTTTTATGTTTGATTTTGGTGTGTGTGAAACTCTGTAAAGTAGCTGGATAAAATTCTACATTGTCTGGTAGGTAACGAGTCTGGGCTGGATCAAATCTTGTCAGGTTCAGATTAGAGTTGACCTTATCTTTAGGGTCACATTTTCCAATACTGACACCACTTTACAAGCTTCAGTGTGCATGAAATTATAAAACGTGGAGCATGAGAAAATATCTCCCAGGTTGTTTTTGTGGCAAGAGAGCCCAGAGAAATAAAGTGATTTTCAGCCCTTTGGGTTTTATTACTTTCTGAAGAAAGAAAATTTGGTTAGGGTCAGTTTTCAAGTTTAACAGTTCATCAGTCCATAATTGCACTCATTATTACTGTAGCCAGTTTTATATTGGAGTTTGATTAATAACGATATGCACTTCAGTAATGCTTTCCATTAAGTGGCACTAATTACACTGTAACTGCTGTTCAACAACCAAGCAAGTGTAACTACAATGTCATTTTTATGGAGCCAGATTTGCTCAGAAGGGTACTTTGATAATGCTAATGTGGGAGTGAAGTAACTGAAAGTGTGGGGACAAAGTTACTCTTACTTTAAACCCTATGGACATGGCATTCTTAGGTTCTTATTGGTAGGAGAAGCTTTTGATATGGACTCAGCAGCAGTCTCTGGAATATAATGAATAAGCTTTATCTGCAAGGAAATACACTGGGCCACTATCAAAAAGCCCAGTTATTGCTTTAAGGGCATAGGATTTGATCAGAAGACTGCACTCAAATCTCCAGGCACCCATTTATTCCTCTGATCCTAAACAAATTACTTATCCTCCCTGAAATTGCCACATATGTATGAGGATGCCTACTACTCTATCATCTGTGACATTAAGATTAAATGAGATACTATCTGTAAAGATGCTTAATTTAGTGCCTGGTCTATAGCAAAGACTTTCCCAATATTTCATAAAGGCAAGTTGTCCTCATTCTTTCCATCATTTAGTGGTAGGGAATGGACCCTTGTTCTCTCAGTAAATCTTCCATTTGAATTAAGATTAAATAAACAGAAAGTCTTTAAAAACATATATATAGTAGGGAGGAAAAGTATTAAATGGTAATAGGAAACAGTGCAGATTAATCAACCTTGTAGTAAGAAACTGAAGAAACTATGGGAAGAAGGGGGGAGGTCTAAATTAGATTAACAAGATGAGATATTATGTAGAAAGAGGACAATCCCTATTTAATTGAGCTGGGGTCAAAAATTTCAGTCAGCTTTCAGGGAGGAATAAATACTAGAAATAATGGAGCAACTTGGAGTAAAAAAATTGCAGAAGAGAGTAAATGTATATTATTTAAGAGTGGTTGGGTTTTCTATACTATTTCTGGTTCTTCTGCTGATCATTGGCTTTTGTTTTGCTTTAAAAATGTTGCTGAAGAAAAAGAATTAGAATAAATTATATTGCACTTCCCAGAATGGGAGATAGGATTTTTTTCTTTTGAAGAGAAACTACAGAGAATGGCAGTGTTCCAGTGTCTATAGCAGTATGGTTTGCAGATAATGTGTTTAATAGTGAGTGGTGACAGGCCAAGTGAATTAGAATTCTTGTAGGGAATCACAAATATTTGGTGGAGAGAAGGTCAGATGATCAAAGAAATATAAAAATATCTTTATATTCTGGTGTGTCTTCTAATTATTTCTTTCATTTGAACACCTCTACTTTTTTTTTTATTTCTTAAAAACCACTTTATAGGGTTAAAACACACAAATTTAGAGCTGTAAAATAAGCACTAGGGATGTAATGTACAATAGTATAACTATAGCTAGCACTGCTGTGTGATACCTTAAGAAAGTTGTCAAGAGGGTGGATTCTGAACTCTTACTACAAAGAGACTTTTTTTTTCTTTTTTCTGTTCTTCTTTATTTTTATTGTATATTATATGATGTATTTTAGCTGAACCTATTGTGATAATGATTTCACAATATATGTGAATCAAACTATCCTGCTGTCTATCCTAAACTTATACAGTGATATATATCAATTACTTCTCAATGAAACTGGAAAAAATTAAAAAAGGAATTTAAAAGTAATATTTAAAATAATCTTTTAAAATTAGCTGTTATATTTTGGGGCTTGATATAAAGAGAGATGTACAAGAAGCAGGGAGAGAAATCATTTAGATATAATTATGTCTCTGTAGTTCCAGGTTATTGGAATCTTACATGAATGAAAAAAGAAAAAAGAAAGAAATCTCAAATGGTATTTCTCTTTTGAACAATGTGCCCTTTTGGCAGATGAGGTGATGAGCACTGAGTGTTATATGCAACCGATAAATTACTGAACATCTGAAACTAAAAATATACTATATGTTGGTTAACTGAATTTAAATAAAAAATTAAAAAAAATACAATGTGCCCTTTCATCCTAGTTTCTAATCACATGAGTTATTACTAGTGCCTAACAATATCATGTAATAATTTAGCAACAAGCCTTTATGACACATGCAGTTGAAAGACTAGGATCTATTGAGTTAATGCCAAGAGGCAAGGAGACCTGGGTATCATGATATCATGAAAAATCTTAGTCAGTCTGGTGAGCCTACTGACAGGGATGGGCTCTTGCTAAATGCTGGCATCCCTGATTAAAAGCTGGTGAGCACCAGTAATTAAATATTTGGCTCTGATTTTCTGGGTTGTAATAAACTCTCAACTTTTGCTTAAACTTATTGAAGAAGTTTCCATATTTCCCTTCAAAGAAGAATTTTGTGAACTTCCATTTATCTAAAAATACAGAACCGTGAGGCAATTACAGGTTCCCATAAAACTGATATTTGCTGAGAAACAGTCACACCAACAATGACAAAACCACCAACTGAATAAGGAGGCAAAACACCCAATATCTGGGAGAAGGAACCCTCAAAACCATCTCCAGCCAAAGATGTTTTTGAACCACTGATATTCATTTGGAATATTTAATCAACAGTCTCTTTTTAGTTAGCTGTAAGTATGTTAAAAGATAATATTGTGCAGAATTGTGACTATTCAAAAGGGATGAGTTTAGTATTCTCATTTACATAGGTATTTATTAAGTCACAGAGCTATGTGGGTTAAAATATTATAACTGTCACCTTTTCAGCTTTTGATACTTCTTTCCAAATAATTCATAACAGTAAATGTAGAGAAAACATATAAATAATAAACTTCTTCATTTGTGCTAAGTTAAAAATAGGTTTATGTAAAAAATAGGTTTATGTAAATCTATTTAAAATATTTAATTCATCATAAAAATATGAGTCATTGTTGTTGGAAAAACTGATGCCTGAAGAGTTTCTATTGAGAGTGAGCTGGCAGCAAACCTAATATGAAATAATGAATGGAACAGAACACAAAGACTAGAGGCTTATCAATTCAGAGTATAGCATAAGCTAATTATATGATGGTTACTTTGTCTGCTGGTTATAATCAGCCTAACACAGGTTCTTTACAATTTAAAAGAATAAATATATAATTATAGTTAGTAAGGATTCTATGAAAAAGCTACATTTTTGTATAGGAAAACTATATAAGGTCATTTAACATTGAAAACACAGCCTTTTCTTGTGTAAAGATTTGTCTGTTGCTAAATGCATTCAGATTTTGTTAAACACCATATATGATCTACCAGTTTCAAATGTTGGTACATTTGATAGCATGACATAATAAAATATTATCTTGGGCACCTGTAAACACAAGTTATCAAAAATATCTAAAAAAGTGTTGTTCATTGTTTTCCAACTCTGAAAAAACCCAACATAGAACATGGCTTTGTTTCAATAGTAACCATATGGAAGCTAAATGGCAAATTTCCCCCACAGTTGCAAGACTGAAACTTTAACGTGGTCAATTGTCTGCTTCAACCAGTATGACCTTTCAGTGGCTGCACCAAGGAACATTAGAAAAAGTACTTGTTTTACATAAAATTCAGCACTGAAGAATTTCCCAGAATCATAAATATGTTTTATTTTAGATTGACCCTAAATTATTTGTATGTTCAGGTTAAATTATTTCTATTGAATAATACTATTTACAATCTCATTTCTTTTTATTTGCTTTAAATTTCCTGTGACTAGTAACTAGGAATCCCTAAGGCTAATCATTTGAAATCTTATTATAAAATCCATGTACATTCTATATGTAATATATGTAATATACGCATTCTACATGTAAACAGTGTTGACTTTACTAATTCTCCAGATTGAAGTTAGGACACCAACAAAATTCTTTTCATCTTGACACTAGCTCACTTTCCCTTCTCCATCTTTATCACATCATCTTTATAGCTCTTGGGGCAGAGTTCTACTTTATCGGGAGTTTGTGATAGAGATTCTCTTTAATTCTCAGTATATTATCATTGGGTGTAGTCTAAAAGTCTAAAAGACAAACTAAACCGTTAAAAATATTATCTACAAAAATGTTGAAAAAATATTTCCCACACCCTTACCTGATTTGGAAATGGTAGTCTACTTTTTCAACTGTTTTTCCATATACTCATCATTCATTCATTTCTTGATACACAGTTGACCTTTAACAACATGGGTTTGAACTGTGTGGATCCATTTATATGTGGATTTTTGAAATAGTACAGTAGTGTAAATGTATTTTCTCTTCCTTATGATTTTCTTAATAACATTCTTTTCTCTAACTTACTTTGTTGTAAGAATACAGTATTAATATATGTAACATACAAAGCATGTGTTAATTGATCATTTATGTTATCAGTAAGGCTTCTGTTCAATAGTAAGCTATTGGTAAAATTTTGTGGGGTCAAAAGTTATATGCAGATTTTCTCCTGCACTGGGAGCTGGCATTCCTAACGCTTGTATTGTTCAGTGCTCACTTTGGCAGCACATTTATCCTAACCCTTGCGTTGTTCATCTGTTAACTGTATTTATTTGTAAAAAAAAAAAAAAAAAAGGTGTAGACACAGTTTTACTACTTGAACCAATACAAATTCAACTCACACACACAGTATACTTTTAAACATGTATTATACTTTAAAATTATTTATTCTAAGTCATGCACAGTATTTATGCCATCAGTTTTTATTCATGAGAGAATCAATAATTATCTTTATTTATAGATACAATTGACAGTTACTACAGATTATCAGAACTGATCTGGACCTGCATTTGTACTGTTAGAGTTGTTTGAAACAGGGAGGTGGGAGATTAACTAAGGCCTTTCAAAGAAAGAGATTTCCATACATACATATGTATGCATATACACACATACACACTCAAATACACACCTTTGAGTATATTTGGCTGAATACCTTTGTATCTATATACTTTTGGGTGTTTATGCAGTTAAAAATTCTTTAACAAAGTATTTTCCTCTAGTCTATGCAACCTAGATAACCAGGATAAAGTCTACAGAAAGATATAAATGGCTCATGCCTTCTTTCTTTTTAAAAATTCGCACTCTTCCATTTATTAGTGAAGATAGCAGTTATCTGCCTTTCTGTGTATGTACGTGTGTGTGTGCGCGCGTGTGTGTGTTTGTATGCGTGTGGATGTCCACAGATAGCAAAACACAGGTTTATTTTTCTTTAATTCTCTTACTGACAGGCAATTCATATATCTTAAAATAGAAAAAATTGCACCACTGTGAAGTTATTCATATATAAGGAGAGAAATCCATGTTTTTATATTATAATCTTAATATGAAAATTGATATTCCAAATAAAAACAGCAGGGTAGATGTAAGTAAGATATATCTACACAAATAAGAATGTCCAAATTGTACTGGGTAGTCTTACTGTTAGCCTTCAGTAGGTTTTCTAGTCCATAATTTTGGTCTATCTACCAGATGTTTTTATATGTGTATAGATATATATATTTTTTTCTTTTTTTTCATATTCTCCTAGTCTCTCCCATCTCTAGTTTTAGTTGTTATTGAGACAACCCAGTTCTGCATGGGTTTCAACCAACTTCACAAAGAAACCTGAGATTGTCTCACTGCATGTCTGGGTTGCACACCTTTAGCCCTATGTCTGCATCTTCTTGGTTCACACACTAAGGCTCGAGACTTCTCAGGTCCCCTCAGTATGCACACATGAACAAGCTAGATGTGGGTGAGTCAAAACTCTGTGTGTTGAACCAGTGGAAGAAAGGAGGCCTCTGAAGTGACCTATGGGATACAGGAACAGATTAATACATTTTCTCTCTCACTTCGAGTATAAATTGTACTGAGAATTAGCTGTTTATTTGGCCTCCTGGAAGAGGGTGTAAGTGCAATCAACCAATCAATTGGCAACATGTGATACAATGCAGCAGCCAGCTAAATAATATGTCATTTTACTGATACTTCCTTCTTGCCTTACTTCTCATTTCCCCTCACTCCCTCTCTGTGGGATTGAACTCTAGTAAAAGTTCAAAGCTTCAGGTTCTACTTTCTAGGGAACTCAGTTTAAAAAGGTATCAGAAACGGCCCCCAAAGACAAAACTCATGGATCTGTTGGCAATAAGGATTCATTTGCTGATGATACGCAGGGTGATAATATGTTACGGTGTATAGCTGCTTCATAGTTTCTAAGGATTGATCTACATACAGTTAAATAGAATAAGGTTCAGAAAGAAGGTAGGGTGCTACTTTTTACAATGGCAGTTACTTTTTAATTTTATAGAGTAAAGATAATTATAAGAATTGTAGAGGAGGGGTACCTAGGCGGCTCAGTCGGTTGTGTCTGCCTTCTGATTGGGTCATGATCCCAGGGTCTGGGGATTTAGCCCTCCATTGGGCTCTCTGCTCAGCAGAGAGCCTGCTTCTCCCTCTGCCTGCCACTCCCCTTGCTTATGCTCTCTCTCTTTTTCTGTCAAACAAATAAATAAAATCTTTAAAAAAAAAGAAAAAAAGAAAAGAAACTCTCATGTTATAACCAGAAATCAGACTGCACTGAACATAGAGCTAAACAGCTTTCCCATATCAAAATCAGGTCTTTAAAAAGACAGGGACTCTAAGACTTATCATGAGGCCACTGATTGGGTAAGACTGAAATTCTTGAATCCCTAGATTTCCTGAAATCTCTGGGATGGCAGAAGCAACCCCTTTCCCCTACTTGGCGAAAGCAGACTCCTTTCCCATGGAAATCACCCAATAGTCACATCTGAGGTAGTTCCCTTATAAGATGATGCTTGTTCTATCCTGAATTTGCACCTACTACTCCTTATTGCCTTCTGATCAATAATCAGGATAGATCTCTTAGCACAGCCATGCTGAGAAATATAGCCATTTTGTTGTTTAAGCCTATTTAGTTAAGGAATTTTGGCATCTGGTTATCTATACCAGCAGGTACTGGGGAACAGGTCAAATTAGAAAGAAGAATGTTCACCAGAAGAATACAGAATATAAAGCTGGGGGGCGCCTGGGTGGCTCAGTGGGTTAAGCCTCTGCCTTCGGCTCAGGTCATAATAATGACAGTAACTACCATATGGAGAGCTTTCAATAAAGTGGTATTTCTGTAGGTCTCCATTTTACAGATGAGGGGAAAAACAGTTTGGGTAGTGTAAATAATTCTAGATTCATATGTAGATTCATGTATTGAAAATGTTATTTAAAGGCAGGATTTGAACCCTTGCCTGTTTGATTATAAAGTCCATTCACAGTACTGTATTGCCTACAAATTGTACCATTCTATGAAGTTCATTAATAAATACACATAATGGTAGGCATAAATAATTATAACTCAATAAAGCAATTCTGAAAGAATTTTCATTGGAAAAAAATTTCCATCCTTTCTGTTTCAAAAGAAAGTGTTGTTTGCCCAGTATATACAATGCAATGTGATCACTGACAACTTCTGCCTATAGTGCCAATTAAAATTTCTACTAGGGTGCCTGGGTGGCTCAGTGGGTTAAGCAGCTGCCTTTGGCTCAGGTCATGATCTCAGGGTCCTGGGATCGAGCCCCACATCGGGCTCTCTGCTCAGCAGGGAGCCTGCTTCCCCCTTTCTCTCTGCCTGCCTCTCTGCCTGCTTGTGATCTCTGTCTGTCAAATAAATAAATAAAATCTTAAAAAAAAAAAAAAGAGTATAAAGCTGGAAAGTGGAGAATTTATTGACACTGGAGCACTGATCCACAATTTTGGATTAAACATTCTGACAAGGATCTAATCACAACAATCTGCTGATTTGATTCCTTAAATCTAGCCCTTGACCGTTCCTTGTAACACAGTGTGTTTTGCTTTCAAAATCTACAGTAGCCCACCAATCGCTATATCTCTTTCTTAGTAGTAGGAGATGCAAAGTGAAATAACTGTCTTGCTTTAGAGAGAGAGCATAACCCAGCATGCCACCAGACCCTGGACCCTAAAACTTCTTTCATGTGTCAGGCTCCCAGACTTTTGGGGGTTTATTTCCCTCTCCTTGAGAAAGAAGTGTTTTATTAGGGTGTCGAGAGTGACTTCTACTTCTTACCAGATTGAATTTGTTTGATGTCATAAATACACTGAATTAGCCGATATTCTGTGAAATGTAAAAATGATCTTGTCCCTATGACTGTATTTCTTTTCTTTTCTTTTTTTTCCCTATGACTGTATTTCTATAAAATAGAAACTACGAATGCTGTATGAATGCAAATTGCTCTTTTCTTCTCTCTTGTTTGGTTTAAAGAAGAAAACATTTGCCACCTGATCAATAATAGCCTTACACCAAAATAGAGAGGCTGTGGATCTGCTCCAGTAAGGACCCATTTAGCATGACAGCTGTGACTGGCGGTACTATCTGGTGAAGTTTACATTAGTCTACTGTCATTGGCTGCATTCCATCTGTTTTTTTTAAGAGCCAAACGATAGAAAATATTATCCCTGAATCCAATGAGGGTTTGACAGTGGCACTAATCTCTGTAACACCATTCCTTCTGAGATGCTCTGTTGGTTCCTAGTTACTATTTTGGCCAAAGGAAAGTGGATACTGTAGACAGTTTCAGAGGCTCTCACTTGGCCTTTCCTCCATAATTATACTTACTTTACCAATCAGACAGGCAATGTGAGAATTCTGGAGCTACAGTATATATTTATCCTGATTGTATACTCAAGGGACGAGGTAATTTGTCACAGGGTTGAACAACTATGAATAATTACAGATTGGCACCACTGTAACTATCCACAGTGTAGAATCACTATAAATAGACTTGGGTCCAAACTATGTTTATAACCCAATCTCCATAAACCAACCATCTAATTTGAAGAAGTTGGTGGAATTTTAGGTCCCTTAATATTGGTGTCATCTCAAACCCTCCTGTATCTCATTGTCCTCCAACCTTTGGCTATCTTCACCTCCTCTATACATATAGCTACGGTGCAAATAACCAGAGTTCAGGGAGGATTGGTGAAATATTTACTGTTTATTTACAGGAGAATTGTCCTTGAGTAGGAGACTGGGATGGTACCTAGTGCATCTGTGGACTGTATGCCCTTAGAAAGAAGCATCTGTGTTGAATCTATATTAACAGGATGAAAGGCAGAATAAATGGATGCAGAACAGGTTGTGTTGGTTAATTTTATATGTCAACTTGACAGAGCCATAAGATGCCCTAATATTTGGTCAAATATTATTCTGGGTCTGTCTGTGACAGTATTTCTAGATGAAACTAAACTGATAAAGCAAATTGCTCTCTCTAATGTGGGTGAGCCCTCTCCAATCAGCTGAAGGCCTAAACAGGACAAAAAGGCTGACACTCTCTTGAGTAAGAGGAAATGGATTCCTGCCTGACTACCTTGATCTGGTGACTGGTTTTTTCCTGCCTTTGGACTCAAATGGAAACTGACTGAAATACCATCATCCTCTAAGTTGCTCAAGCCAAATATTATATATTGTCATCCTTAGTTCTCTCCTTCCCTCACTCCCATGTCTAGTCTATCAGCAAGACTGATTGATTCTATCTCCTATATATATATCCTGAATCCATTTATTTTTATTTTCAAATCTTTCCAGTTCAAGCTACCTTCATCTCTGACCTGAATTACCACAGAAATCTTTAACTTACTTGTCTCTACTTCTATTCTGATGCAATCAATCCATTCTCCACTCAGCAGTAAGATGTTCTTTTAAAAATATAAATTATTACAGGGCACCTGGGTGGCTCAGCGGTTTAAAGCCTCTGCTTTTGGCTTGGATCATGATTCCGGGGTTCTGGGATTGAACCCCACATCGGGCTCTCTGCTCAGCAGGGGACCTGCTTCCTCCTCTCTCTCTGCCTGCCTTTCTGCCTACTTGTGATCTCTGTTTGTCAAATAAATAACTACATCTTAAAAAAAATATATATATATATATATAAATAAATAACTACATCTTAAAAAATATATATATATATAAATTTTTACATGTTATTTTCCTGTGTAAAATTCACAGAGCTTTCCCATCCCATGGGAAGTGCATTTCAAAGGCCTTACTCAGGCTTTCTAAGCTCTCATGCCTGGCCAGTGCATGCCCTGTCCCAACTGCTCCACTATGATACTTGTTCAGTACTCTTCAGCCACACTGCCTTTCTATCTGTTTCTTGACCAGGACAAACTTATTCTTGCCTTCAGGCCCTCTACTTCTTCCTTGCTCTTGCATGACCTCCAATCATGCAAATATCAGCTTAAATGTCTCTACCTTAATGCAGGTTTTCTTGACCACTCTATAAAAAATAGCCATGCAGGCACCTGCTATCAATCTTTACTGAATCTTTATGGACAAAGTATCAAAATGCTAATTAAGGCTTGACTGAAGAAGGATGTGGTTGGAGGTGTGACAGATAAATTCTAGGGCAGGACTGTTCAGGGGAGTACAGATCAGAAAACAAACAAACAAACAAATTCAACAGCAGTTAGTTTCTTGAAAAAAAAAAGTTTTCTCTAAGAACTTCAGACAACTATGTTAAAAAAGACATTCAGTAAATAATGTGAGCTTTAGGGAGGGGTAGCGGATAGTATATGTGGATTTTAAGTACTGCTAACAGAATAAACATTTGCAACATACACAGCAATGTTAAAAGACAGTCTTTGACTTGTAGTTTTGCACTTACTTAATAACTTTATTACTTGGCAGGCTTTACTATCTAAATACTATATTGGGCAGAAAGACAAATTTGTATAAAGAGGCTGTTATGGGGATCCTTATCAATAAATGGTATTTAAGGTGATTTTACATTTTCCTTAAGTACTGGTTGAATTATTTTGTACTACTTAAACCAATATTAGCCACATGGTCTAACTCCACTGTAATGCAGTGTAACTCTAACAGTAGTCAATTATTTATGAATCAGTGGAAACATCTGGAAGCTTGACCTCCTTTTGATATTAAAAGGACTTGGAGCATTTGCTGTATTTCACTATTAGTGCCACTTCAGTTATTACATGCTCTCCCAATGTTTTATGTAACTGGACTGATTTCTTTCCGACTCTTAAGGTCAGCTGGCTGTGAAGGGATTGAGTTTACTAGGCACTGCTGCCTGCATCTATCTCCTTATTGATACAGTGTCCTGCTACCTAATGTTCACACACAGTGGAAAACATGTTATTCTAGCATTGCATACATATTGTGTAAGCATGAGAAAGAATAAACTAATTTATTTTCCCGAACCAATGCTTTCTTCATGCTCTTTGGTATTTCCAGTCTTTTCGTTTTTTGATATGTACATGTGTCTGTACACACACACACACACACACACACACACACACAATTAAATGTTTCTTATCTGAATCTAGAAAAAATACAATGACTTTACCCACAGGTATAATTTATTTTAGCCAGTAAGAAAAGAATGCATCAGCTTTATACCAAATATATTCCTGAAAAGTAGACACGGAGAAAGTATATGTTTAAGGACTGATGCAATATGCACCAAAATATATGCAAACATACATATGTCTGCACAGGTGAATTTGCAGTTCTATCTCTGGCAAGACAGAGAATATGCAAGTAATGTATATTGTGGATGTCTCCTACTTAGTTGGATAATCCCAAACTGCAGGAAGTCAAGTTATTTGTATTTGGCTTGTTATTTTTCTGCCAACAGACTTTTGTTCTAATTCATTTTGCTTAGGCTTATTTTCATTCATGGAATATTTATTGTGAATGTGCTCTGTGTCAGACAGGATACTAGACACTGGAGATAGAAATGATGAATAAGATAGTCTGTGGTTCTAATGGGTTTCAAGATTTTCACATGTTCTAAACACATAGCAGCACAGCACCAGGATGAAAATGTTTAGGGAACTTGAATGTGAGATAAGAGTAACTCTTCCAACACTAAAAGCAAACATAAATAAACAAAACAAACTGCCGGTTTAATAGTTAATCTTATTAGTTCCAAGAGCTCCTGTATTTTCTTTTCAGGGTGGCTCAGTATCAATATTGAAAGAACTGAGATGAAAATAGTAGAACAAGCAATGTAAGTCCCGAGAAGGAGCCATGGAAGGAACACATTTGGAAAATGAGTCTTTTTAATTTCAACAGAAAATAAATTCTTGAGGAGATATAAACTCCTCAAATGTGGACATGGACAGCCGAGAACTCTGGAGCATGCTCTGCTCCCTGAAATCATAGAAAAGAACACATACCTAGTGCCTGTTTCAGCCCCTTATCTATTCCTGGCAGCTTCTTGCACTCTTGTTGCTAGGCTTCTTGCCACATAATGCCACCACTGTGGCAACAGATGATTGGATCAGCAATTTGACTCTAAGACCATCTTAGATGGAAGATTGCAAGGTAGCCTGGCCCTAGAGCTCTAATAAGCAAGTTAAACCTCCAGAAGTCCCTAGGCATCTTGCTCCCTAAACTGAGTGTGATTGTCCGATTCAAAACACCCTTTCCCTTGGAGGGTTTGAATTGGAGGTATAAAGACAGAAGCAGCAGCTGGCAACAGTAGCGTGCTGTAGAAGTTGAGAGTTACATTGAAAGAAGGCTCTAGGCAGAAATCGCCAGCCAGTGGAATCCATGTGATTTGAAGACAGAAGGTAGTAAAATGTGGGAGGTGGTAGAGCAACAAGCAAGCAATAGGCATAAAATAGATAAAAGGAGCTTAGACTAATGTTACAGAGTAGAAGCAGTCACAGTAGCAACAGAGACAAAAAAATAACCAAATCATCATAACTATAGGACTCCAGAGTAGTGAGCAATGAATGGTTGCTCTGAAGATGAGCTTCACATGTCCTTCGGCTAGCCAGGGCATCCCAACTTTAATTAAGTAAGCATGAGTTTTTAATACCATACTCTGTTTCTATAGGAATAAAAGCTTCATATAGTCTTTCTCCTATAGTGGGCCCGAACACTTCAGAGAAACTGATCTGTGAATAAAAGTTACATCACATGGGAAAATGGGTCCCCTAAATAGTTAAACTCTTCTCTATGGTGAATTACCTCTGCAAAACTTCCATTTGTAAAATTCAGCTGGCCAGAATTTTGACAAGTGACCAGGATTTATTAAATGTCCCTATCTTCAGAATCAAACAAAGGGAGTAACAAAGGACTCACGTGGTCACATGGTAATCATAACTGAATATGGAATTATCTCATTCAGTTCTTTTTTTCTACAGGGGAAAGAAAGGCTCCAAAGGTCTCTATGCATTTTGCTTGGTGAATACATATATTTCAGCAAAATATCTGTAAAGCAAATCCATTCTCTTTCATGATAAAATCAGTATTCTGTTTAAAAAAGTAGGAAAAGAAACTTCTTGACTATGGGACAATGTTCCTTAAAGATAACATCTGGATACAGATGTCGTGAAAAGAAGGGCCATCTGTACCCCAATGTTTATAGCAGCAATGGCCACGGTCACCAAACTATGGAAAGAACCAAGATGCCCTTCAATGGACGAATGGATAAGGAAGATGTGGTCCATATACACTATGGAGTATTATGCCTCCATCAGAAAGGATGAATACCCAACTTTTGTAGCAACATGGACGGGACTGGAAGAGATTATGCTGAGTGAAATAAGTCAAGCAGAGAGAGTCAATTATCATATGGTTTCACTTATTTGTGGAGCATAACAAATATCATGGAGGACATGGGGAGTTAGAGAGGAGAAGGGAGTTGGGGTAAATTGGATGGGGAGGTGAATCACGAGAGACTATGGACTCTGAAAAACAATCTGAGGGGTTTGAAGTGGTGGGGGGGTGGGAGGTTGGGGTTACCAAGTGTGGGTATTATAGACGGCACGGATTGCATGGAGCACTGGGTGTGGTGAAAAAATAATGAATACTGTTTTTCTGAAAATAAATAAATTGGGAAAAAAAAAGACAGCATCTGTAAGGAAGAGCTACACCTAGGGACCTGTGCCATATGGTGGTACAAGAGAAGCAGGATGTTGAAAGGTAGAGGTCTATCCCTTTGTGGGATGTCACTGTACCCTATCTAAATGCTTTCTCCTTTTCAGCTTGTATGGTGTCTAGTAGAGTTGAGTTGTATCACATTTCTCATCTTCTATCTTTAAACAAAGAGTTGTACACCCAAGCCCAATCTTCATTATCTTTAATGGGAGAAAGTAAGGCCCTTGCATACTCAGGACCAGGGGTTCAAGCAGCAAGGAATAGAGCACCAGAGCTCTGATTTTACTCTTCACAGCATCTTCCTTTCTTTATGAGGCCTATTAACTGGCGGGCATAGGTTTTCTACAATCTCTTAGACTCAAGAAAAACGGTGAAAACAAAGATTCAAAACATTTTAATATAACAGAGAAAGGAAACTAATGACAGTTTGCTTTCATTCTTTAAGTAATGTAGGAGGCAAAGTTAACCACACAGAGAAAGGTTGGGATAGAAATGGGTAATAAAACTGGGAATTGCTACTGTGAAAATATGGCAGGGAATCAGCTGGAGATGAATAAGAAAATTGCAATAAGGGTCCAAGAGCTGATGGATAGCATGCCTTATTACAGTGATTTGCACATTTTTTCCCCTTCAAGTCATGACCAAGTGTCCTTTGGCAGAAGTCCATGTTTGAGGATGGGAAAATTTACATCTTTATTTTCAGTAACCTTGAACTGAAATTTACATTTCCTTCAGTTGTGACTATAGGCCACAAACCACATTAGTATTAGTAGTACTTTTGACATTTCATCCAGTTGAAATAGTGGATATTTTCATATTGCATTAGAGTTATAGTATTTCAAATATCATCTATTATTCTCCAACGGTATCACTTTTTATTAAAATTTTTTACAGAGGAATTATTATAATTTCATTTTTGGGGCAAGTGTTTCAATATAATTAGTTTCCTTTGTATTCTCTATTTTTTAAAAATTATATTCAGTTAGCCAGCATTATTAGTTAGCCAGTACATTATTAGTTTTTGATGTACTGTTCAATGATTCATTAGTTGCATATAACACCCAGTGCTCATCACAACACATGCTCTCCTTAATACCCATCACCCAGTTACCCCATTCCCCCACCTCCTCCCTTCTGTAACCCTCAGAGTCTCATGGTTTGTCTCCCTCTCTGATTTCTTCCCATTCCATTTCCCCTCCCTTCCTCTGTGGCCTTTTGTGCTTTTCCTTATTTTCCATGTATGACTGAAACCATATGATAATTGTCTTTCTCTGATTGACTTATTACACTTAGCATAATCCCCTCCAGTTCCATCCAAGTCAATGTAAATGGTCAGTATTCATCTTTTCTGATGGCTGAGTAATATTCCATTGTATATGTGTATTACAGCTTCTTTATCCATTCATCTGCTGAAGGGCATCTAGGCTGCTTCACAATTTGGCTATTGTGGACACTGCTGACATGAACATTGGGGTCCCTGTGCACCTTCTTTTCACTACATCTGTATCTTTGGGGTAAATACCCAGTAGTGCAATCACTGGTCATAGGGTAGCTCTATTCTTAGCATCTTGAGGAACCTCCATACTGTTTGCCAGAGTGGCTGTACCAGCTTGCATTCCCACTGTAAGAGGGTTTCCCTTTCTCCACATGCTCGCCAACATTTGTTGTTTCCTGTCTTGTTAATTTGGGCCATTCTAACTGGTAGAAGTGGTTTTGATTTGTATTTCTCTGATGGCTAGTGATGTTGAACATTTTGTCATGTGTCTGTTCCCACTTGTGTGTCTTCTTCAGAAAAGTGTCTTTTAATGTCTTCTGCCCATTTCTTAACTGGATTATTTGTTTTTTGGGTGTTGAGTTTGATAAGTTCCTTATAGATCTTGAATACCAGCCCCTTATCTGAAATGTCATTTGCAAATATTGCTATATATATATATATATATATATATATATATATATATATCCAATTCTGTGGATTGTCTGTTAGTTTTTTTTTTTTTGACAATTTCTTTGCTGTGCAGAAGTTTTTATCTTGATGAAGTCCAAAAGTCCATTTTTGCTTTTGTTTCCCTTGCCTTTAGAGACATGTCTTGAAAGAAGCTGCTGTGGCCAATGTCAAAGAGGTTACTGCCTATACCCTCCTCTATAATTTTGACAGATTCCTGTTTCATATTGAAGTCTTTCATCCATTTTGAGTTTATCTTTGTGTGTGGTGTAAGAGAATGGTCTAGTTTTATTCTTCTGCATGTGGTTGTCCTATATATTTTTAATTTATTTTATTTTTATTTTTTAAATTTTCAAAATTTAAATTCAATTAATTAACATATAATGTATTATTAGTTTCAAAGGTAAAAGTCAGTGATTCAACAGTCTTATATAATAACCAGTGCTCATTACATCATGTGCCCTCCTTAATGTCCATCACCCAGTTACCCCAACCCCACAAACTCCTCCCCTCCAGCAACCCTCAGTTTGTATACTTTGAGTCTTTATGGTTTGTCTTCCTCTCTGATCTGTATTTTTTTATTATGAAATATTTTTAGAAATGTTCTATGGTGTTTGTAGGCTTTGTCAAATTACCAAAGGGATTCACAGCATGTAAAAGTTTAAGAATGTTTGTTCTTTGGTGTCTCAATATTTGTCATACAAAATATAACACTTAAGACTAAGGGGGATCAGATACAATGGAACAAAATATTGTTAGTGAAATGGGCAAAAATTAAAAGCAATTACTTAGGCTCATCAGCTACTATGAGATGCTGCTTTTTTATGTCAAAATTTTAAATATCATGACTTAAGTGGTATTTTTCTTTTACAAATGCCCAGGACTTTATTGTTTACAGTCAATTAAACCTGTCTCATTAATCCTCTCTAACCTTCAGTCAGAATATCCACATAATGTAGCATTCATATTTTAACATTGTGTGTTCAAGAGCATGATTTAAGGCTGATGAAGTCTTTAAGAATGTACAGTTGCTTTATTTGCTGAATATCCATAGATGCCATTTACAAGCCCTGTGGTTGCTAGCATTAGGGATTTTTGCAGTCAATATTGATTGTGAACCTTTGATTTTTTTACTGATTGATAAATCAGTGACTAAATGAGGTGGCTGAAGAAGACTGACAATTTAACATTGAAACAAAGACTACAAAAATATAATGGATACTGTTGCTCTTTGTACTCACCATGTCAATATCTATTCCCTATCAATTTTTTAAGAAAGCAACCAACGTTTTATTTTATTAAAACACCTTCTAACTCTTAATTCCTATGATTCAGTTGGGGCTAGCTCCTTTTCTAGCTTCAGGGGTGAGTATGTAACTCAGGTGAATTAGAGCACTCTGTTCTCTTCTACATTGTGGTTGTCATAGGTAGAGGCATAAATTATTGAGGCAACTAAGGCTTATTTAGAGGGACATTTATTGGAACTTTTGAAAAAATGGATGTTGTTGCGAGCTTACATGAAGCTTAGAGCTGTTGGCAGCTGTCTTTCCACCATGATAGCAGCGCATGCCAAAGAACAGAAGTTATAGAGAAAAGCGTTCCTCAGACACTGTAAGAGTCATCTTTATTTTTGTGACTTAATAAGAGTGTTGGATTTAGTTGTGCCTGAAGTCAGAATGTGGGTTTTCATTTCTCTGCTCCTAACCACATGAATCTAAGTCTATTAAGTCACTTTAAGATTAAGTTACTTGGAACAAAATGAGTGTGGACTAACAGACATATTTGCTAAACTCTAAATTCTAATTAGTTTGGAAGGTTCTTATTAACTATGAAATACTTATTAGTGATGCATAAATTAGTCAAAATCAGAATAGCAGCAAAGGAAAATTATTTCATAGTTCTTAAAAATCTCATTTTAAATTAAACCATAAGTAAGCTATGGAAGGAGGAAGAAAAGCTGGATATTTCAGGTGATCAATAAATTGTAAAAATATGAGTTAATTATTTGAATGGAATCTGCATTTATCCCTCAGATGCCATAATCTCTAAACTGGCATGCTTTCATCATTTGCACACTTTGAAGTTGGAAAACTTAATCAATCTTCTTCTGGATTTGTATTCCTATAGAAAGGATGGCCTGTTCTAGGACAGCCAGTGTCGCCTAGCCTATTGTACTGAGGAATAAATGAGTACGAGTCTTGATTACCTTACAAATAAATCTGGTTAACAGTTATATTAATTAAAATGCCTGGTTCTGCGGCTATTCTGGACTATTTATACGTGATTTAATTCATATCAGCAGCTAATTTGTATTTAATGCAAACTAATGGGTTTTATGTAAATGGAGCATGTGGCAGTCTATTTAAAAAACAAATTATCTCTAGTTTCATTTCAGTTATTTTAATTAAATTTAGAGTGTGTGTGGTAGGGGGATGAAGGGGAAAGGGATGTGTTATATATGAGGTGATGATTAAATCCAATTTTATTCTACAGAATAAGAAACAAGTAATTCTTTCAACAGTCACATTGGCCCTTTCATAAAGTTTAGAGAAGTCAAGAGGGTTAGTATAGAGAAAAGCCTCTAATATTCTAGATGGTATGTTTATTAAGAGTACTTGCATATGTAGGGATAGAGGGTACATACCTCAATATCATCAAAGCCATCTGTGAAAAACCCACAGCGAATATCATTCTCAATGGGAAAAAACTGAGAGCTTTTCCCCTAAGGTCAGGAAGGGATGTCTACTATCACCACTGTTACTCAACATAGTACTAGAAGTCCTAGCCTCAGCAATCAGACAACAAAAAGAAATAAAATGTGTCCGTATCACCAAAGATGTCAAACTCTCACTCTTCACAGAAGATATGATACTTTATGTGGAACACCCAAAAGACTCCACTTCAAAACTGCTAAAACTCATATAGGAATTCAGTGAAGTGTCAGGATATAAAATTAAAGCACAGAAATCAATTACATTTCTATACACCAACAGCAAGACAGAAGAAAGAGAAATTAAGGAGTCAATCCCATTTACAACTGCACCCAAAACCATAAGATACCTCGGAATAAACCTAACCAAAGAAGCAAAGAATCTGTATTCAGAAAACTATAAAGTACTCATGAAAGAAACTGAAGAAGACACTAAGAAATAGAAAAACGTTCCATGCTCATGGATTGGAAGAAGAAATGTTGTGAAAATATCTATGCTACCTAAAGCAATCTACACATTTAATGCAATCCCTATCAAAATCACACCCATTTTTTTTCAAAGAAATGGAACAAATAATCCTAAAATTTATGTGGAACCAAGAAAAGACCCCAAATAGCCAGCAGAATGTTGGAAAGGAAAGCCAAAGTTGGTGGCATCACAATTCCAGACTTCAAGCTCCACTACAAAGCTGTCATCATCAAGACAGTATGGTACTGGCACAAAAACAGACACACAGATCAATGGAACAGAATAGAGAGTCCAGAAATGGACCCTCAACTCTATGGTAAACTAATCTTTGACAAAGCAGGAACGAATGTCCAATGGAAAAAAGTCAGTCTCTTCAACAAATGGTTTTGGGAAAATTGGACAGCCACATGCAGAAAAATGAAACTGAATCATTTACACCATTTACAGAAAAATGAAACTGGACCATTTACACCACACACAAAAATAGATTCAAAATGGATGAAAGACCTCAATGTGAGACAGGAATCCAAAATCCTTGAGGAGAATACAGGCAGCAACCTCTTCGACCTCAGCCACAGCAACTTCTTCCTAGAAGTCCAAGGGCAAGAGAATAAAGGACAAAAATGAACTATTGGGACTTCATCAAAATCCTTTCGCACAGCAAAGGAAACAGTCAACAAAACCTAAAGACAACTGGCAGAATGGGAGAAGATATTTGCAAATGACATAACAGATAAAGGGCTAGTATCCAACTATAAAGAACATTTTAATCTCAACACCCAAAGAACAAATAGTCCAATCAAGAAATTGGCAGAGGACATGAACAGATATTTCTACTAAGAAGACATCCAGATGCCAACAGACACATGACAAAGTGCTCCACATCACTCAGAATCAGGGAAATACAAATCAAAACCACAGTGAGATACCACCTCACACCTGTCAGAATGGCTGAAATTAACAACTCAGGAAATGACAGATGTTGATAGGAGCGGAGAAAGGGGAACCCTCCTACACTGTTGGTGGGAATGCAAGCTGGTGTAGTCACTCTGGAAAACAGCACTGGAGGTTCCTCAAAAAGTTGAAAATAGAGCTACCCTACAACTCAGCAATTGAACTACTGGGTATTTACCCTAAAGATATACATGTAGTGATCCGAAGCGGCACGTGCACCCGAATGTTTATAGCAGTAGTGTATGCAATAGCTAAACTATGGAAAGAACCTAGATGTCCTAGATGTCCATCAACAGATGAATGGATAAAGAAGAGGTGGGAAAAAAAAATATATATATATATATATACCACCAATGGGATACTATACAGCCATCAAAAGAAATGAAATCTTGCCATTTGCAACAACATAGATGGAACTACGGGTATTATGTTAAATAAGTCTACCAGAGAAAGACAATTATACGATCTCTCTGATATGAGGAATTTGAGAGGCAGGGTAGGGGTTTGGGGGATAGGGAAGGAAAAAATGAAATAAGGGGATTGGGAGGAAGACAAAGCATGAGACTCTTAATCTCACAAACAAACTGAGGGCTACTCTTACTCTCAGAAACAAACTGAGGGTTACTAGGAGAACTGCAGGTCGGGAGATGGTGTTTGGGTTATGGACATTGGGGAGGATATGTGCTATGATGAGAGCTGTGACATGTGTAAGCCTGATAATTCACAGACCCGTACTTGTGGGCAAATAATATAATATATGTTAATAAAAATAATTTTTTAAAAAGTGCTTGTATAATTAAGTTTTTTAAAAAATTTCTAAATTTGGCTGCAAGTTTTTTATACCTTAAATGTCTATTAAATGAATGTATTTTCCTTTTTTTTTTTTTTTTTGATTTGGAAATTTTGAAACCATTTTATAAATTGGTTAATGTTTCTTGACTTGACTGCCAATTTTCTTCACTTGACTGCCAATAGCTTAAACCTATGGAATCATATTTTAATATTTTTTAAATTTTTAAAAAAGATTTTATTTATTTGACTGAGAGAGCACAAGTAGGGGGAGCAGCAAGCAGAGGGAGAGGGAGAAGCAGACTTACTGATGACCAGGGAGCCAGACATAGGGCTGGATCCCAGGACTCTGGGATCATGACCTGAGTTGAAGGCAGCCGCTTAACCGACTGAACAACCAGGCACCCCATATTTAATGTTTTAATCATATCTTATTATGCTTTCCCCAATCTATAGTTTATACATTTCTATATTATCTTTCATCCTTCTTTTTTTCCCAAAGAGCATTTTTTTCCCTAACCTTGACATGTGTTCTGGAGCTAACGAGAATTCTGGCACATTCTTAATAGTTTTTGTTATATAATCCTAGACTACAACCATCTCTCAATTTATAAAATTTAGTTAACTTCAAAGTTGATGTACTTCCCATTCTTTTTCTTGCATTATAGTTACTTTTTTCTGTTTTTATTCCCAGCTTGCTAGATCATAGGGTTTTTTTTTTAAGTACTATCTTTTTCATTTCTACACTGCCAATATGATTTTGTTGCATTAGTACACATTAAAATCACTGTCTCTTGAATGGCATCTTCTAAAAAAAAAAAAATTCAAACCACTAAATTACAAGTCTTCCAAAATCCCCATTTTCAAGTAAAAACAAGATATAGCTCTTCTCATCATGCTTGCTATTGGTTACAGGATAAAAACTAAACTCAACAATATGATCAATCTAGTTTTCCAAACCCAAGTTCCAATATTATCTCAAAAATTCACACACCATTACCTCTTAGAAGTAGTACTAGTGTCATGGTAACATAATGAAGGATTATCTACTGGTCTCTGGAGTTGGGGAGGCCTCCAAGGGAAGGCAATGATTGATCTCAGGCTTGAAGAAATTTTCTAGGGAAATGTGGGGAAGAATGTGTTTCCATGATACAAAACAGCACATGTATTCCTCGCATAATATGGTATAGTTTTAATCCCAAAGAACTCATTATGTACTTATATTGAACTGTTTCCTTAAGACAATATTTTAAATCATCTACCTTAAGACTTTCTCCAGTTTCACATTTATAAAATTTCAGCTCTTCTTAAAATACCCTGGATTTCCCTGCTTGAATATTTTAATGTGACCTGAAACTATAATGTCAAACATTAAAAGATTTTTTAGAAATGAAAAAATTTTTAGAAATTTTGGAAATTTTTAGAAATATCCACAATTATAGAATATTGTCACAAGCTTGCACAGGAAAAGACAACCAGATTTTTTTTTTTTAGATTTTTTTTATTTATTTGACAGAGAGATCACAAGTAGGCCAAGAGGTAGGCAGAGAGAGGGGGGAAAGCAGGCTCCACGCCAAGGAGAGAGCCCGATGTGGGGCTCCATCCCAGGACCCTGAGACCATGACCTGAGCCGAAGGCAGAGGCCTAACCCACTGAGCCACCCAGGTACCCCAAAGACAATCAATTTTTAAACGTCACATTTCCTTGTCACCAGAGACAGAAATAGCAAATCCAAACAATTGTTTGTGGATGGTAATCCTGGTCAGATTGATCAAACGACAGCCTCTCCAAGTTTCACTGGTTGTCTAGGGAGTGTTGACTTTCCTACATAGCAGTTACAATGACTTCTGTTTTAATTCAACTGCCACCAGTGTGTAGCCACATGCAACTCAACTCCTCCAGACAAACTTTAACAGATATAATTAGCCATATTTGAAATGAAAGAAAATTCACTTAGTCTGAATAACTGGAAATCCCTTTTTTTTTTACAATAAAGTTAAATTCTAACAAATTATTTAATTAATTTTCTCATAATTCACTTCAGGAACATCATAACTATTCAGAACATATAGTAGATGCTTTGTTGGGTACTGTGAGGTAACAGATGCACCAAAATAGGGTGATCTCATTGACTCTTCAAAAGCAGACAAATGATGGAAAGCTCCTGTGGTGGAGATGGAGCTAAGCCCATTACATATGCAAATTATAATTTATATAAAAGATACCTAGAGGGATATAGTTAAAGGAGGAGGTGGAAAGAAGAGAAAATGCTCTTCAGAGAGCTTATGGCTATATTCTTTGTCTAAAGTAAAAAGTAATTTACTAAGATAGCATTATTTGTACAACTGCTAAATCCCACTTCTATATCCTCCCCTTTTCAAGCCCTTCTCCCCTCTCAACTTAGCTACATTAGCCTTCTACATTGATTCAATTGGCAGGTGATTTATCAGGCCAGCATTTCATCTTCCCTACAAAGGCAATACGTGCCCTGTTCCTGGATGCTACAAGGGGGAACAGAAGAATATTCCTTTGATGCTACAAGGACACCAGACTGATAAAATTTGCTCCTGCATTGAACTTGACATGGAGGTGGAGTGCTTTAACTTTTAAATGTCTGTTCTGTAACTCTCGGAATAACTGATGACCCTCATTGATATTCACATTTCAAATGCAGATAAATCTTCTGTTATTTTTTTCTTCGATTCTAGGTCCAAAATTTTCACCTTTTACACATACACTCCCTGTTATCTCAAATTGACAAAATCTTCCTACCTGCTGAGTCACTTAGTCCGTCCAGCTACTTATTCATCTATCTGTCCATAGCAGCAGGGATGGAAAAATATTGCTATTTAAACCAAAGTCACCTGCATTTGCTTCCACATACTAGAGAGTGGGATGATTTATAACCAAGAGGAGATTCTTTGTTTAGGAAAGTATCGTAGTCCCTTCTCCCCATATTTCAGTGAGGTAAATAAGTAAATGCATAAGGAAGTAAGAAGAATCTGCAGTTCCAAGGGATCACAGGAGCTAAGGAACAGGTATCAGCAGTGCCACTTCACAGGTGAGTGACTTGCACAGCCACACACAGCCCTGCATCCAGAAAGTCTCCATGCTTGGTTTAATGTTCTGCCATCACTATCTTGAAATCCTTAATAATTTCTGAACAAGAGAGTGCATTTTTATATTGCACTAGGTCTGCAAATTATGTAGCCAGTTTTGGACAGAAACACTTATTTTCTTTAATTTAGCCCAAATCTTGAGTTAAATACAGTGAAATAGTGCCAATCAAGTATTTGATGCCTACTTCCAGGTATGAAGTAATACAGCAAATATTACTTAATAGCAGTAATGACTCTCATATCCTATAGTTCTGGGTTTTCAGACACCAGGCATGGTTTATTCCATAGGCTGGGGTTAACTTATAGAATTTGCATTTATTTAATCAGACTGAGAGTTCTTCTCCAACCCTCACTTTAAGAGTGTGTCCTGTCGTTTTTCTAGGGAACTGATTTTCATAATGAGGACATGGATTAACTTAACACAAACTAACTTAAACCTCAGTCTTATTTTTTAGATGTATTTTTTAAAAAGCTGAATCTTTCCTTGTAGTCAATGTGATTGGGTTTGGGTAGGCAAAGCTGTAGTAACCTCCTGAAAGGTAGCTGTTCTTACCCACCTCTGCCTTTCAGGCTGCAAAATTTGGTCTGTAAGTAAGTCAGTCTTTAAGGTCCCAAATGCTGGATATTTCCTTCACTAACATCCCTTAAAGCTATGTAATAACATTCATCAAATCCTGGCTAATGGGAGCTGAGGGTAAAGGCCTCTGGAGGCTTTGAGGAAAGGTTTTTTGTTTGTTTGTTTGTTGTTGTTTTATGGTAAAGAGAGGAGAAACTCGGCCACATTGGTTGTCTTTGAATACGGATGTATGAACACATGATGCATGAAGCTACAGCAGAATCTTGCAACAATGAGGTCACAGCATGAAAATGGAAGAGAGGAGAGGTGGAAAGCACATGGGACATTGATGAAGTCATTTTGTTATTGGATTAAGCAATGCTGAAGCTACCTACCTCTTCAGAATTTTTGTAAATTTAAGCCAATGGTTCTCAAAGTGTGGTCCCTGGACCAGCAATGACAGCAATGCTGAGAAATTCATTAAAAAAGAGAATTATTGGGTCCTGCTTTAGATTACTAAATCAGAAGCAGTGCAGCTGAGACCAAGCATTCTGTGTTTTAATAAGCATTCTTAGCAACTTTGATGCATACTGAAGTTTAAGAACTACTGAGTTAGGGGCACCTGGGTGGCTCAGTGGGTTAAAGCCTCTGCCTTCAGCTCAGGTCATGATCTCAGGGTCCTGGGATTGAGCCCCACATCGGGCTCTCTGCTCAGCAGGGAACCTACTTCCCTTCCTCTCTCTCTGCTACTTCTCTGCCTGCTTATGATCTCTATCAAATAAATAAATAAAATCTTAAAAAAAAAGAACTACTGAATTAAGCTACATTTTATCAGCTATTCTGTTCATTGTAATTCAAACAATCTCAACTTGATTATAAGAGCCTGGAACACTAGAATATGCTCATACTTTCTTTTATGTTATAGTATGACAACACAGATTCCAGTAATTAAAAATAACTAAACTTAGTATTTAGGTAACACAAATAGTTTAATTAAGATCTTATCACTTTGAGGAGAGGATCAAGATGGCCAAGGAATAGGGGACCTAAGTATAATCAGGTCCCAGTAGTTCAACTGGATAGTTATCATATCATTCTGGACAGCTACAAACTCAACAGGAGATCAAAGAGAAGAAGAACAGCAATTCTAGGAACAGAAAATTGACCACTTTCCGGAAGGTAGCACGTGCAGAGAAGTGAATCTGAGGCAACATTCAGGAAGATAGACCATGGGGTGGTGGGGGGAGGAAGGAGCCGGCTACTGGCAAGTGAAAGAGCAGTGGAGCACAAAATCAGAACTTTTAGAAGTCTGCTCCATTGAGGGATGTCACTCTAGAGGGTATGCAGGGGGTGGTGCCCTGGCGGGGACAGTGTGGTCTCTGGAATCCACAGAGTCACAAAAAGACCAGGGGTGTCTGAGTGTGGCAAAGCTCCCAGGTATCAGAGCAGGGGAGCCAGCTACAGAGATGAAGCTGAGGTGTGGGTTCCAGCTCAGGGTTACCTTAAAATGTGATCTGTGACACAGCCAGGCCACTGCTCTTTGGAAAGGCACCCCCACAAGTAGCAGATCTGGGGAGACTCACTTTCTCCTCCAGGAGGAGTGGAAGGGAGCATGGTACAGGAATCAGCTGGGTTTGGAGACTCCAAACAGGGCTGTACACCAGAGAAAGGAACTCTAGGTCCCATGCTGGGAAAGCTGGGAGTGTGGCAGGAGATTAGGGAGATGGGAGTGAATGACTGCTTTTTCTCTGAGGGTACATTAAGGAGTGGGGCCCTGAGCTTTCAGCTCCTATGGGCTAGAGATTGGGAGGCCACCATTTTCATTCATGTCCTTCAAAGCTGTATGGAAAACGTTCAGGGAGCAAAAGCTCCTGAGAGCAAACCTGAGCAGATTACTCAGCCTGGCCCCTTGCAACAGTGGTGCAAGTCCATCTTGGGCAAAGACATTTGAGAATCACTGCAACAGGCCCCTCCCACAGAAGATGAGCAAGACATCCGGCCAAGACCAAGTTCACCAATCAATGACAACTGCAGAACTCAAGAGCTAGGGAAAAGCAACACTTAGAATTCACGGCTTTTTCCCCATGATCCTTTAGTCTTCAAAATTAAATTTTTTTAATTTCACATTTTTCTTATTCTATTTTTAAAAATTTCTCCTCTTTCCTATTTTGTTTTTTTGACAATTTTACCTTGTCAATACCTTTTTAAAAATCGTTTTACATTTTCATTGTTATAGTCATATTTTATCTCTTCATTTTATTTAAACTTATTTTTTGTATACATATAGGGTTTTTTTTTTCTTTAAAATTTTGGGATATAATTTCTTCTAATAGATTGAAATATAACCTAAATCTAGAACATGGCTTTGTTCTAGTGTCCATCCTGATCACATTCTTTCCTCTTTTCTTGTCTTTTCTTTTTTCAACCAACTTTTTATCTTATCAATTTCTTTTTTTGAATCTTTTTAAATTTTCATTTTTACAGTCATATTCTATCCCTTCATTTTTGACATATAACTTTTTCAATCTTTAAAATTTTGTGAGGTACTTTCTTCTAACAGACCAAAATACACCCCAAATCAAGTGTGTGGGTCTGTTCTATTCACCAGTTTTATACACACACACACACACACACACACACACACACACACACACACTTTTTTTTAAAAGATTTTATTTATGTATTTGACAGACAGAGATCACAAGCAGGCAGAGAGACAGGCAGAGAGAGAGGAGGAAGCAGGCTCCCTGCTGAGCAGAAAGCCTGATGTAGGGCTCAATCCCAGGACCCTGGGATCATGACCTAAGCCAAAGGCAGAGGCTTTAACCCACTGAGCTACTAAGGCGCTCCATACACATATATTTATCCTTCCTTTTCTTCCTCCTTTCTTCTCCCCCTGGTTTTGTGATATAATTTCTTCTGATTTGGTTAATGTGTATTTTTCTGTGATCATTGCTAGCCTTTTAACAATTTGTTCTCTCATTCAACTATTCTTATCTGGATAAAATGACAAGGTGGAAAAACCATGAAAAAAAGAGCAAGAGGCAGTACTGATGGCTAGGTACCTAATCAATAAGGACATTAGTAATATGTCAGAACTACAGTTCAGAATGATGATTATTAAGATGCTAACTGGGCTTAGGAAAAGCATGGATGATACTAGAGAATCCCTTTCTGGAGGAATAAAAGAACTAAAATCTAAGCAAGTTGAAATTTTAAAAAAGGTATTAAGGAGGTGCAATAAAAAATGGAGGCTCTTACTGCTAGGATAAATGAGGCAGAAGAGAGAATGAGTGATATAGAAGACCAAATGATAGCGAATAAAGAAGCTGAACAAAAGAGAGACGAACAACTACAGGACCGTAAGGTAATGTTCCTCGTGTTAAGGTAACATGAGAGGTAAGTGATACCAAAAGATGAAACGATATTAGACTAATTGGGATCCCAGAAGAAGAGAGAGGGGCAGAAGGTATATTGGAGCAAATTATAGCAGAGAATTTCCCTAACTTGGCAAAGGGAATAAGCATCAAAAACCAGGAGATAGAGAGAATCCCCCTCAAAATCAGTCAAAATAGGTCCACATCCCATCATCTAATAGTAAAACTTACAAGTCTCAGTTACAGAGAGAAAATCCTGAAAGCAGCTCAGGACAAGAGGTCTATAACATACAACAGTAGAAATTTTAGATTGGCAGCACACCTAACCACAGAGACCTGGAAAGCCAGAAAGCACTGGCATGATATATTCAGAGCACTAAATGAGAAAAATACACAGCCAAGAATACTGTATTCAGCTAGGTTGTCATTGAAATAGAAGGAGAGATAAAAAGCTTCTAGGACAAATGAAAACTAAAAGATTTCACAAACACCAAACCAGCCCTACAGGAAATACTGAAAGTGGTCCTCTAAGCAAAGAGAGAGTCTAAAAGTAACAGACCAGAAAGGAACAGAGACAATAAACAGAAAAAAGTAACAGTAACCTTACAGGCAATACAATGGAACAAAATTCATATCTGTTAATAGGTACCCTGAATGCAAATGGGCTAAATGCCTCAATCAAAGGACACACAGTATCAGAATGAATAAAAAAGACAAGACCCATCTTGTAGACCCATGCTGTCTACAAGAAACTCATTTTAAACCCAAAGACACCTCCAGATTGAAAGAAATGGGCTAGAAAACTATTTATCATGCTAATGGACATTGAAAGAAAGCTGGGGTGGCAGTCCTTATATCAGATGAATTAGATTTTAAGCCAAAGGCCATAGAAAGAGATGAGGAAGAACACTATATCATACTTAAAGGGTCTGTCCAACAAGAAGATCTAACAATTTTAAATATCTATGCCCCTAACATGGGAGTAGCCAAATTTTATAAACCAATTAATAACAAAATCAAAGAAACACATAGACAATAATACATAATAGTAGGGACCATTAACACCTCCCTTACTGAAATGGACAGGTCATATGAGCAAAAGATCAACAAGGAAATAAAGGCTTTAAATGACATACTGGACCAGATGGGCATCACAGATATATTTAGAACATTCCATCCTAAACAGAACACACACTCTTCTCTAGTGCACACAGAACATTCTCCAGAATAGATCACATCCTGGGTCACAAATCAGGTCTTAACAAGTACCAAAAGACTGGGATAATTCTCTGCATATTTTCAGACCACAATGCTCTGAAGCTAGAACTCAATCACAAGAGGAAAGTTGGAAAGAACTCAAATACATGAAGGCTAAAGGGCATCCTACTAAAGAATGAATAGGTCAACCAGGAAATTAAAGAAGAATTGAAAAAATTCATGGAAACAAATGAAAATGAAAACACCACTCTTCAAAATCTTTGGTACACAGCAAAGGTGGTCCTGAGAGGAAAGTATATAGTGATGCAAGACTTTCTCAAGAAACAAGAAATGTCTCAAGCACACAACCTAACCCTACACCTAAATGAGCTGGAGAAAGAACAGTAAAGAAAGACTAAACCCAGTAGGAGAAATCATAAAGATCACAGCAGAAACAAACAAAAAAAAAAGTACAACAGATCAATGAAACTACAAGATGATTGTTTAAAAGAATTAATAAGATTGATAAACCCCTGGCCAGACTTAACAAAAAAGAAAAGAGAAAGGACCCAAACAAATAAAATCACAAATGAAAGAGGAGAACCAACACCAGAAAAATACAAAAAATTAGGGAAACATATTATGAGCAACTATATACCAGCAAATTTGACATCTGGAAGAAATGGATGCATTCCTAGGGACATAGAAACTACCAAAACTGAACTAGGAAGAAATAGAAAACCTGAGCAGACCCCTATCCAGTAGGGAGATTAAAGCAGTCATCAAAGATCTCCAAACAAACAAGAGCCCAGGTCCAGACGGCTTCCCAGGGGAAGACTACCAATATTTAAAGAAGAATTAATACCTATTGTCCTGAAACTGTTCCAAAAAATAGAAATGCAAGGAAAACCTCCAAACTTTTGGTATAGGGTAGCATTACCTTGATCCCAAAACCAAAGACCCTATCAAAAAGGAGAATTACAGACCAATATCCTTGATGAACACAGATGCAAAAATTCTCACCAAAATACTAGCCAATAGGATCCAACAGTACATTAAAAGGATTATTCACTATGAACAAGTGGGATTTATTATTGGTCTACAAGGCTGGTTCAACAACCACAAATCAATCAATGTGATACAATACATTAATAAAAGAAACAAGAAACATATGATATTCTCAAAAGCTGCTGAAAAAGCATTTGACAAAGTACAGCATCCTTTCTTGATCAAAACACTTCAAAGTGTAGGGATAGAGGGAACATACCCCAATATCATCAAAGCCATCTGTGAAAAACCCACGGCAAATATCATTCTCAATGGGGAAAAATTGAGAGCTTTCCTCCTAAGGTCAGGAAGGGATGTCCACTATCACCACTGCTACTCAACATAGTACTAGAAGTCCTAGCCTCAGCAATCAGGCAACAAAAAGAAATAAAATGTGTCCGCATCACCAAAGATGTCAAACTCTCACTCTTCACAGAAGATATGATACTTTATGTGGAACACCCAAAAGACTCCACTTCAAAACTGCTAAAACTGGGGGAGGAGTCAAGATGGCGGAGAAGTAGCAGGCTGAGACTACTTCAGCTAGCCGGAGATCAGCTAGATAGCTTATCTAAAGATTGCAAACACCTACAAATCCATTGGCAGATCGAAGAGAAGAAGAACAGCAATTCTGGAAACAGAAAAACAACCACTTTCTGAAAGGTAGGACTGGCGGAGACGTGAATCCAAAGCGACGGGAAGATAGACCCCGGGGGGAGGGGCTGGCTCCCAGCAAGCGGTGGAGCAACAGAGCACAAAATCAGGAATTTTAAAAGCCTATTCCACTGAGGGACATTGCTCAAGAGCTAAACTGGGGCGAAGCACATGCGGGGTCAGCGTGGCCTCAAAGCCTGAGGGTCACAGAAGGATCGGGGGTCTCTGAGTGTCACAGAGCTTGCGCGTATTGGAACGGGGAAGCCGGCTACAGAGACAGAGCCGACAGTAAGCTCGCAGCTCAGGGTTACCTTGAACCTGCCACAGGCAGGCAGACGGGAGTAACTGGGCGCTGTTCTCTGAGGGCGCATGGACGAGTGGGGCCCCGGGCTCTCGGCTCCTCTGGGCCGGAGACCAGGAGGCCGCCATTTGTATTCCCATCCTCAGGAACTCTACGGAAAGCGGTCAGGGAACAAAAGCTCCTGAAAGCAAACCTGAGCAGATTACTCACCCCGGCCCCTGGTAAGGGCGGTGCAATTCCGCCTGGGGCAAAGACACTTGAGAATCACTACACCAGGCCCCTCCCCCAGAAGATCAACAAGAAATCCAGCCAAAACCAAGTTCACCTACCAAGGAGTGCGGTTTCAATACCAAGGAGAGCAGCAGAATTCCAGAGGAGGAGAAAGCAAAGCACGGAACTCATGGCTTTCTCCCTGTGATTTTTTTTTTAGTCTTGCAGTTAATTTAATTTTTTTCTTTTACTTTTTCTTTCTTTTTTTTTCTTTTTTCTCGCCTTTGGGTAAAAAAAATTTTTTTTTAATTTTTACCCTTTTCTTTTTTAACGTTTTTAAACTAGTTTATCTAATATATATATTTTTTCTTTTTTATATTTTTCTTTATTCGTTTTCTTTTTATAAAAAAATTCTTTTCTTTTCTTTTTTTTTTCTCTTTTGTTTTTCTTTCTTCCTTTCTGAACCTCTTTTTTTCCCCTTTCTCCCCCCTCACGATTTGGGATCTCTTCTGATATGGTTAAAGCATATTTTCCTGGGGTTGTTGCCACCCTTTTAGTATTTTACTTGCTCCTTCATATACCCTTATCTGGGCAAAATGACAAGACGGAAAAATTCAACACAAAAAAAAGAACAAGAGGCAGTACCGAAGGCTAGGGACCTAATCAATACAGACATTGGTAAATGTCAGATCTAGAGTTCAGAATGACAATTCTCAAGGTTCTAGCCAGGCTCAAAAAAGGCATGGAAGATATTAGAGAAACCCTCTCGGGAGATATAAAAGCCCTTTCTGGAGAAATAAAAGAACTAAAATCTAACCAAGTTGAAATAAAAAAAGCTATTAATGAGGTGCAATCAAAAATGGAGGCTCTCACTGCTAGGATAAATGAGGCAGAAGAAAGAATTAGTGATATAGAAGACCAAATGACAGAGAATAAAGAAGCTGAGCAAAAGAGGGACAAACAGCTACTGGACCACGAGGGGAGAATTCAAGAGATAAGTGACACCATAAGATGAAACAACATTAGAATAATTGGGATTCCAGAAGAAGAAGAAAGAGAGAGGGGAGCAGAAGGTATACTGGAGAGGATTATTGGGGAGAATTTCCCCAATATGGCAAAGGGAATGAGCATCAAAATTCAGGAGGTTCAGAGAATGCCCCTCAAAATCAATAAGAATAGGCCCACACCCCGTCACCTAATAGTAAAATTCACAAGTCTTAGTGACAAAGAGAAAATCCTGAAAGCAGCCCGGGAAAAGAAGTCTGTAACATACAATGGTAAAAATATTAGATTGGCAGCTGACTTATCCACAGAGACCTTGCAGGTCAGAAAGAGCTGGCATGATATTTTCAGAGCACTAAACGAGAAAAACATGCAGCCCAGAATACTATATCCAACTAGAATATCATTGAAAATAGAAGGAGAGATTAAAAGCTTCCAGGACAAACAAAAACTGAAAGAATTTGCAAACACCAAACCAGCTCTACAGGAAATATTGAAAGGGGTCCTCTAAGCAAAGAGAGAGCCTACAAGTGGTAGATCAGAAAGGAACAGAGACCATATACAGTAACAGTCACCTTACAGGCAATAGAATGGCACTAAATTCATATCTCTCAATAGTTACCCTGAATGTGAATGGGCTAAATGCCCCTGTCAAAAGACACAGGCTATCAGAATGGATAAAAAAACAAAACCCATCTATATGTTGCCTCCAAGAAACTCATTTTAAGCCCGAAGACACCTCCAGATTTAAAGTGAGGGGGTGGAAAAGAATCTACCATGCTAATGGACATCAGAAGAACGCAGGAGTGGCAATCCTTATATCAGATCAATTAGATTTTAAGCCAAAGACTATAATAAGAGATGAGGAAGGACACTATATCATACTCAAAGGGTCTGTCCAACAAGAATATCTAACAATTTTAAATATCTATGCCCCCAACGGGGGAGCAGCCAACTATATAAACGAATTGATAACAAAATCAAAGAAACACATCAACAATAATACAATAATAGTAGGGGACTTTAACACTTTCCTCACTGAGATGGACAGATCATCCAAGCAAAAGATCAGCAAGGAAATAAAGGCCTTAAACGACACACTGGACCAGATGGACATCACAGATATATTCAGAACATTTCATCCCAAAGCAACAGAATACACATTCTTCTCTAGTGCACATGGAACATTCTCCAGAATAGATCACATCCTCGGTCCTAAAGCAGGACTCAACCGGTATCAAGATTGGGATCATTCCCTGCATATTTTCAGACCACAATGCTCTAAAGCTAGAACTCAACCACAAAAGCAAGTTTGGAAGGAACCCAAATACTTGGAGACTAAACAGCATCCTTCTAAAGAATGAATGGGTCAACCAGGAAATTAAAGAAGAATTGAAAAAAAATCATGGAAACAAATGATAATGAAAATACAATGGTTCAAAATCTGTGGGACACAACAAAGGCAGTCCTGAGAGGAAAATATATAGCGGTACAAGCCTTTCTCAAGAAACAAGAAAGGTCTCAGGTACACAACCTAAGCCTACACCTAAAGGAGCTAGAGAAAGAACAAGAAAGAAACCCTAAGCCCAGCAGGAGAAGAGAAATCATAAAGATCAGAGCAGAAATCAATGAAATAGAAACCAAAAAAACAATAGAACAAATCAACGAAAGTAGGTGCTGGTTCTTTGAAAGAATTAATAAAATTGATAAACCCCTGGCCAGACTTATCAAAAAGAAAAGAGAAAGGACCCAAATAAATAAAATCATGAATGAAAGAGGAGAGATCACAACTAACACCAAAGAAATACAAACTATTATAAGAACATACTATGAGCAACTCTACGCCAACAAATTTGACAATCTGGAAGAAATGGATGCACTCCTAGAAACATATAAACTACCACAACTGAACCAGGAGGAAATTGAAAGCCTGAACAGACCCATAACCAGTAAGGAGATTGAAACAGTCATTAAAAATCTCCAAACAAACAAAAGCCCAGGGCCAGACGGCTTCCCGGGGGAATTCTACCAAACATTTAAAGAAGAACTAATTCCTATTCTCCTGAAACTGTTCCAAAAAATACAAATTGAAGGAAAACTTCCAAACTCATTTTATGAGGCCAGCATCACCTTGATCCCAAAACCAGACAAGGATCCCATCAAAAAAGAGAGCTATAGACCAATATCCTTGATGAACACAGATGCAAAAATTCTCACCAAAATACTAGCCAATAGGATTCAACAGTACATTAAAAGGATTATTCACCACGACCAAGTGGGATTTATTCCAGGGCTGCAAGGTTGGTTCAACATCCGCAAATCAGTCAGTGTTATACAACACATCAATAAAAGAAGGAATAAGAAGCATATGATACTCTCAATAGATGCTGAAAAAGCATTTGACAAAGTACAGCATCCCTTCCTGATCAAAACTCTTCAAAGTGTAGGGATAGAGGGCACATACCTCAATATCATCAAAGCTATCTATGAAAAACCTACTGCAAATATCATTCTCAATGGAGAAAAACTGAGAGCTTTTCTGCTAAGGTCAGGAACACGGCAGGGATGTCCATTATCACCACTGCTATTCAACATAGTACTAGAGGTCCTAGCCTCAGCAATCAGACAACAAAAGGAAATTAAAGGCATCCAAATCGGCAAAGAAGAAGTCAAATTATCACTTTGCAGATGATATGATACTATATGTGGAAAACCCAAAAGACTCCACTCCAAAACTGCTAGAACTTGTACAGGAATTCAGTAAAGTGTCAGGATATAAAATCAATGCACAGAAATCAGTTGCATTTCTCTACACCAACAACAAGACAGAAGAAAGAGAAATTAAGGAGTCAATCCCATTTACAATTGCACCCCAAACCATAAGATACCTAGGAATAAACCTAACCAAAGAGGCACAGAATCTATACTCAGAAAACTATAAAGTACTCATGAAAGAAACTGAGGAAGACACAAAGAAATAGAAAAACGTTCCATGCTCATGGATTGGAAGAAGAAATGTTGTGAAAATATCTATGCTACCTAAAGCAATCTACACATTTAATGCAATCCCTATCAAAATCACACCCTTTTTTTTTTCAAAGAAATGGAACAAATAATCCTAAAATTTATGTGGAACCAGAAAAGACCCCAAATAGTCAGCAGAATGTTGGAAAGGAAAGCCAAAGTTGGTGGCATCACAATTCCAGACTTCAAGCTCCACTACAAAGCTGTCATCATCAAGACAGTATGGTACTGGCACAAAAACAGACACACAGATCAATGGAACAGAATAGAGAGTCCAGAAATGGACCCTCAACTCTATGGTAAACTAATCTTTGACAAAGCAGGAACGAATGTCCAATGGAAAAAAGTCAGTCTCTTCAACAAATGGTTTTGGGAAAATTGGACAGCCACATGCAGAAGAATGAAACTGAATCATTTACACCATTTACAGAAAAATGAAACTGGACCATTACACCACACACAAAAGTAGATTCAAAATGGATGAAAGACCTCAATGTGAGACAGGAATCCATCAAAATCCTTGAGGAGAATACAGGCAGCAACCTCTTCGACCTCAGCCACAGCAACTTCTTCCTAGAAACATCGCCAAGGGCAAGAGAATAAAGGACAAAAATGAACTATTGGGACTTCATCAAAATCCTTTCGCACAGCAAAGGAAACAGTCAACAAAACCTAAAGACAACTGGCAGAATGGGAGAAGATATTTGCAAATGACATAACAGATAAAGGGCTAGTATCCAACTATAAAGAACATTTTAATCTCAACACCCAAAGAACAAATAGTCCAATCAAGAAATTGGCAGAGGACATGAACAGATATTTCTACTAAGAAGACATCCAGATGCCAACAGACACATGACAAAGTGCTCCACATCACTCAGAATCAGGGAAATACAAATCAAAACCACAGTGAGATACCACCTCACACCTGTCAGAATGGCTGAAATTAACAACTCAGGAAATGACAGATGTTGATAGGAGCGGAGAAAGGGGAACCCTCCTACACTATTGGTGGGAATGCAAGCTGGTGTAGTCACTCTGGAAAACAGCACTGGAGGTTCCTCAAAAAGTTGAAAATAGAGCTACCCTACAACTCAGCAATTGAACTACTGGGTATTTACCCTAAAGACATAAATGTAGTGATCCGAAGCGGCACATGCACCCGAATGTTTATAGCAGTAGTGTCTGCAATAGCCAAACTATGGAAAGAACCTAGATGTCCATCAACAGATGAATGGATAAAGAAGATCTGGAAATATATATATATATATATATATATATATATATATATATATATATATATATATATAGCAACTGTCCAGAAAAACAAAAAATGAAAAGCAAAAAACAAAATGAAATCTTGCCATTTGCAATGATACGGATGGAACTAGAGGGTATTATGTTAAGGAAAATCAGTCAATCAGAGAAAAAAGTTATCATATGATCTCTCTGATATGAGGAATTTGGGGAGGAGGGTGGGGGGCCATGAGGGGTAGGGAGGGAAAAAAATGAAGCAGGAGGGAGACAAACCAATATAGACTCTTAATCTCAGAAAACAAACTGAGGGTTACTGGGGTGGGGGGAGGGATAGGGTGGTTGGGTTATGGACATTGGGGAGGGTATGTGCTACGGTAAGTGCTGTGAAATGTGTAATCCCATGACCTGTACCTTAGGGAAAATAATACATTTTATGTTAACATAAAGAAATATCTTATCACTTTGCTCGTAACATCCATCTGCAAGAATCATCATGATCATCAGATAAAAGTTGATTTAATATTATATTATTATTTTTCTTATAAAAGTTACAGAGTAGACAGAAGGGGACAGTAGAGCCTCTTTTTGGGGGGTGTCAGTGTATTCTTATTAGATCAATTTATTTATGCCAGACTAAGTGGAGTTATAGGCTATAATATCTAGTTTTAGCTGCATGAATTCTCATGAAATAAGGGAGTTAGGATAGTCCTAAAAAGAAATTATAGATCGAAGAAATCATAAATGAGTAAAAACAGGTGAAAATAGTGGTATTGCAGTTTTCCACTCAGTTCGTGGGCATTTTGCTGACCTTGTTATAAGAAAAAAACAAGTATGTTCTAAAATGACACAGTGAGAAGTTTCCAAATGTTATCTAAAATAATCAGGAGATTAACACCTACTATTTTTAGTGCTAACCCTCACTCTATGTGGATATTTGCCTATAAATATTAGTTAACAACAGTTAAGCCATATCTGTAACTATCATTATCCACACTATCCACCACCACTAACTTCTAACATTTTATTTTGCTACTGATTTTATTCTATTTTTTTAACTTATATAGAGGGTATTTAATCAAAGAAGTTTATAGGCTCTTGCCTCATAACATGAGGTCAGAATACTTTGCTTTTTGTACTATGATTACTGGCATCTGAGCCCAATCTGCGTTCAGTCATAATTTTCCTTTATTTTTCCTTCATGCTCTGTGTGCTTTTGCTGCACTAGATATGTTCACTCTTCTCCATACCCAGCTCTACACACTTTCTCAAACTAATCTCAGCCAGGAGTCATTTCACCTTTCCTGAACTCTCATAATGAGAGTTGATGCTTTATAGCCTTTTAAGTTCTTTGAGGGCAGAATTCATTATCCAATTCATTTTACATCCCCCATAATGTACAGGATGTGAATTCCAAGAAAATGTGTTGGTAGAAAGAAAGAAAGGAAAGAAGAAATATCAACTGTGTGAGCAAAGATAGAGTTTTTCACCTTTCCTGTCTCAAGGTTCAGGTTGATGGGGAGTCACCAAGCTATTCAAATTAATTCCTTTAATCATCTCATTTTGAAAGTGTACTTCTTTTTACACTGTATTTCATGACTAGAGAAAGCTTAAAGTATCACCAAGTTTCTATCTTTCTGTCATGTAGTGACATGTGAACTATTACTTTATTCCTAAGGCTATCCCTAGATGACAGAAACTACTGAACTACAGCAAACACAGAAACTTGAGAGGCAGAAGTGTGTGGGCCATGGACATGTTATGCCATCAGACTTCGGTGACAGTCCCAGATCCACTACTTACTATTTATGCACATGTAACTGTTCACCAAACTCCTTCTTCTTTAATGCTCTCATCTTTAAAATGGCTATATGGGTTCAAATAAGTGATATATGAAAGCAACTTAGCAGGGTACCTGGATATAACAAATGTCCTATTTGCTATAAATGTGAAATTTTGTTTTCCTCTTAAAACACTTCTAATACCAAATGTGTAGTGTCCACCATCCCCCCGCCCCTCTCACCTTCTGCAACCAATTCTCCAACTCTCTTGACATCAACTGGATATCCTTATGATTCAGTTATGACATTAGCTGCCTGGAGTTAAGGCAAACTTCACAGGTTAAGAGCTCAGTACCACATGACTGCCTTGCACATGAGGTGCCAGACATAAGCCAAAGGTTAACAACTGTACTTCTGACCCACGGGCTATAAATAGAGAGTTCCCTTAAGCCTGTCCTCAGTTTTGATGATTTGCTATCATGGCTCAAAGACCTCAAAGGAGCATTTACTTATGTTTACTAGTTTATCATGAAGAATATAATGAAGGATAGCAGACAAGCAGATAGCGAAGTACATAGGGTGAGATGTGCAAGGGTACTCAATGCATGAGCTTCTGCCCCTATGAATTTGGTGTGCACCATCTTCCCAGCATACGGATGTGCTCATCAGCTTGGAAGCTCTCTACCCCCTGTAGTTTAGAAAATTTTTATGGAGGCTTCATCACATAAGCATTTCCAATGACTCTCCAATTTCCAATGACTCTCCCCTCCCTGCATGATAAAGTTTGAAGCTGAAAGTTCTAATCTTCTAGTCAAGCTTGCCTTTCTGGCTACCCAGCCCCCATCTAGGAGCCTATCCAGAGTTGCCTCATTAGAACAAAAGATACTCCTAGCACCCACAAAATTCCAAGGCATTTAGGAGCTCTGTGTGAGACCCTCCTATCACTTACATCACTCAGAAAATTACAAGGGTTTTAGGAGCACTGTTTCAGGAATCAGGGACACAGACCAATACAAAGTCACAGCTACCTCTTATTATTAATTATTCTTCCCATTTCATGCATCCTTAAGGACTAATTGTGATAACATGTATGCATAATATACTTATTTTGCTAAATTCTTAAGTTAGTTAAATAGCATTGGTACAACTATCTTACATTTCATTCATAGCTTAGTAATTTTATGTTTTGATTATTTTCTTAGCCTTTAACATGAATCATTTCCTATCATCAAAGTTACTAATTTTACACTTTGAATCACCTCCAACATTCATTCAATTGGCCATTTAACATTCTGGAGATGGAAAAAAAAGTTTATATATTTGCAAATAATAGAAGTTAAATTGAAAAGAAAACTATCAAAATAAGGAAATGGTATCAAATAAATAACACCAGACATTCATCATATCTGAAAGATACCATTCCTCAGATCAAGTTCCCACCGAGTGTCTAATAAAAGGCGGAAAACAAAAAACAATCTCATACCAATGCATACACATCATTTTGTGATTTTAACACACTAAGACTAAAAGGGCACTTCCAAAGATTCAAAAAGTTGTGTGAGGGGATAACTGGTCTGATACAAATGATAGGATATCAAAATATCATTCATCTCTCAATGCTAACCTGTATCCTAGAAGTTATTAAAGCAATATCTCTAATAGTCTAAGAAAAGATGGTTTTCAACCCTTAAGACTATTAGTCAGACTGTCAATCAGCTGTGAGAGAAGAAAAAATATAACTCAAAAAGGTAAGGACTTAATTATTTAGTTCTTGTGCAATCTGCCTTAGAAAGGTTCTAGAGAATGTAGCTAAGAAAAATAAATGATAAACCCACACATGTGCAAAAAGCGTGCTATCCAGGAAGAAGGCTACCTAATACAGAAGAATGAAGAATTGAAATTCCACAGTGACAACTGTGTTTCAGACACAGAGAGAAGTAATCCTTCATATTAGACCAAGTGGTTAGAGGGCTGAATGGAAGAAGTTCAAGTTTTCTGAAGTATCTGGGTATTATGGAAAATTGTTACTTGGCATTTGACAACTTTGATGGAACATTTGGATAAATATCAAGAATAGATACATAGAACACAAAGAAAATCTTAAAAGGCAGAAATGTACTCTAAGGAAAAAGCATCTTGTATTGAGAAGAAAACATAAATCACTTGACATACCAATAAATAGTCTTTAGAAGACTCTAATTATATAAAATTGACTAATGATTTCACCAAACATAATAGTGTAGTATTAGACTGTTGTGGGAGAGGAATTTGGGAGTGGTGATGGTGGAATAAGAGTTTAAACATTAACTACTAAAACAGGAAGTCATCAGGTGCTGCCCAAAACAGATAAAGACCTATAAGTTTTAAATATTTTACTTAAGAAAATGGTGATGAACACCAAAAGAAATAGCTAGTAGAGTTGAAAGCCATTAGTAGGGAGAATTCTGGAATTGATAGTCTAGAACTGGCTCCATCTTTTCCTCCTTCTTTTCCCCTACTCATTTCCAATTTCCTTGCCTTCCTGAGACCATTAGGCAACTCCGTATGTGTGAGGTCTCTGCTCATGAAGTGTCTGATTTTGTTGAGGTCTTGCAGTATCCTGTGTTCTCTTCTCTTTGAGCCAAACAGTGACATGGACTTTGGCGGTTAGACACAAGGGATGAGGCCCTGAGGGCAGCAGATTATAGGAAAAGCTTTGTTTAAGCCAACTTTGGACCCAAGGGACACTTGGATGTTGAGCTATTTTAGTGTACCAAGTATGGCAGGTTCCCAGAGAACTGGGAGAAAGTTGAGTCAGTGCAATGAGCCAACCTTACCCACAAAGCCATAAGAATATAGAGAGACTACTGAAACAGATGGTTTCTTATGGATGCCTGTGGCTTTGCAATGGGAGAAAGTGATGAATGACATTATACCTTTCATATGATACACCTACAGGAGTCCCACCATTTAGAATATTATAACAATGAGCTCTAAACCCAAGGGAGCTGACACGGAAAAGCAGCCATCCATCTGAGAGGTCTAGGAGAGAGAAAACAATCAAGTTGAAACACCCAGATACAAGCCTAGTGAAATAAAATGCCAGAGGAGATATCTGGATATCTGAATTAATACAGTAATTTGGGAAAAGCCACATGCACCAAAAGTAATAATTTCTGGAACATACAAACATGATTTTTGATTTAAAAATATCAGTATCAGTCAAATCAAGTTTCTAATCATTGCTAAGACTCAAATTAGTGTTCTTGACAAGAGAACCCTGGAGTTTCTCACCAGCAGAAACAAGTAACACACTACTACTACTACTACTACTTCTTTTTTAAAAAGATTTTAAAAATTTATTTTACAGAAAGAGAGAGAGAAAGAGCATGAGCCAGGGAGCAGGAGAGGAAAAGCTGGAGGAGTGGGAGAAGAAGAAGCAAGCTCCCCACCGAGCAGGGAGCCCAATATGGGGCTCGATCCCAATCCTGAGAATTCAAGATCTTGACCTGAGCTTAAGGTAGATGCTTAAGCAACTGAGCCATCCAGATGCCCCAACATACACTACCTCTGTTTTTCATCATTGACTAGACCAGTGTCAGGGACCCACTGAACTGCAAAGGGTGGGAAATACAGATCCTGTCATGTCCTAGAAGGGAAAAGGTTCCATGAGCCTGTGACTGAACAGTAAGAGTTACCAGCACTACCTGTGGTCAGGGAAAATATTCTACCGAAATTCAAATGAACTGAAACCCTATAAAGGAAATACTAGTGAATAAGAATAGTGACGTAAGATAAAGATGTACACAGCAATATAGAGATAGAAATATAATGATTAACGACAGACTTCCTAGAGATAGGTAATACAAATACTCAGTAAGACTGTTTAAAACAGAAAAGACATTCTGTGAGAGAAATTCTGATACAAACAATCTCTGTAAATGTTACATGGAGGTTGAGAGGAAGGAGATAAAAACATTCCAAATGTTTACTCATCATGAGGAGGAAGTTAAAAATGGGGAAGGAAAAAAAGGAACCCTATTTTTAAAGGTTTTATTCTATGGGAGGAAGAAATAAAGCAAAAGAAGGTGGGATTTAGAACATTATTATTTTTTTTTAAAGATTTTATTTATTTATTTGACAGAGATCACAAGTAGGCAGAGTTAGGCAGAGAGAGAGAGAGGAGGAAGCAGGCTCCCTGCTGAGCTGAGAGCCCGATGTGGGACTCGATCCAAGGATCCTGGGATCATGATCTGAGCTGAAGGCAGAGGCTTTAACCCACTGAGCCACCCAGGCGCCCGATTTAGAACATTATTGTGAGAGAGGCAGTGGGTTTAAGTGAGGGAGTAGTTGGTAATATAAAAGTAATATAAAAAAGTAATAAAATAAATAATAATGCAATTATGTGCGTGTTTAAGAAAGTAATGTAGTGTAATATAACAAAACATTGTTATATAAAGGAAAAAACCTTCAAATTAATTGGGAGAAATCTAGAATAGAAATCGAAATAGCCAACAAAAAATAGACCAAGAAGAAAATAAAATAAAATCTAAAATAATTAACAAAGTTAAAATTAATAAAATCAAGTTATCATTAATTACACTAAATAAGAATAAATTTACTGAAATAATCCATTAAAAAAAGGACATAGATTAGAATAGAAAGCAAAACCCAGATCTATGCTGTTTCCAAGGAATACCCTTAAAATGGTAATAATAATAGGGCACCTGGGTGGCTCAGTGGGTTAAGCCGCTGCCTTCGGCTCAGGTCATGATCTCAGAGTCCTGGGATCGAGTCCCACATCGGGCTCCCTGCTCAGCAGAGAACCTGCTTCCCTCTCTCTCTCCATCTACTTGTGATTTCTCTCTGTCAAA